>NC_092825.1:142715242-143028992 GCF_039878825.1 Excalfactoria chinensis
TGAGAGCAGTGTAGAGGGGCAGAATGACCTCCCTCAACCTGCTGGTCATGCTCCTCTTGATGCATCCCAGAATACAATTTTCCTTCTGGGTTGCAAGCACACATTGCTGACTCATTTTCAATATTTAATCAATGGACTCCCACAAATGATACCCTAGCAATCTTATTTTTCAGTATTTTCTCAGAGCTTTCTTTAAATGAACAGCACTTGCCTTTCTGATTGTACACCAGTCAGTTCTCAGAGAAGTAAGATAGAAACACATCACATTTGAGGGGTTTTATCTCAATAAGTAGTCAGGATGAAGCCTTGAGGTGCTACGGATATCTGGTCAGGGCCCTTTGCTATCTAGGGAAGTGTTTTATGATAAAATAATAATAACTAAAAAAAAAATCTGGGGAACAATCTCAGGTTTGGAGACAATGTACCTGTTGTAGATGCTAACGAGGCTGAACCTTGTAGTATTTGGAGGGGGGGAGATAACATAGGCGGTGAGCGAAGATTTCGGGTTGTGACGCGGCAGTGGCCCCGCCCCGTTTCCGTCCCTCACCTTGTGATGTACCTTGGCGCGCATTTCAAACGTGCTCCCTAGGGGGCGTAGACGAAGTAGTAAGGTATAAAAGGTGCTGATTACTCCTAATAAACGCCATTTTGCCACCTTTCTTGATGAGTCACGGTGGTCTTTTTGGCCCTAGCGAGGGTTTCGCTAGTACCTGGGCAAGGGGGGGTTTAAACTATAATTGCACTCGGCAACATGTACCATACAAAGAGTCTTGTGAGAAGTAACCCTCCTGGGTTTACATCTAATGAATGCAATGTGTTGAAGACAACAGGACAACAGAGCTGTTGTGACCACACAGCTTCCACTTCCCAACTCTCTACCATCATTTTGTTCTTACACTTTAGAGAACACTGTTTGTTCTTTTTGTTTTGTTTTGTTTTCTGTGTGTGTGGTTTTTTTGTTGTTTTTTTTTTCCCTGCAAGAACTTCAAACTATGATTTTCTGATAACACAACTAAATGTACACCTTTGTTGTAGGAGCACTGAAAAAGTCCCTCTATGGAAACAATTATGTGTGAGAAGATACAATTGCAAACACATATGCAAATCTTTGTTAACTGCTTGTTGTTTGTGTCTAGTATTCATAGCAATATCAGACCAAACTTAGTCTGCAGATCAATATGCTCTCTTTTTTTTTTTTTTTTTCATTTTTCATCTTTCATTGACCTAATCCAGATACACTAGGCATGTAAAAAGATAGGGAAAAAACATCCTATTTTTAAACAACTGAGGAGAACGTTCACCTGCTCACTTAATACACTTTCTCAGTGATCTTTATAAAGATCATTTATAGTGGTGCATCTTTGACTCTGTCATGGAGAAAAGTTTCTTCATAAAATCATAGAATTATAGCATCAAAGGTGGAAAGGACCTACAAGATCATCTAGTCCAACCACCCTCCCTTTACCATACCTACTTCTTCACTTCTTTCTGTCTACTAAAGAAAGACAACAAATGTTTTAAAATACTACTACTATTATTACTACTACTAATAATAAAGCAAAAAAAGGGAAGTAAATAATTGAAATTTGAAAACTACTTAGTGTTTCTGGCTAGTTCATTTTTTATAGAGCTTTCTCAAAAGCTAGATGAGCTTTTGAGGCTGACAGAGGTATTTTATGTATATTACCTATCACTGTTCGTCTAGTGCTACTAAAAGAATATGAAAAATAATGGAAAATTGGTGTTAATTGCAGGCAACAGTTCACATTATGAAACAGGTGATAAAATAGGCAGCAAAGTCTGGAAGATCCCCAAGTTTCTTCTGGCCAAAGTAAAAAAGTTAAAAGAAGATAAAATTATGTGTGTCTGCAGAAATATTAGCATTAGCATTATTATGTATCTAAGAAGAAGAATGTAAAACTTGTGGATTTAATCACAAATACAGCATATTCATTATTTTTAAACAGTCAGCCATCTAAAGCTAATCAGCCTCACACTAGCTCTCTCAAGTGAACAAGAAACTTTGTACCATAAAAAGGAAGGTTCCTTAACAACACATTAAAAATCACATAGGAACAGTGTTTGTAATTACTCATCCATAATGCATTGACAACACTGAATCCTGTCAAGATGTTTGCAAAAACTTAATTAATGTACAGAGGCATAATTAATTTCACTTTAAAGCACTCAGATGCCACCGTATTAGTCACTGCAAATGCGCTTGAAAAGAATAACGTCCCTATCTACATGCTGCTTTGAAAATATCACTTCAGTAAACATGTATTTGTGGCACATTTTTCAGAAAAGACAACCATTTAGAAGCTGCTACTTAACAAATAGCTTTGCAGTTTCATAGCCCTATATAAAAGGAAGAGCTGTAATTTTTCTCTTTTTACATGGCAGATGGATTATCTGATGCTTGTAGCAAGTTGTTTTGTCTGGCCAAGAAATATGAATATAACACCTCCTGCATTTTTTTCTTTGTTCATAAGCTACAACTAAAGCAAATATAGATCAATTTTCCCTTTTTTTGTCGTGCTTTTAGTACAAATGAACCACCAGCAAGCATAAGCTGCTACATCACCGCCAATCTGAGATACAGAAATGTCTATCTTGTAGAAAAATAAAAAGCTAAAATTTTTCAGTAATGCTAATGTACCCTAGAATATATCAAGAGATTGCCTCTAACATTCTTGAACTTAGATACCAATTTTTAAAAGATTAAAAAATAAAAAAATAAATATATATATATATAAGTTTACTGACAGTACACTGAGGAACAGATTTAAAGGATGTTCTCGAGGGCCTGTGGGATAAACCTTACTATTCTTTGAAGCTATTTTGTCTCAGATTTGTTGAGCAGATAGTGCACCAAATAGGTCAGAGCACTCTGATGGAGCCACAGACTCCAACTTTATATATGTCCTTGAAATGACATGGGAATCTAATCAGAAATTTAGCCTTCTGACCTGTTCAAAGTAATTACTTCAGAGATATTGTTATGACTGAGTAATAAATAAGAAAAGTTGAAGAATAATGACAAAGAAAAAGCTGTTACTATTAAGCAAATAATAATTTGAACTAAAATACATGCTACTTTTACAAAGTTAGCAATTTGACGTGTTAAAAACAATAGCTGCTAGAATATATTCAGTTATTGTTTTATTTATTTATTTATTATTTTATTTATTTATTTAATTTATACATGTATACAATATGTATACATATATTGTTTTTATTATGGCTTCCCTGTGATTTGCACTTATTAACAAAATTGCAAGAGAAACTGGTGGTTCAGGAGGGCATTATTCAGTACTATTACCTACTGCCACTCATACCAGGCCTGCTGTAAAAAGAGTACTACGTAAACTATTAAGTATTTTGTAGTCAAGAACAGTATCTTACAGGACCTCAGTGTAATCATACAGAATTTTAAAATGCTGCTCAACTGAATCATGTTACACTCTAGAACATTTCATACTTACCAGGTGGATGAGATACCATTCTAAAACTACCCAGTGACTTCAGCAGATGACAGATATATATTTCACAGCTTTTTCATTTCTCTTCTACTCCTGAAATAATCAATTACTATTTGTTATATCTCTTTCAAAGAAAAATAATTAGCAGTCTGTTCAAATCCTCCCATGTGAAGCATCTGTATGTCTTTTTATTGAAAACTGATTATGGACCTCCTGCAGTCCCGTCTTGCCTTACCCATCTCTCAAACAACTGTGCTGTGTACTTTAACTTCCTGCTGAATTTTTGAGATCTCTGAAAGAGTGAGAACTTTGCAGTCCATTAAAGTGTCCTTCTGAAAAACACTTATGAAAACAATGTACCTTGATGATATTTAGCACATAATCATACTTACGTTCTTTCACATTTTCTGAAAAACAAAGAAAACAAAACTTCAGAAATATCAAGTACTTCAAACAAGTTCTACTTAATAAATAACTAAGTAAATAGTGAACAATGCATATTTATGAATATTTTTACAGTTTATTAGATTAAAAACAGTTAATAACTATGAATATAATTAAATAAATTTTAAATTCAAAGTCACTTTACTGTACACTATGAGGAATCTATCTTGTAATGGGGACTGTATGGAAAGCTGAGGACTAATCACCATCCTAAATTCCTCACCTAAGTCCCATTCAAAACTATTCCATACATTTCTAAGGAAGATAATCTCTACCTCTCCTGAGTTCTAGCACTTGGGAGCCAACAAAATACTCAAAATTGTTCATTCAGATTTTCTCTAGTGAAAAAATTCTCAATATAAAGTTGAAATAACTCCAAACATTAGAATTTACTACATATGTATTTTAGCTCTGGAAACAACAACAACAAAACAAAACAAAACAACAACAACAAAAACTCATTAAAAAGTAATGCAGTTATTTCATTTGAAAAAGAAATAATAATAATAATAATAATAATAATAATCAGGTATCAGTCTTAATCCTGGGGAACAAATAACAAAAATGTCACTAGAACTAGAAAGTACCTACAGTAGCATTTACAGCTACTGAGATATTTAATCTTTAGTTAACTGGCAATTAATTTAAAATGATTTTTTTTTTTTTTAAACTAGCCTATACAAATTCGTGGAGGGAGAAGTAAGAGCTTGATAAATTAGCTCTAGAAGAATTATTTCCTGCTCTGGTAGGTAGTGGTCTGATTGTCTCAGATACTTAGCATCTCTTGTGCAATTTTTGCTGTTAGTATTTTCCACTGACTCTTGCGCTTCACTGGACTAAATGAAACAGATAAAGTGGCTAGAAGGCTGAAATTTTTTTGTTGTGCATGGCTTAATCTTTGTTGATGAGGTCTCACTTGGAATATTGCATCCAGATGTGGTATCTTTGGTACAGGAGGGACATAGACTTGTTGGAACATGTCCAGAGGATGGCCACAAACATAATTCAAGGGTTGGAACACTTGTTCTAAAAGACAGATTGAGACAACCTGGGAGACGCTCCAAGATGATCTGATAGTGAAATTTCAGTATCTAAAGAGGGGCTTACAAGGAAGAGGGGGACAAACTCTTTAGGAGGATCTGTGGTTATAGGATCAGAGGAAATGGTTTCAAAGTTAAAGAGGGGAGATTTCGGTTGGATATAAAGAAAAAGTCCTTTACAATGAGGGTGGTGAATCACACAGAATCACAGAATCACAGAATGACCCGGGTTGGAAGGGACCTCAAGGATCATGTAGTTCCAACCCCCCTGCCTAGCAGGGCCACCAAACATACGCCTTTACTAGATCAGGTTGCCCAGAGCCCTGTCCAACCTGGTCTTGAACACCTCCAAGGACGGGGCATCCACAACCTCCCTGGGCAGCCTGTTCCAGGACCTAACCACTCTCCTAGTAAAGAACTTCCCCCTAACATCCAACCTAAATCTTCCCTCTTTTAACTTAAAACCATTTCCCCTAGTCCTGCTATTATCAGCCCTTTCGAAGAGTTTACTCCCCTCCTGGGAGTAAGTTCCCTTCAGGTATTGAAAGGCTGCAATGAGATAAGAAGAAATATAATCAGAAATCTGACTGGCAGATGAAAGGTAAATGTTTTACTGTGAGGAAAGCTAAGGAAACATCAAACAATCTGTTATGCTGTGACTGTTTTGTCCATAGTGCTGATTGCGACTGCTATTCCAAAAGCACAAGAGTTCCCCATTGATCCATGTTGCATCCATAAAGTGCTTTAAAGCTTGCAAAATGTGAATAGATACATAGATGCTTCTTAGAATAATAATTTTTGAAGTGCAATTGACTTGACCCTATTTAGAAACCTGTCTTCAATTAAACAGCTTTAAAATCCAAATATCTCTTTATAAAAAAAGCCCAGGTAACTATTGCAAGTGCAATTATAGTTTAATAGAGTCCAGAGATCTTTTCAGCTAAGCAGATGTGGCTAGTGTTTGCTTTAGGATATGATAATTAAAGACTCAGTTCAGTACTCTTTATGTAGACTACTGTCTAAGATACCACAGAATATTTGAAATATCTCCATGCTTTTAAGATGAAGTATCATCTTAACAGATTATCTAGAATGTGTATAAAGACCAAGTTCAGGCAACTGAACAAAACTTCCTGTGTGTTTTTGAGCTAGAATTAGTCACATAATTTCATCCGGTGTTGTTAATAACGAAGACATCATACATGAGATTATTATTAATCTTGTACTTTATATCTGTGTTAAGTAACATGAAGCACCACAAAGGAGTAGTGGAATGTAAAGAATCACTAACGAATGCAACAAAATAGTAGTCTAAACAGTATATTCCTTTTATGTTATTATTATCTGTTTACTTATTAACTCAAAGTATCCCTTTCCTGACTATGGTAGGGCAGTACTAATTTCTTTTGTCTAAACTGTCCCCTTTGATCACATCTACACACTTATTTTTAGGCTAATATAACTTCATGAACCCAGTGACACTCCAGCAGGATTATCAGAAACTTTCTCTATATTTATTCTGCCTTTTAGAGTTTAAATTATCACATTTTTATTTGTGAACATAACTCACTGTGTGTCATTACTCATCCTTCACTTAAAAAAAAAAAAAAAAAATTTCCATACTTGTCATGGAATGCACCATGATTATGATATATGTCATCCTTTTCTTTACAAGTAAGATTGCTAACCAAGGAAAATAAGCTATTTTATTCTGTTACTGTCTACATGCTTTCTCAGATGTTAAATTCCTTCTCATTGTTTTCTGTGGATTTTCAAGCTTCTTACGTTTCAATTGAGTCACTTCACATTAGCTTTCAGAAATAATTTATAAATAAATTACTGATTGTGAAATAAACAATATGCTGAATTCCTCTGTTGAGTGCTGCTTGTGGGGTGTCTAAATGACACTGGAATTTGTTCACTGAATATATAACTTATTAAATCAATTTTTGATTAAAAATGAAACAAAACAAAACAAAAACATGTTAAAGTAAGTATATATAATGTCAGATATGTCCAGCTGTTTTGAATAAACAGTAACAAAAGGTACTGCAATAAAAAGTGTTATGATCTAGCCCATAATATTTGATGCTTTTTAATGATCCCCTAGATAGGATATTCTTTTTAAATACAATGACACAGAAAATCCTTTGCTTCCTACAAAGTACATTTTCTCTCTTGTCTTTGCATTTCTGATACACATGCTCCTATGAGCAGTTTTCCTTGCATTTCTGATACACATGCCCCTATGAGCAGTTTTCATTAGACTTGTACTTATATGCATGATTGCATCGAAAGGAGAAGGTGGTTTGTACATCCTTACAGATGGTTGGTGGCAAGACTGAAGTTGCAGAATCCCAGACACATTTTTCTTGTTGGTTTGACACTTGTCTCTTTCTAGATAGATATCAGTGTTCTCTCCCTTTTTATTATAGTTAGGTTTTATATCTTTCAGTGGTATTGTGGTGTCAAACAACATGCTTTCAGCTGGAGGGAAAACACAGACTCCTTTACAAGCATTGTCTCTTCTTTTTTTTTTTTTTTTTTCCTTTTTTTCATGAGTTTTTCCCCTGTAGATTTTGTTCAAGTTATGTAAGTTTAGTATCTAAGTGTGTGAAATCAATACCGTGTTTGATTCAGTGGGAGATTTTTTTGGCAGTTGATTTTTCTTATAAAGGTTACAGTGGTGCCAAACCAAGATTTTAATGCTGTGAACTAATCCCATCAAATCCACATTGCAGGAAAAAAAGTCAAGATGGCTAGAGAGCTACAGGTTTTAATATACTAACTGAATAGGTTTTACTGAATGCAAAGTTAGCAGTACAGATAGGACATAAAAATTTGTGAGACATCAAGAAAAGCCTTCATAAAATCTGAATATGTAAAACTGACAACTTCCCTTTATCTGCTAGCTGTCCTGTGAAATAAATAAATGATATTTATCTGGATCAGTTTCTTGGCTGCACTGTACTGACTATTTTAAATACTTAATGTTTCTTCATTCAGCTTAAAGAATATGTAGTATTATTAATTCTTTTGAGTCCTTTGTCCCTCTTGATGAGTAGCAAAGATTCATGGACTGCTTCACTCATTTCTTTTAATAGTCTAGAACAAACATGGTCAGACTCTGTGCAGTTAAATATGTATAACTTTTGTATTCTGTCTTCCATCAAATTCTTGATACTATCCTACTGTCCAAATTCTGTTAACTGTTACAATTAACTCTATTAAATGATGGTTTTTGTCTCTTCTGATTTTATCCATATAAATGCATAATATGCATTATTATATAAATTATATTATATAAAATATTTGAAATAACTTTACTGTGTGATCTGCTGGTCACATGATTGTAAATGTAGTCCATTGTTTTGCCTTCATTGCTGGAAGGGTTCACATTCATTTCACTGTTCACCAGTATCCATAGCCAGTCACACAGTAGCCTGTACTGCTGATTATGTTTATTTTATGTAAACTGCAGAACTTTACATTAATCATTATAAAGTCTCATGGAATTCTTGGATGAATATTCTAGCTTGTTGAGGTATCTCTGTATCTTCTGAGTGCATCTACTTCTTCTTCTGGTTTGGTATCATCTGTAAATTTGGCCAAAATGAATCAAATCCCTTCATTCAGATTGTTTATAAAGTTGCTGAATAGTGCTGGACTCACTAGGATCCCTCAAGGTATTCCAGTCATGACCAACAGACAATTTGAATTTGAGTCATTAAACACCGACAGGACAGTTCAGTCAGTTTTCACTCATCTTGCTGTTAGTTTATCCAGTCCATGTCTATCCAGCTTCAAAAAAGGATGTCATGAGAGATCATGTCAAAAGCATTGCAAAATCTGAGGTGGATGAATATTTATTTCTCTCTTCCATTCACTGTTGGAGGCATTTTATTGCAGAAGACAATTGGACTAGTCAAACATAATTTACCCTTGGTAAATCTGCAGTTTTCCCAACCTCCTTGTTTTTTGTGCATGTGGAAATATATTCCACCACAGTCAGCTCCTTAATTTTCCCAAGAACCGGAGTGAGGGTACCTGAACTACAGTCTTCCAGAATTTTCCTGTAGATACATATATGCATATATACTGTAAATATGTATTTCCTGTAAGCATATGCTTTTTATCTTTTTTTCTTTCTTGAAAAAAATATCTTTTATCTTTTCTTCCTTTTATCTTTTTTTCTTTCTTGTGTGCCCCCAGTGGCGCAGTGGTATAAGCTGCTGCTTGTGGCACCAGAGGGCCCGGGTTCGAATCCCCCCTGTGGCGCAGGGGGTAGAAGTGCCACTTCGCTACACAGGGGGCTCGAAACCTGGGAGTTGGACTCAATGACCTCTAAGGTCCCTTCCAACTTGCACGATACTATGATACTATGATCCTATGGAGGGGAGGACTCACCTAGGACCATCTCTGTTCTCTATGATCTTCCAAATTCAAAAGAGCTTTTCAGTGATGACATTCAGCTGTCCTTGAATGCATCTGGTCAAGTCCCTCAGACCTGTAAATGTCCAGTTTGTACAGATGGTATCAAGATCAATTCCTATGTATTGTTGGTGGGCCACTATTTTCTTTGTCATTTCTTCTTGCCATAGAGTCTGAGAAATTGATGTTGCCCTTAAAAACAGAGGAAAAATAGAACTGAGAACTGTGTCATTTGTAAATGACTTACAACTAGCACCCTTATTTAGCAGCAATCGTATGTCTCCCTAATGCCTGCCTTTGCTATTAACATATGGAAAGAAATATTTCCTGACAGTTTGAGCTCCAGATGAACTTTTGCCTTCCTAACTGCATCTTTGCATGCTTAGGCAATATCTCTGTATTCCTCATTTGCCTCTTTTCCATATCTCAAATGCTACTTTTTTTTTTTTTTTTTTTTTTTTTTTTTTTTTTTTTTTTGGCATTTGAGATGTATCTCACTGTTTAATAACATTAGTTAATTAGTACATATGTTCTTTATTTAAACAAACAAACAAACAAACAAACAAACACATTTATTTATTTTCCTATTTTTCTTTTCTTGGTTCCTCCTACCCTATTTAGGAGAATGGATCACATTTGTGTGTTGAAAATTGTTTCTGAAAATCTCCTAGCACTTCTGATGTTATTTTGCTCTCCAAATCAGACTCCCTTTGAATCACGCCTAACAATTCTCTTAATGAGCTGAAGCCTGCTCTTCTCAAGTCCATCGACTTTATTCCTTTTCTTATGCCCCTTAAGAACATAGAGTCTAAAATTTTAGGATGACTGTAGGCAAAGCTGCTTTTCACAGTCCTGTCTCCAAGCTTCACTCTGCTATTTCCATGATATAACTTGAGAAGGGTAGCAGTCCTTGTCACTATGTTTATCGACAGTGTTTGTCTTTGACCCCATGCAAAACTCTCCTTGATAATTTCCTTTCATTCAAACTGATCTTTTATACTGCTTACAATGCTCTTCTTCTTCTCTTTATGCTTTTATATAACTGATATAACTGTTTGTTGTTTTTTTTTTACTACTTTTTCATTCTGGAGTGTATTTTATAAAGCTTTTCTATTCTCCTGCTTTTTTTTTTTTTTTTAATTTTAATTTTTATTTTTTTATTTCTCTGCTTAGTTGTAACTGGTTTCTTAGGTATATCTTTCTGATAAAACTCATACTTGCTTGACCTATTCTTTTTCAGTAATCTTCAGTCAAGTTTTCAGTTTCATACAGTTCATTTTTAACTATATGATTAAGTCGTTAAGAGCTTATTACATTGTTTCAGTATACCTCATAGCATTTGTCAGTAATAGGATATTTTGCTACTAGTTCGTTCATCTTATTTTACTGCTCCCACCTTTTAGTCTCCTTAAGCCAGTTGTTTTTTGTTTTTCTTTGTTTTTTTTTTTTTGTTTGTTTGATTTTTTTTTATTTTTATTTTTTTTTTTTCATTCTCTGTTTTCATGGTCATTTTTACCTGTATTTGTTTCCAACCTCAATAATTTTCCTCATAGGATTAAACTCAAACTGCAAATGTAGAATAGCTGCTCTAGGATTAGCAGTCCAATTCAAAAATAGCAGATCTGTGTCTGGAACATGCCATTTTTGGCAGTTCCACCAGTGATTTATTGATTGATTGATTGATTTTTTCCTGCAAGGTACAGCAAATCTTCACTGGAACCAGTGGAATTAAAAGAAACAAACAAACAAAAAACAAGAACAACAACAAAAAAGTTTCATGTTGTCTCACTAGCTGTTTCTTGCAGATGTTTTCTTTTTCCTCTTTGGCTCCAATTAAATATAATGAACCTGCCATTCTTACATTTATATACCAAATCACTTTTCAAGTTATAGGGTAATTAACATTACAAATTCTGAAAGAAAAACATGATAATGTTTTTAAACAAAAAAATTACCACAACTTTTTAATAATCCATAAGGTGAAAATCAAAGTTATATTTTTATATTCACAATTGATTTTAAAATCTCGCTTTTAATTGCAATGTCTATTTTATCCTGATCTGTAGATTTATAGAACTGAATATTTGCGTACAGGTCACATCTCGAGTATCATAGCCAGTTCTGGTTTCCTCAGTACAAAAAAAAGTAGGGATCTTCCAGAGTGGAGAGCCACAAGGATTATTAGGGGCCTGGAGCATCTCCCTTATGGAGAAAGGCTGAGAAACCTGGGACTGTTCAGTGTGGAGAAGAGTGCTTTTAGATATGAGAAAAGACCTCCAAAGTGTAGACATAAATCACTATATGTAAAAAAAAGTGCAGGATTCAAATCATAGAATCATAGAATTGCTCAGGTTGGAAAAGACCTTAAAGATAATCAAGTCCAAACAAATGAATGAGTCCAGGCAGTTTTTCAGGGATGTACAGTGACAGGACAAGGGGCAACAGGCAAAAACTCTAACATAGGAAATTACGTACAAATATGAGGAAAAACTTCTTTTCTGTCAGGGTGATAGAACACTGGAACAGGCTGCCCAGGGAGACTGAGGAGTCTCCTGCTCTGGAAATGTTGAAGACCTGTCTGGATACCTTCCTGTGAGACCTATTGTAGGAACCTGCATTAGTAGGGATGTTTAACTAGATGTTTCCCAAAGGTTCCTTCTAATACATATAATTCCGTGATTCTGAAAACCTCCCATAAAGGTGAGTGCTGCATTTTTAAAATAAATGTGTTCTACTCACTGACCAGAATATAAAATGTTTGACTTGTTATCCTGGAGGTAGTTCAATTTGCTAAGAAAATCTTGCTGTTTCACAAGATGTAAGTTTTCTTTCAAAAGATCAAGTACTCTCCTCATTAGAAAATAACCACAACTACGAAAGAATAATTCATTAGATAGCAGCTTAGACATATTACGAATACTGTTATGTATTAATAATAGCAAAAACAGTTGCAAAAGGAAATAACAGCTATTGCCATATCATGTTGTTATTTCCGTGGTGGTGTTATTTGTACTTCACTGTATTGGTTAAGATTAGAAGTTCTTAATCTGCTTGTACAGATATACACTGAGAAAAGATTTGGGCTACCAGACTTTTCTTACATTTGAATACAGAAGAAGTGAAATTGAGGAATAATTTACATAGAATATTTTGCATCATAAAATTGTTTTGGTTCAGAGAGCTTTAAAAACCTTGAAGATCATCTTGTCCAACCCCTCATCCATAATCAGAAACATCTTTCACTAGATAAGGATGCTCAAAGCCCCATCTGACTTGATTTGCTTTAATAGAGCATGTGCTACTTCTCTGGGCAGCCTGTGCCAGAATCTCACCACCCTCAACATAAAAAATTTCTTTTTTACACCCAGTCAAACTCTATCCTCACACCTGATACAGCAGAAACTTCAGGACAGCATCATGCAGTTTTGAAAACATGCAATTAATAAATCATTTCTTGATTAGTCTTTCAGACACGAGTCACATAAAATTACATGTTCAATCTGAGATCTTTAAAGCACTTATTTCATTATTTAATAAATGTATGATTCAAGAAACATATTATTAACATCATTGACAGTACATGGAGCAGAAGCACATTTGCTAGAAGCAATAAAATAAACACAGCTGCAACAGACACCTGGATTGATAGAGAGTAACTAAAGTGTTGCTACCAATCTTTTTGAATAGTAGGTGTAACATACACATAACATATACACACAGTGTGGGAATCAAAGACAGTCAAAGTTGTAGCTTCCATTTCTCATCTAAGTGCACTAACCACCAAGATAACAGAAAGAATGAATGGGAAAAGGAGGAATGTTGGGCATTGGAGTTCACCTGTTAAAAAGGTCCTCCTGTGTAAAAGAGAAGAAAAAAAGAAATAACCAACTGTAAGCCTGATTGCTAGACATTTTTCTCAAAGAAATGTGAATACGAGCAACATAATATTGCTGACAAAGATTCAAGAGTGACAAAAAAAAGTTGTCTAATTAACACTATAAAGTGCAAAATAATAAATATAAAATAATAATAAAAATAGGATAAAATTCAAACACTTCAATAAACTTTTGGAATTACTCTCAGTATAACAAAATAGAGCTGTGACTACACTTTATTTGTGGTCCTAGAAATGTCTCTTGAACATCTCATGTAATTAACAGGTATTAAATTTAAATTTGTTCATGCTGCTTTTGTTTGTTTGTTTTTAACACAACAGCAAAGTTGTGTTAAAATCATTAAACAGTGATTGTTATTTTTAATATTTCTAACTTAAATCCCTTTGAAACTTGAATTTTTAGTTCCTGAAAATAAAAAATAAGATTCACAAGTAAATTAGCAAAGAGTATGCTTTGTCCTCACGAGATTTGTAACAACTGTTTTCTTTCTAAACTAATGATATCCTTCAATATATTTATTTATTTATTTTATTTTATTTAATGAATGAGAACAATTTAATCTTGTAGGAGCTTTATAAACCTTCTACTGGTTTAACAAATTAGCTAAAATATTTTGTGGAATATCAACTATTAATACATTTATTAACATTTTCAGCCCACTTTACCTCATGAAACTTTGGGACTTTCTCAATTTTTTTTGCCAATTATTTTGACAAAATTAGAAATGAGATACTCTAGTGAACAAGATAGATTTAAATTTTGTCTGGAACATTCTACTCTCCTATTTTGAATATATTTAGCCTACCTTAACTATTTATCAGCAATGACTCCTTAAGACCATAGTTTTATATTTGTTATTAACTAACAACAGTGCATATTTTGACTGCTTTATGCATCCACAACGTACAGAATCATAGAATCACAAGATTAGAAAGGGCCTACAAGATTATCTAGTCCAACCATTCTCTTATCACCACTACTACCCTGTCATAGGTTAAGCTTATGATGTGGAATACTGATAGCAAAATTACAAAATTGCAAAACCATGACATACCCACTAAGCCACAAACCATATCTCATAGCACCTCATCCAGACATCTCTTGAAAACTGCCAGGGACGGTGACTTCACCACGTCCCTGGGCAGCCATTCCTGGGGAGGGTGCCTGACCACTCTCTGAGATAAAAAGTCTTTCCTTATATCTAATCTATATCTCCCCAGGTGCAACTTGTGGCCATTTCCTTGGGTCCTGTTTGTTGCCTGGGAGAAGAGTCCAAACCTCTCCTCATCACAACTTCCCTTCAGGAAGTTGTAAAGAGTGATGAGGTCTCCCCTGAGCCTCCTCTTCTGCAGACTAAACAATTCCAGTTCCCTTAGCCGCTCCTCATAAGATTTGTGCTCCAGACCCCTCAGCAGTTTAGTGGCCCTTCTCTGGACATGTTCCAAGGCCTGTGTGTAGTGAGGGGCCCAAAACTGAACACAATACTTGAGGTATGGCCTCACCAGTGTTGAGTACAGGGGGAACATTACCTCTCTGTTCTTGCTGGCCACATCATTTCTAATGCAGGCCAGGATGGCATTGGCCCTCTTGGTCATCTGGAAACACGGTTGGCTCACGTTCAGCTGAGCATCAAACAACACCCCCGGGTCCCTTTCCTCTTGACAGTCCTCCAGCCACTCAGCCCCAAGTCTATAGCGCTGCATGGGGTTATTGTGGCCCAAGTGCAGGATCCAGCACTTGGCCTTGTTGAATCTCATCCCGTTCATCTCAGCCCAGTGATCGAGCCTGTCCAGATCCTTCTGAAGGGCCTCCCTACTCTCAGGTAGATCAACAGTACCTCCAATCTTGGTGTCATCTGTTGAGGGTACAATCAATCCCCATCAATAATGATATCAATAAAGATATCAATGACATCAATAAATATATTAAACAAGATGGGCTCCAGTACCAGCCCCTGGAGGGTACCACTTGTAATGGGTTGCTGGCTGAACTTAACTTAGGGCATGGCCCTCTAGCCAGTTCTTTACCCAGAGGCAGCTATACTTTTCCAGGCCACAGGCCCAGGAGAATACTGTGGGAGACCTTGTCAAAGGCTTTTCTGAAGTCTGGGTAGACTACATCAACAGCCTTGCCATCATCTACCAGTCTGGTTATATGATCAAAGAAGGAAAAGTAGAGAAGGTTGTTCAAGCATGACCTGCCTCTAATGAACCCATGCTGGCTGGGCATGATTCCCTTGATGCCACGCATGTGCCATGTGATCTCACCCCTGGTGACTTGCTCCTTAACTTGCCCTGGTACTGAGGTCAAGCTGACAGGCCTGTAGATCCCCAGATCCTCCTTACAGCCCTTCTTGTAGATGGGAGTCACATCAGCAAACCTCCAGTCCTCTAGGACATCTCCAAATAACCAGGAATGCTGATGAATGGTGGAAAACAGCTCAGCAATCATCTCCAACAGCTTCCTCAGCACCTGAGGGTGGAGCCCATCTGCTTCTATGGACTTGTGACAGTTCAGATGGAGGAGGGGCTCTCTGTCTCCACCTGAACAGCCAGAGGTGTATTCTGAGTATCAACCCAGACTTGTCTACAGTGGTCACATTCCTTGTTGCATCAAGTAAAGGATGGAAATGTAGAAAAACAAATGTTCTTTCTGACCCAAGCTCATTTCTAATATATCCCAAACAATGTTTTTCTTTAAATTTCCTACAAAGATAACATAAAAATCAAAATTGTCTCCACTGCTGACAAAATAACAAATACTATTGCTGAGAGACTGGGAAGCTTAGATGTTTCTTTGAAGAAAAAGCTAATGGTGTAACTGAGGGAGTCCATTATATATATAAAAGTATATACACAAAACAAAACAAAAACCTTCCAAGATGCCTTTTATTATTAATTAATTTATTTATTTTTAAGTCCTTTTACTCTTAAGACAACACTGGGCTCTGATGACATGTTTTTCATTAAGAATGGATAGTTCCATTTGCTAATAATAAAAAGAAACTGTAGAGAAGTTGGGTTCTCTTCACATTTTATTTTGTATTCATGACTGAGAAAAATTCTCTGTAGAATACAAGTCAAAGCTGAAAAGAATGAAAGGTAGGTTGTTTTAACATTGCATCCCTTTAGGCTTCAAGTGAACTTCAGGAAAACATCTATTTCCTGTTATTTGCTAGCTCTGAAGAGACTGTCAATTTTATTGCTTACAGAACAAACACCTAAGGAACTACAGTGCTCTGGAGTTTCTGTGTCAGATTAAGCTTTCTGTATATACAGTGCTTTTAAAATACTTATTTGTTATTAAGTCTGTACTTGTCATGCATCTAATTACCTTCAATCCTGTTTTCATCCTCGTCTTTGTGAAGATTTGTCTCTTTATTCCTTGATTTCGATTTTTTTTACATGTTGAATGCAGTACTGCAGAAATATCATAGTATCATAGTATCATAGTATCGTGCAAGTTGGAAGGGACCTTAGAGATCATCGAGTCCACCTCCCGGGATTCAAGCCCTCTAGTGTAGCAGAGCGGCAGTTTTACCCCTTGCGCCACAGGGGGGATTCGAACCCGGGCCCTCTGGTGTTGCAAGCGGTGGTTCTAACACCGTGAGCCACCTGGGGCACATAAATAATAAAATGATTCTAATTCATATATGAGAACATTGTCTGAAATCTAAGACTCTTTGTTATCTAGCACACTTCAATGGAAAGCACAACACTGCTGTTTAGGAGTCAGTTTTCCTATGATGTACACACCAGTTTACTTGTCAGAATTGATAGGATCACACTGGTGTCACTTTGGCCTTGGATAATGAAATGGTTCAAAAAGATTATGAAATGTATACATCAGCCTTTGCCCCAGTATATATTAAAATCTTAAATCTGTATAGAGAATAAATAAGTATAAAAAGCACATCTAAAAGTTTTAAATAAAAAATGTCAGTTCATGACAGAGATTGAAATATATTTGTTATCAAGACTGGTTTTGTGGTTTTGTATATTGATACAATTTCATCAAGCTGATATAAACATTTAAATTTCATTGGCTCTGATGTCTCTTGAAAAGACTATTTCAGGATGTTTAGTCTCTTTTTTTTTTTTTTTTTTTTTTTTTTTTTTCATTAGTCAGAGTCCCATTCCCATTCCATTCTCATCACATTAAAATAATGTCACAATAACAATAACAAAACATGCAGAATCAGACAACTGACAGCTGATGGAGTGGATGATGGAGTGAGAACTTTCGTGGACAATGGAAGGGCAATAGATGTCGTCTACCTGGACTTCTGCAAAGCCTTTGACATGGTCCCTCACCACATCATTCTCTCTAAATTGGAGAGTTGTGGATTTAAAGGATGGACTGTTCTATAGCTTAGGAATTGGCTGTCTGGATGCAGCCAAAGGGTGGTGATCAATTGTTCTGTGCCAGGGTGGAGGGTGGTCATGAGCGGTGTCCCTCAGGAGTCAGTCTTGAGACCGGTGCTCTTCAACATCTTGATCAGTGACACAGACAATGGCATTGAGTGCATCCTCAGCAAGTTTGCAGATGATACCAAACTGAGTTGTGCTGTCAATACATTGGAAGGAAGGGAAGCCATCCAGAGGGACCTGGACAGGCTGGAAAAGTAGGCCTGTGTTAACCTACTGAGGTTCAATAAGGCTAATGTAGGATACTGTACTTGGGTCAGGGCAACCCCAGGTATTTATACAAGCTGGGGGAAGATTTCCTTGAGAGCAGCCCTGCAGAGAGGGACCTGTGGGTTCTGGTGGAAGAGAAGCTGGATATGAGCTGGCAGTGTGTGCTTGCAGCCCAGGAGGCCAACTGTGTTTTGGGCTGCATTAAAAAAACGGGGTGGCCAGCAGGGAGAGAGAGATGATTGTCCCCCTCTACTTGGCACTTGTGAGGCCCCATCTGGAGTACTGTGTCCAGGCCTGGGACCCCCCAATACAGGAAGGACTTGGAGCTCTTGGAGCGGGTCCAGAGGAGGGCCAATAAGATGATCAGAGGGCTGGAGCACCTCTCCTACGAGGAAAGGCTAAGGGAACTGGACTTGTTTAGCTTAGAGAAGAGAAGGCTCCAGGGAGACCTCAGTGTGTTCTTCCAGTACTTGAAGAGAGCATTTAAACAGGAAGGGGAACATCTGTTTACAAGGATGCATGGTGATATGACAAGGGGGAATGGTTTTGAACTAAGATGGGGGAGGTTTAGCTTAGAGATTAGGCTAGATGACAATTTATTTGCTTTGCAATGAAAGAATTAAGTCGATATTAATATTTTACTAGCTTGTGTGGTTAACTTACATTAAGATCAGTCTTTTTCTGTCAGTGACAGTAAATATTCAAGTTTGAATCCGCTTTATCTTTTTTCCAACTTTTTCTTAATAAAATCATAAATTGATAAATTTTACAGTTAATAATTTTAAGCTACCTACTTTAAAGAATTAATGTGATCCAGCAACTCATTACTAAGTAATACTGCATATTGGTTTCCATCAGTGTGATTAGGACCTTAGTTATTCAACTTAATTACCAAGTTGTGCTAGATGTTTATTTCACAGTGCAATTATAAGAGGATCTTTCTATTCCCTTAATGCATATTAGAATACACAAGCACAGAAACCCTGTGAGACTACATGTTCTTAGCTGAACTTACATACTCTCTTTTTGCAAATATGTTCCTTTTCTAACATGCATAATTTTTATTTTTTTTTATTTTTTACTGAGTATTTCATGGTGTATGAAAAGATGGTGTTCACTTCTTTGAGAGTACCTGGTCAAGGAATTTATCAATGCAAATCAAATGAACAAACAAACAAACAAATAAATAAATTGCAAGAGAAGAAGGAATCCATAAACCAGAACATAAAGGCACATAGGCCTAAGTGAAAAATGAAGAGAGGCAGTGATGAGAATGAAACCTGGCCAGTCAGACTTGTTGATATGGATGTTTGAGAGTGTGAGAATATTTATTCCATCCAGGTTATCAAACTGGGAGACCTTGACAATTTTGAAACGGCAGAAACAAGGAAAATCAGAAGTAAAATACGTGAACAACAGATTAACACAACAAACACAGAGACAATGATAAGAAATATATCTTCCAGTCGTACTAAATAATGAGCTATCACAAAACATCAGGCACCACTTCCAGGAAGATTAAAACTAGACTTGGCAACTTGTAAGACTGTAAAGTTGGAGTGATCCCAAGCATGGGACTGAAAGGGGTGCAAAATGTGACAGGACTATACAAACCCATAATAAGATACACAAGAGGATGGGGACCAGGAAGGAAAAAAAAAAAAAAAAAAAGAGGCAACTAAGTAGAACAGGGACTGGTCATGTGTAAAACAGGACCAGCCAGCATGATTTCCTGAGTCTTTTGTCTGGTTTACAGTCTGCCCTATCTTCTTATTAAATTGTTTTGTTTGTTGTCTACTCTTACTCTCCATCCTGATTATATGTGTGCTGTAAGGACTGTGTGCAAGCTATTAGTGTGGTCTGTGTGCATGCAAGTGAAATCTGGTGTCAGCTATTGGAGTCAGTAGTTCTCATTAGCTCTGTCAGTAACTGGACAGGCCATAAGTGTCTGGATCCAGGGACTGTTCTACAGACCTTCTACCCAGAAAAAGCTCACAATCATGAACCTGCCAATAAAGAAAACAAAAACAAACAAAAACAACACAAATTATTATTATTATCTGAAAGACACTGGAAGATTTCAGAAGTGTTCTCTCTGATAGTAGCTATTGCTGGAGCTTACTAACTGGAAAAATCAGGCTGACTCATATCATTTTATGTGATCCATAGAGAGAAGGAGAAAAAAAAATATGCACAATATATATACATTTACATACGCTTGTGCATGTGCATGTAGCTATATATCTGGAAGCAGAGATGGTCATGGCTGACTTAAACAGAGAGAAAAAGTATCTTAATTATGTCATTTTATTTTCACCAGATCTTATATAACCCTTATTTAAGAAAAAGAAGTTTCTTACAATTCTTATTTAAGAAATATAATAATTTCATTAACAGGCCTAAACTTCTCTTAGTTTAAGCAAAAAGAAATTAGAATACCTGTCATATTAGAAAGGATGAAAGAGATGGGTCTCTCTAGCCTGGAGCGGAGGAAGCTCAGGGGATACCTCACCAGTGTGCATAAACACCTAACTAGGGGAGGGACAGTAAAGAGAGACCAGATATTTTTCACTGTGCCAAGTGACAGGATGAGAGGCAATGGGCACAGACTTATGGGTAGAGAGTCACACTTACACATAAGAGAAAAGCTTACTTCTATAATAATGATCAAATTCTAGAGCAGGCTGCTCTATTTGTAACATTTCCCTCCTTAGAGATCTTCAAAAGCTGTCTGGACACAGACCTGAAGAACTGGCTCTAGTTGCCTACTTGAGCAAGAAGACTAGATAAAAGGATCTCCAGAAGTGCCCTCCAGTCTTCAATATTCTATGAATATCTGATTCAGTTCTGTCTTACTTCTGCAAGAGTGGTAGATTTCATATCCAGTCTTGCTAGCTTATGTCTAAAAATGTATGATATCCATCTGTCCTGATATTAAAAACTAGCACCTCCATAGTAACTGTGTAAAAGCTTTTCAACTTTTTTATAAAGTTTAGATAAATCTCTGAGCAAATACTTTAGAGCAGTATTTTAATTGGTCAGTACAATTATGCTCTACACTTAATTCTGAAGTTAAAATAAATTATTCAAAATAAATTTTCTGTGATGATGTCATAAGGTTTGTTTTCTAACATAGGAAAACATTTTTTACTACTTTAGGAGACAAGCTTATGTTGGGTTTTGTTTGTTTGTTTGTTTGTTTTGTTTTGTCTTCTCTACATTCTTGTGAATATCCTAATTGGACATTTAAGGCAATGAGTAATTTTTTAATCACTGAGATCTAGAGCTCCAGAACAACAATGGTTACTAATAAACTTTGCATGAAAATTTCTAAAGACTCCATCTCTTTTGTTTAGGAAGAGTGTTTTACAACAACAGCAACAACAACAACAACAAACACAAAGAAAGCATTTTCATACTTCTAGGTATCCAATTTTCAAAATCATCAAAAAGGTTTCCTGGACAAGCAAGATGCATCAATGGATGTTACTGGTATTTCATCTTAAGCTTCTTCTAAGCATTTTCCATCAGTAATGAGACCACTAGTTCATCTTCAAAGACTTGGATAATAAAACTTTTCACTTTCTTCATTACTAAATTAATGAAATCAGAAGAGCTCCAAAAGAAATATTAGAGACAGAACATTTGTTAAAGTTTTTAATGTTTTTGTTGGGAAAATAATAATAATAATAATAATAATAATAATAATAATAATAATAATAATAATAATAATAATAATAATAATAATAATAAATCCCACACATTTTAAATCCTACTATTTTACATATGTATAAATGTATTAAAGATGGCAGATGCACCTTGTATTAAGAATAATAAGAAGTATCCCTCATCACCTCCTTATTCTTTAGGGCTTCATTTTGGTTTTCAGAAGTGCAGTATTTACCAGAAATATCAAGACTCCATCAGCTTTGTTTCCATCTTTTCCTCTGAAGACCTGGGATTAATCTGATAAGCAGGAGGGAAAATGTGAAGATAAAATCTGCCTTCTGCTGACAAAGCGGCAGCAGACAGCTGCAGTGGCTGGGTGGGGACTAGCAGTAAGTGCCCTCCTAGTTAAGGCCTTGTACTTGCTCTTCCAGCTGCTATCTCTGGCTTTGCAGGAGATGCTGCCATCCTCCCCAGTATCCTGTTCCATGCACATGTGAGTGTGTCTTCAGTAATAATGTTTGGACAGTAGAAGTCTAAGAAAATAGCAAAGGATGAAGCATGACTAGCAAAATACTCTAAAAACTGATTTTGGAAAATTCTGAGAACTACCACCTATCCCAGTGCTGTCCCACTGTGGTCCTGGTGGCTGTGTGGACCTGGCAGAGGAAGGGCAGGTTTCCCACAGGGGGTATGGTGGTTTTGCCTGGTGGGGGACCCCACTCAGGTGGCCATTCTGGTGGATTGCAGAGTGGGGGTGAGGGGATGTAACAGCCCTTTGTGTCACAGGATGAATGTCAGGCACTTCCCTGTGGATACTCCAGAAAACAGCTGTATGATGGGGGAGAAACACACCTTCATATATTTCTATTTGTGTTAAATGTATGATTCACAACATCAGCTGCTATGCTGCTCTGATCTGGCTTAGGTTTTTGTTGTTGTTGTTGTTGTTGTCTTGGTTTTTGTTTGTTTGTTTGCTTGTTTGTTTTCCAGTTAATATTTTATCAAACTAGTTTTGTGCATGATGAAGAGGAATGATTCAGATCAATCTGCATTTTCTGGTGTAAATATATTTAGTTGAAAAAAAAATAAAATAAAAAAAAAAATCCCTGTCCACCCTACACAACACTAACACTGTGTTTTAGCAACCTACGTAATCATGGGATTAAAGCATATAATTGAGTATACTTTTGTTATGTAGGGACTGCTTTATTAAAGTCAATCATTAATTAGGCTCCTACTGAATGATTCAAAGGGTTCTCATCACTGCCTGCTCTTATTAATCTTGGCCTAATCAAGTTGGATGATGCTTCAAACCTATTACTTTTGTTTCTCTGCTCCCAGTTTTATACACATCTAAGAATGCTATTTGCATTGTATTTGTTCTTATATGCAGAAGATAAAAGCATAATCCTTAATATTTTGCAGATGTCAAAGTATCCAGATTTATGCAAATAGTCAGATTAGTGGATAGGTATAAAAATGCACAAAATTACTGCAGATGTATGGTTATATGCTTTCATGGCAGACACTATGACAGATGTAAAAGATTTTGTTCTAGACACCAGCAAAAAAAAAAAAAAAAAAAAAAAAAAAAAAAAAAAAAAAAGTGGAATTTGGAAAATGTACAGTGGAATTGGAGAACCCTGCAGACATATCTCAGGTTTCAAATACAGACATGCCTGTAAACATTATGCATGATCAAAGAATAGCTGCTCTAGAAGAGCTTGCAAAACCACTCACCTGAACAAATTTTGGGAAGGAATTAGGAAGTCTAAGAACTGTGTATCTGAACTGTAGCTCATTCTAAGAGAGCCTAATTTTAACCATGAGTTGTAAATTAGAGCTGTTAAATATGTAGCCAAAATGGAGACCTGTGACACCTGTAAATTAGCTTGAAATAAAATGTAAGCCCATTAAAATGGTATAAGCTACAATAGTATCTACTATTTTTAGTAGTACTTTCATGGCATAGCCAGACACAGTGAATGAGGATTCTATATAAATATCTTAGCACTGTGACCAACAGGGAGCCGAAGACATATAATTTCACATTCAGTTATGCAAACTGCAAGAGAAAAAAACAAAGAATAAGAAAAGTGTGAGAGGAAGGAACAGATAGATTTTCTGCTGAACACAGAAGCAGCACAGCTGGCAAAATCAAAAACAAGAGAAGCATTGCTGGCAACAGATAAGATACTCTCTCTGGGAATAATAATATAAACAAAACCAAGAATGACTGAGCAAAGATGCAGAGGAAACAAAAAATATTATTACTTTTGTAGTGATTTCTCTCACCAAAGAGCTCTCAAATCTGATCATCATCACCTCTGCAGCTGAGGGACTACAACAGACATTATCCCTCAGTGTTACCTTTATGACATCAGTTTCATGGCACTATATATACATTAATTTAAGCCAAAAGAATTATGTTTTGACAGTTTTGTGTATGTAGTGTTGATGACTAATAATATGTGAGAGTGAATAATTTGCACCAAGATTACTGTGGATTAATTAATTGAATAACATTGGGTTTTGTTGTTTTTTTTTTGTTGTTGTTGTTGTTTTCTTTTTTGACATGCCTGATTTGTCAGCCTTCTGAACACTCCCTTCCTAGCAATCTCTAGTCCCCTGACTGTGTATAAACATGGAACACACTTTCTGCAACAAATGTTTACTTCAGTGAAGAAATAGCATAACTGTCTGATTAGTGTGATTATATACTTTGTCATAAAATTATCAGATAAAGCAGAAACTCTCAGTTGAGGCTATGTAACGGTAGATATAGTCATTATTTATCTCAAACGATGCCTTTTTTTCATATATATAAGTATTCATATAGCCACTTCTGCCTTTTCTAGCTTTCTTTGTGTATGAAATGTAAGAGAAACCTAAAGTAATTCCTTCTGATTTATGCCTTTGATAGGCATTTAAATGTGTTTTAACCCAAGTAGGCACTCAGCCCCACATGGCAGCTTTCTCACTTCTCCTTCAATGGGATAGGGAAGACACTTGAAAAGGTTAGAGGGAGAAAAACTGTGGGTAGACATAAATATATATATATATATATATATAAAAGTAAAACAAAACAGCATGAGGAAGTAAAACAAAGTAAGGAATTAATTCACTAACTCAGGCTGAATGGAACCACAAGCAACCTGATTAGTGGGTGTGAGCACTGAAAGGAGGATGGAACTAAACGATCTTTATAGGCATCTCCAACCCAAGCTCTTCTATGAGTCTATTATATGAATTATATGAATTCACAAAAATCTGTAGAATTAGGCTTTCTGACTTAATCTACTAATGTCTTCAGTTAACTACATCTGAAGTACTTCAAATGAAAGGGACCCAGGGTTTAAAACTAATAATTCTTTATATATATATAATGTCCTACTAGAATGTTCATGTCATTCACTTCTTCAAGTAATTTTTCAGGAAGATTTTGAATGTCTTCATAGTATCATAGTATCATAGTATCATAGTATCATAGTATCATAGTATTGTGCGAGTTGGAAGGGACCTTAGAGATCATCGAGTCCAACTCCCAGGTTTCGAGCCCCCTTGTGTAGCGATGATCAGATTTGAGAGCTCTTTGGTGAGAGAAATCACTACAAAAGAGGCTTTGAGCAACATGTTCTAGCAGAAGGTATTCATGCTTATAGAAGGGGGTTAGAACTAGATGATCTTGTAAGTCTCTTTCAACCTAAACCATTCTACAGTATGATTCTATGATATTTATAACATTTGGATGCAATCAGTAGTCATAAAGTCTATAAATATTGTTTCTACACTTCTAATAGATTCTAACAACAGCAACAAAAACATCACCTAATTACAGATAGAAATTGATAATATTTAATGATTTCTATGATTATCTATGCAGAACAAAATCTGACATTTTATTTTATAATGTGCATATGTGATATTGATATCTGATTTACCATCTGCATTGAAAGGACAGAATAATGTTCAGAATAGTACAAAAAAAAAAAAAAAAAAAAAAAAAAAAAAGTCTAAAGAAAAACAGGCAGAATGTTACTTATCATTTTATATTTGTGAAAACTTCATGGTCTTTCTTTTGTACAGAATATTTTTCTATGTGTTTTCATAGAGATAAGGTGACATACTTCTCACTTCTTCTCTAATATATTACAGTGTACAATATTTTGAATGGATTGTGCAAGTGTAAATGCTGTTTCTCAGTCCCAGTTCCCTCAGTTGCTCCTCATAAGACATGTTCCAAATCCCTCACAGGCTTTTTTTGTCCTTCTCTTAACATGGTCCAGATCTTCGATGTCTTTCTTATAGTGAGGGACCAAAAGCTGAACACAGTGCTCAGGATGTTGTCTCACTAGAGTTGAGTACAGGTAAATGATCTCCCTGCACCCATTGTCCACACTATTTCTGATAAAAGCCAGCCTGTCATTTTCCAGTCTTGTTCAGCAGCTTCATCAATGACCTAGATGAAGGGACAGAGTGCAACCTCAATAAGTTTGCTGATGATATGAAGTTGAGAAGAGTGACTTTTCTGCTCATCAGCAAAACCTGGACAGGTTGGCATGTTGGATATAGATAGGAAGGTGAAGAGCTTCAACCAAAGCCAAGTGCAGAATCCTACATGAGGTGATAATTAACTGCATACAGCAGTACAGATAAGAGGCTATATGCTGGAACAAGCTCTGCAGAGAAGGACAAAATACTTTTTTTGTTGTTTTTGTTCATTTGCTTTTATCTGATATCTAGAAGTACCCAGGAAATGATCATGTGAACAGAAAGTAGTTACCATCACTACCTACTGTGCTGAACAGAATTATTCAGATGTCAAAAAGTTCTTCATCTATATCTGCTCTTTTTATCTCAGACAGTAGCCTTTCTGAGTCAATACCAAATGTTCTTATCCAGGTTGCTGCAATCATGACCAAATAATTATTCCCAGTTATTTTTTTACAGTATCTGTTTGCTAAATACACTTGCCAAAGGAATAATGAATGCCCCCAGTGAAGATATTGTAGTGATACTTTGTCTCTATTCTGTGCTCACCTTGTCTAGAGCATGTACTTGTTATCAAAATCAATACTTGAAGTATTTAGATGGGTAAAATCCAAAATCCAAACTGGTAATTTAATTGTGCAAAGTTCTAAAGAAACCTGAAATATAAGCAGGTACATTAACTTCATTAAAAAAATTCTGGTTGTAATGCGTAAGTGCAAAATATCTAATGCATCATTTCTCTTCATTTTAGACAATAAGAACACCTTTCTATAAGGCATCTGCTGGTTGCCTTTGTTAAAGTCCTGCTAAAATAAAATACAAAAAATACAACTGTTATTTAGTCAAATACAGCCTTGATTTTGATGAGAGTACTATATTGTTTACCCATCCCTTTCCACTGTCTCAACAGAGATCCCAAGCTATGTTGTTATACAAGCTCAGTCATCATAGGAACATGCACATTAAACTTAAAACATAGATTCACTGTAAGCTTTTGAAAACACTATGACAGTTGTTAACATATGCATATAACTAGCATGACAAATAAAAGGAAAAAAAAAATGGTTGTGTTGTGTAAATATTTATTTCTCTATATACAATAGTTTGTACAAACAGGTGGTTTATCATCTTATTGGGGATCGTTATCAGGCTTCACTACTATGAGTAACTAGCTATGTGTTTCAGAATCTAGAAATAAGCTCCTGGAACTCTTTCAGATATAAATTTACATACACCCTATCAAATATCTGAAGGAATATGCTATGACTGCTTTCCTTTTGCCTTTAAGCTTTATGTGTTACAAATAAAATTGAAAGTCAATATTCTATATTTCACATTGTTTCCTGTGAAGATGAATGTGAAACTGAATTTCATTTTGTTTGTTTACTTGGTTGCTTGTTTGTTTAATTTTGTTTTTACCAAAAACTAAGTGAAGAAAAAAGAAATTTTTAAATGTAGAATGTGCAAGTGCTGAAACACATATAATCTGGGGAGAGGATGAAGCTTCTTTGAAAGTAGATTGAATACCTGGATGTCAGAGCTGGTAAAGAAGCATCATAATACCACTTATTAGCAGTTTGACATGTTCAGACCAGGGTTTACTGAAGCCTAAGGCTTAGCTGTGTCCCAGTTCTGTAAAGTACTACTAGGATTAAGACACAGAAAATAAGTGTACTTTTTTTCTATTTTCTTTTTGTATTGTTACCCACAAAATTCTTCAGAAGAAAAAAGAAAAAAATTAAAAAGTTTTGTTTTGTTTTGTTTTTGTTTGTTTGCTTTTCTATCTCAGAACAAGTGTTGGAGATGATTGTTTTCTTCAACTTCTGAATGCTGTTACATGGTTCTATATAGTGCTTTCTCCTGGCTATAAGTTCTTTATTTCAGATCATTTTATTTCAGTATTCCAGTGTAATTCTTATTTCTTTTGACCATCTCAGCTATTTTAAAGTACAGTACAAAGTACTGTTTTATCAATAATAAGTACCTTCTTAAGAGTTTAAGTTACTGGAACTCAGATCTCCAATCAACTTATAAAATCTGTTTCCAGTCCAAAAACTAAAGACTACCGTGTTTGATTTGCAAATTCTTCTGTGAACTGAACACTGCAGAAATCATACAGTTCCACTCAGCATTTGAAATTAATAATAACCACTATAAATCTGGAACTGAGAGAAAGTTAAGCAGAAAAGGCAAGAGTAAAAACAACAGTAACATAAACAACAAGCTTTACCACTAACAAAAGTAGGCAGTACAACATTAGTGAAAATCAGTTGCCAAAGAAACAGTAATGCAATATAACAGAAAATGAATGTTAATATTAGACAGAGAGATGAACTTCTGACTTGTTTTAAAAACAACTGAAAATAAAAAAAAAGATTACATTTTATGATACAAGTAATTCATGTATCCAGAAGATTGTGGGTTTTTTTTTTTTTTTTTTTTTTTTTTTTAATATTATTATACTGTGTTTGTGCATGTGTTTTGTATCTCCTACAATTGGTTAAAACCCTGAATATATAGTTATATAGAGATATATATAATTCTGAGGAAAAAAATACTGAATTTTTGAGTAAACTTATAGATTCTTTTGGTGTAAAAAACAGCATGCCCATAATTAGCTGCCTAATTTAACCAAGGCAATTATGTGGGATGACTGGAATTAGAGAGGATAAATATAGGTCTGAAAGCTCTGAAAGCTATTTTCATTTTCAGTAACATTTCACAACAAATTTAATTCACTCGCTTATGCAGAGAAAAAATGCAAAGTTCAAATCAGTTAATCATTTTGATTAGTTAGTAGGTCTTAAAACAAACAAACAAACAATTAATGTGTAAGTAATAGCAACAGTATAAAATTCTGAAAAAGAAAATAAGTAAATATTTGTGGGTCTTCTTAGAAACTTAAGAATGAATGCATACTCAATCTGCCTAACACTAAATAAATTGACCATAAGGGGAAAAAAATAAATAAATAAATAAATCTAAGTTCAATTGATCATTATATCCAGATAATACTCTTCCACTGATGGTGTAAAGTATATCTTAAAAATACATCTTGCCTTCAGTTTCACAGAGCATATATTACATAACTTTGTGGCACAGCAAAGAAAGCAGGGTAGTATCTAGAGAAGGAAAAAGAAAACAGTTACTGACTGCAGTATGTGAGAGCCCCTCTTCGTTTTCTGGCTCAAGCTTGCTTCATACTGCCACTGGAAATTGTCACCATGGTCACCATCATCATCAGTGGAACAGCAACGCCTGATGACCCACCACTATTGAAGATCAGTGACTGAACTACAAGCCATGATGGATCCATGGTGGTGACTATCTTCCTCTTGTTTCCTACAAAGACTCCTTGCTTCTATTTCCTGTCTTTACTATCGCCTGCTTTCCTTTCCCCATAACCCTACATCATAATAGTGTCTGTCCTCCCCTTCTCCATCTCACTGATTAAGATTTGTAATAAACTGATTGGACCAACATTTGAACCATTGTTTCTTAATCTCATGCCAGGTATACGCAAACCAAAGAACCTCCCCACCCTCCTATATCCCTATATCCCTCTTGCTCCTATATTGGAGTGAGACACAGTAATACCATCATAAATACATAAAAGGAAAAAAAAAAAAAAAAAAAAAAAAAAAGACAAAAAACTTCTAACAATATGTGATGAAGTGTCAATATATCTTAAACACTCAAAAAAATTTCTTCACTAAATGAGTAGGTTGCTTAATCTGTATGATAATGTAACTGGATTAGGCTGTTTGAAATGCTATAATTAGCAAACAGAGGAAGAAAAATGAACTGTACTGATATGTTTAACTTATCCCTATATAAGCACTTTCTAGCCCTAATGTTTTTGTGGGGTGCATCGTCTTAGCTTAATCTTCCAAAAATATTCAGGAGAATAAAATGAGATAAGAACAGTCTTCCATGTTGTTTTTCCAATATGAAATAAGTGGATGAGATTCAAACCAATTGAATGTGGCTAAACACTTTCAGAAACAATGTCCACTTAGGGCTCATATTCGTACACAGCTGAAAACATTCACATACATACACACTTAAAGGCAATAATAATAATAGAAATCAATGGAGTCTAGTGTAGGAATAATATTTATTGTATTTCCACCTTTTGCACAAAACACTAGTTCTATTTTTTAAGGAATGTATATGATAATTTGTGTGTTCAAATCATAGAAATCATTAGCTAATTGTAGAATACCCTGAGTTGGAAGTGACTCACAAGCATCTTCAAATCCAGCTCCAGTGAATTTGTAGTAGTTGCTTTTGTTACATCTACCTTGTTCAATATTGGGGCACAGATTCAACAGCTTTTGCCACTGTGAAGCAAGTTATATTTACTTCATTGCAGCCTCTTAGTCTATAAGCATATATTTTTTTATGGGCATTGATATGAACATTGTTTTGAATACAGTTTGTTTTATAAGGTTTGATTGCTTAGCCCTTAAAGTAAAATTACTGCAAATAAAGTCACCATATGAAGAAAAATACCTCAAGGCTGACATCCTACTTTTTAGTGTCTCATTTCTATTTCAGATCAGAAGTGTAACAGTGTCTTTTTCTTCCTATGTGGCTCCTATTTCTGTATTTTACAGAATGAATGAAACAAGTAATAATGTCATATTACAGTGAAATGAGTCAATATCCATTTAGCAACTGAATGGAAAACATTGCACAGTATGTCTATATATATCTGTTCATACTGGGTATGTGCAATTGCAAAGATTATTTATACTTAATACATGAAATAGTTCAGTCAACAAGCAAGATTTTCCTCTGCATTGGGTATAAGCGTCAAGATTCTGGCAGTGGGGTGGACAGAGGGAGAGCAAAGAGATGGCTTCTTTTAGAAGAGACCTGAGGCTGCACCATGTCAGACACAGCCAGCTCCAGATAGCCCCAATGGACCCACCTCAGTACACAGCTAAGCCTGGTGGTCAAGATGGTGACATTTCTATGAAAATGTATTTAAGAAAGTGAAAATAAAATAAAATAAAATAAAATAAAATAAAATAAAATAAAATAAAATAAAATAAAATAAAATAAAATAAAATAAAATAAAATAAAATAAAATAAAATAAAATAATAAAATAAAATAAAATAAGATAAAATAAATAAAATAAAATAAAACAAAAAATAAATAAAGGAACAGTAAGGAAAGGATAGTGAGGAAAAAACAAACAAACAAAAACAAAAAACAAACATGAGAGCAACTCTGCTGACAGCATGGTCAGAAAACAAGGAGGGGCAGGATATGCAATTCACCTGCAGCCTGTGGACCATGGTGAAACATCTTGTACCTGAAAAAATCATTGCAACAGATATCCACCTATTAGCAAGTGTAAGACACAAAGCCACGGGACATACCCTGAGGGAAACTGCAGTTTATGAAGAACCAACATATGAGGAGGATCCTGGAAGGAATCAAGGCCTCATGGAGAGGAACCTACGAAAGAGACAGTGGTTGGTCTGGAAATGCAGCCCATGAGTAAGACATACTGGAGTAGTCAGTTCCTTGCGGACTGAAAGAGAGGAAAAGCATACAAAAGCAGGGGAAAAAAAACATATGTGAGAACAAAGGAGCAGCAAATGATGAATTATTAAGATGACAATTCCCATTTTTCATTCCCCTTGAACTGCTAGAGGTGCAGGGAGGAGTCAGAAGAGTCAGTAATGAATGGGTGAATTTGAGCTTGGAAAAAAAGAACGTACCTTTAGCTTTAGCTTTTATTTTGACTATCCATATTATTTTAATTGGCAATTAATTAAGAAAATTTTCCCCAAGATATTCTGTTTTGCTTATGATGGTAATTCCTAAATTAACTCCCTTTCTTTACCTGGACCCACAAGGTTATTTATTTTATTTTCTCCTCCTACACTGTTGAGGAGGAAGAGTAAAGAGAATGCTTTGGTGGATGTATGGCAGCCAGCCAAAGTTAACATGCCATAGACAGATTTTGTTTAGTGCCAAACACAGAAAGATTGCAAAACAATGAGTTTGTGTAGAGAATATGTTATTCCCCGATGATATCTCTAATTAGAATAATAAGTGTATAACATCAAATCTTGAAACAACAGAAACTGTTGTTAGAACTCATAACATTATTTGCTGTGAATTTCAGCAACAACCTCAGTATTTGTCTAATTTCAGTTTATCAAATTCAGAACTGTTTTTATATTTTTAATTGAAATATTTCAGGACTGTGTCTTGTGACATGCTTTCCATGTTTAGGATGCTGCATTTCTTTCACAGAATCATAGAATTATTCAGGTTGGAAAAGATCTCAAAGACCATCAAGTCCAACCGCAGCCTAACCATAGTACCCTAACTCTAACAACCCTCTGCTAAATCATATCTCTGAGCACCACATCCAAATGGCTCTTAAACATATCCAGGGACGGTGACTCAACCACCTCCCTGGGGAGCCTATTCCAGTGCTTAACTACCCTTTCTGTAAAGAAGTGTTTCCTAACATCCAACCTGAATTTACCTTGGTGCAACTTGAGGCCATTTCCCCTCATCCTGTCTTTATTCTCTGTTGTTTTCACAGATGCACTTCTTCGTGCCTTCATGTTCTTTGGTTTTCTCAACATATTCTGTGTCATTCACCACCCTCTTCTCAGCTACAGAAAATTTTTCTCAAGGTAAAATTCACTAAAATTCCATAATGCTGAAAGAAAGCATTTTTGTACATAGAAAAACATTATATTTCCTAGCTTTCAGCATCCCTTTTTGTTTCATCATCTATCATCTCCATACAAGACTTGATCTCTTCCAGGTGAATCTAGTCTCTGTTGTCAAGATGTATTCGGCATCAATCTTCTATTATAAAAAAAAAAAAAAAAAAAAAAAAGAGTTGAAGGGACTCCATGCTGAGGGGCACTGAGGATTCCTTTTGCTGCCTGGATAATCTCTCTTTAGTGGTGTTTTCTGCCTGCTAGTAGCTCTAGTAGCTCACATTTGGGACAACAGGATGAGGCTACCAGATATGATAAAGCTGGAGGACTACTATCTCTTTCTGCTCTTTCAATCTGAGTTTGAAGAGTCTGCAACTGGAAATTATACAATATGAATAGAGACTTTATGCCCCTAGGGAACATGTCAAAGGGATTAGTAGCTGGCTGGGCTTATCACCACCCTTAAACTAGATTTTATAGGGGAAGAAGTGCTGCTGAGTGATGGAGAAGATCCAAGGCACACTGTAACTTCAAAAAGCAGTAGGGGAAAGCCTCAGATTTGTCCCAGAGGAATTTCAACAGGTTCATCTAGGAAAGAACTGGGGACTGAGAGCACAGCTGTAATGCTTCTACACCAGTGCACATAGTATGGGAAACAGGCAAGAGGATTTGGAAGCCACTGTGCAATTAGCAAATGATATTGTAATCACTATCATGTAACCATGATGCAAAAAATCCCAAAACTAAATAATAATCAATATTTGAAATACTACGATTTGAAGGAAACATAAGCAAGAGAACAACAAACTTTTTACATGGGCTTACTGTGATAGGACAAGGAAGAATGGCTTTAAAAAGGAAGAGGGAAGATTTATATTACATGTGATGAACAAAATGTTTATTCAGAAGGTGTGAGATTGCCCGGAGAAGTTTATTCAGAAGGTTGTTCAGAGAAGTTACAGATGCCCCATCCCTGAAAGTGTTCAAGGCCAAACTGGCTGAGGCTCTAGACATTCTGATCTAGTGGGTGGTAACTCTCCCCATGGGAGGGGGCTGGATCATTTTTAAGGTCCTTTCCAATCCAGACCATTCTATGATTCTACGATCATGACAGAATTAGAATGTACTTCTTATAGTATTGTGTTGGTTTTGTTTGTTTGTTTTTCTCCCCAGCAGTATAATTCATTCAAATACTATTTCTGATATCTATAAAATGAAAACAAGCTATGATGTATCTTTAGTTATGTTAAATCTCTTATGAAAAAATGAATTAGATATTAAAACTCATAATATCCCATCTAGGTTTTGAATAAAAAAAAACACAGAAGACAACTGTAATGCTGCTGAAAAAAATGAAGACTCCATTTGGTTTATATTGAGTTTATATCTGGAAGCACATTTCTTCATAGAACTGAATATGACTGCAGGAGCATCATAGGATAAGTCTAAGATGAACCTTAGCTTTCTTTTACCTGGGAATAAACTCAAATGTAAACTTCAACTTTAGCAAGATGAGAGTCCATGTCTCAGCCTTACTTCTCCATTCTCTCCAGTCAAACAAACAAATGAAGATGTATGACCTGAGGGCTTTTTCTTTCCTCCTGTGCCCAAGGAGTAATTTTATTTCAGTCAAACGTAGGTTCATCAAGGTTGGAAAAGACCTACAAGGTCTTCCAGTCCAACTGTACATCTATCACCAATAGTTCTCACTAAACCATGTCCCTCAGCACAACGTCCAAACATTCCTTGAACACTTCCAGGGTTGGTGAATCCACCACCTCCTTGGGCAGCCCATTCCAGTGCCTGACAACTCTTTTGGAAAAAAAGTATTTTCTAACATGCAGCCTGAAACTCCCCTGGAGCAACTTGAGGTAATTCCCTCTAGTCTTATCACTTGCTACATGACAGAAGAGATCAACCCTAACATCTCTACAACCTCCTTTTATGTATTTACAGTGAGAAATAGGGTCAGAAGTTTCATACTGACCTTAGCAGACTTTGATGTAGCTCATCTTCTGTTGGTATCTTTGAAAAACTGCCAAGATACAGAGAACAAGGAAGAGGACAGTAACAGTATTGTTTGATGGTGTGTGAGAAAAACCTTGATGAATATTTGAATATTTGAATTCCCAAATATGCCTTGAATTATCTGGAAACATTGTCTTTGAAATGAATTAACAATTGAGAATTAGTACAGCTACTGTACAGTTTTTTCTGCTCTCTTCTCCTTTCACATACTTCACAATCCTATTTCTTGTTCTTGTTTTTAAAAGAGGATATTCTTCAGATACACTCACTTCAAAATGTCATTTACATATTTTTGCCACCTCCTTACCTCTTTGTCATTATTTGGACTGGGGAGATGTCAAAAAAAATAAATAAATAAAATAAAAATAAAAAAAATAAAAAAAATTTAGTCTTCTTCCCCCCTATTATGTAGAAAGAATGTGTTTCTATTTCAGGCAATATGCCAATATTTTTCTGCTTCTAAATTGTACAAGCTATTCAGACAGAGAAAAATCAAATTGCAAAGAGTACTACTTTGAAACAAAATGGAAAGAAAAATAGGAAACTGGATGGCACTATATATCTAACAAAGGAAAAAAAAAGATATCACACAGGCTTTAGTCATGGAATCACAATGGTAGAGATTAGAATGGATTTTTAGAGCTCCAACAACCCTGCTATGAAAGACAAAACTGTTTTTCTTTTTTGTCTCATAGCTTGCCTCATGAGGCCTTTCTCGTGATAAGACTCTAACCGACAACTGCAAATTATCCAGGGGGGAGAGTGGTGGGTGACACCGAGCCACAGTACCTCTGTTTATGATTATAAATATAAGCAGAAGCGGGACAAGCAATCTTTTTCAGGGGTGTGGCTTGAAGGAGCTGACCACTGCAAAAGGTGATAATGCTTGTGCATGGCAATGAAAGCACCACTCCCTGCTGGTTTATCTGTTGGGCCAGGTATGTCACACTAACAGAGAGAAAAGAAGAAAAAGGCCTTCACTAAACTATGGATTTTGGAGAAGAACTCCCAAAGAAACCTTAGATGGAGAATTCCCTGAGGGAAAACCTCTTTGGAAGAACACGGTGGAACCCCACGGTGGCCAGACAAGCTCCTGAGAACAATGGACCTACTACTACAGACCTCGCTGGACCCACAGAGGTGACTATCTCTCTTTTGCCTTCAATGAAGACTCCTTGCTTTTTATTTCCTCCCTCTTTTCTATCATCCATCTTCCCTTCCCCATATCCCTGAGCAATTAGGATTTGTAATAAACTGGTCAGGCTAACATTTGACTCGTGTCTTAAACTTGCCGTTGGGTATAGATATATTAAAAAGAACCTCTTCTTCCACCTATAAATTGGAGTGGGACACTTGCTCAAGCAGGACCACCTACCCACATACAGCAGGTCACCCAGGACTGTGTTTAGATGGACTGTGAATATCTTTAGGGAGGAGACTCCACAACCCCACTGGACAATCTGTGTCAATATTTGGTCACCTGCCCAGTAAAAAAGTGTTCCCTGACTTTCGTAAATATTCTCCTGTGTTTTAGTGTGCACCTATTTATTCTTTTCACATCACTAGTAACCACTGGAAATAAGCTTAGTAACTATGTAGTCAATAATTTAGGCAGAATTATACTAGATTATATTTGAGGGTGTTGTGTGTATGAGATTATTCTTCCCTTCAAAATAATATGGATATAGTTGCAGTTCACCTTAAATTAATTACTACCCATTTTCCTTCTTCATTCTTAGCTTCTAGAAAAGAATGTAAAGATGATATCCCTTAAAGAAGCATTTTATCTTAAACCAACCTGTTCCTTCTATTAGATTCATTGAATTTGTACTTTACAGAGCTTCTAATTAGTTCACTTGGACTTTGTCAGTGGAACACCCTGATCTCATGAATCTTATTACTAGACAAAAAGTTTGTAAATGATTACATTAAAAACCTTTTTGTACTCAACACAAAGGACAGATGCAGACATCTAAGCCATCAATGAATCAGTTCTGAGGGCAGGTTCTAGAGAATAAAACTTATATATATGATAAAATATACACACCTTGTGTTCTTGGACATAAATTTCTTCCCAAACACTGAAGATTATGAAAAATTATGAACACTTACACAAAATCCTCACATCTTTGACTTGCAAAGCATTTTTATTTTATTTTTTTATTTATTTATTTATTAAGTGCATTTCATATAAATTGTTTACTGGGAAAAAAAAAATGCTGTTAAAACAAGATATTGACTTCTTGGAACATATTAAAACAAATAAATAAATAAGTGAAACCATAAAATAACCATATAGTATATCTTACTATCTCATATTTTCTACTGGAAAATAGTTGTTCACCTCAATATCTTAGATTCAACAAACAGTATGTCTGTTCTTTCTTGAAACTACGCTGTGAGAACAAATTTGAAATAAGAACTGAAAAATGTATTGGCAGTGATTTCTTGTAAAATACTTTGAATGTAGTGCATAGTGTGATTGCTTTCACTAGGTATATAATGTTTGTAATCTATTTAGAAGGATTTTCATGCTAAAATATCAATCTAAGTTGGATAACAGTCTGTCCACTTGTATGCTGCACTGCAGGGTACAGCCAGGACCATCAGCCAAGATGGTGGTTTCTCAGGGAACATGTACTTAAAAAAGAGCAAATCACTTCACAGTCAGCAAAGAAAAAGTGTGAGAAGCAGCTCTGCAGAAACCATGATGTAAAGAAGGCCTGGTAATGAGCACTCTAGATGCCAGAAGAGAGATTCCTCTGCAGCCATGGAGAAGATCCACACTGAAGGACGAAAGTGTAAGAGTGAAGAGAAACTGTTATGAACATATCACAAACTCTTCCTCATCCACCTGTGCTATTAGAGGGAAAGGAGGGAAGTAGGAGTCATATAGTCATAGATTGTTTTGAGTTGGAAGGGATCCTCAAGGATTGTTGAATTCAACTCTTAGATCCACACAGAATTGCCTAAAATAAAAACATATTTCTGAGAGTACTGTCTAAACACTTCTTGAACTATGGCATCTTAGTGTCATGAACACTTCCCTGAGGAACATGTTTCAGTGCTTAATTACCCTCTCAATGAAGATCTTTTTCCTAACATCAAAGCTGAACTGTTCCCTGATGCCTATGACTTAATATCAGAGAGAATATCAACTGATATATAAAGCTAATATACATCTAACCCACTTTTTTTAGAATAGCTTTCTGGAACTCAAATAAAAAAGAAAATGTATTATAAGTTTTAAATTGTATTTATGTCAGATAAATAACTAGCTTTGAAAAATGATGAATAAAATATAAATGCAAAATGAGAAATAGAAATTGGAGCAACCATAGATCTATGAAATATAATTTTCAATTATATTTTGTTGTTGCACATGTTAATTGAATGCCAGTAATTAAGGGAAAGGAAACTAAACAGAAACTTAATTACTTTATCTACTGAGAGATTGTGTTTGAGAAAAGATTTGAACTTTGAGTAGCTTTGATAGGGTGGATGAGGATCAACGGTTAATGCACTCTTGCAGTCTAAAAATAATAAGTAATTGAACCTCATATGCCACGCCAGAGAACAATAATAATAATAAATGGTAGAAGGTACATCTTTTTCAGTAGCATATCTTTGTTCAGTAGATTCACTTGCTGCTGAGTTCTGTGAATGTTATGGATTTACCTGAGTCATAAATGAGACTGATAATCTTTAGGAAAGGGAACTCTTCCAAAGATACAAAGGGCTTAGAAGAATATCATTTGAGGAACCATCTAAGCTGAAGACAATTGGGGAATACTTGAAAAATGAAACTTGAAATGTTCATTCTGACCCTCAGAACATTGCTATTTACAGGCCTTCAACCATACTCTGCTCTGCTGACAACAACCTTCTGAGATCTGACAGTCAGAAACTTTTTAATCCACCTCACCATTCACTCATCTGTCCCACATTTTCTAAGTTTCACAACAAGAATGTTGTGGGAGATGGTGAAGTCAAGGTATACAACATCCACTGCTCTCCCCTCGTCTAATGATAACAACACAGCAGACTATTGGATTGGCGAAGAATGATGTTCCTTTGGTAAATTCATACTGACTACTTGTAATAATCTTCTTCTCTTCCAACTGCTCAAAGATGGCATCCAGAACACGTTGTTATATCACCCTTCCAGGGATGGAGGTGAGATTGACTGTCTGTCATGGTTTTGAAATTTTTGCTGTTGGTATTCCACATCATAACATCATGTAGAGCACAGAGAAGAAGAACTACACATCCCAGAGGACCTCACAGTCAGAGAGGGAAACACGTCATGGAAGTGACGCTGGCTGTCTCTCTCTCACTGCCTGGCAGTGGGCGTGGGTGTGCTTCCAAGCCATGGTGCCTTCAATTTCAAAGTAGGTTTCTCGGTCTTCAGAAACCTCTCTCTCTCTCTTATTTTACTTGATTTATTAGCCTCAATTCCGATTAGACTGTAATTAGTAAAATAAGTTTTCCTCCTTAGTTTGTTGCCACTTCTCTGTTTGGTCCCCTGAGCCCATCTCCCATCTCCCTACCCCTTTCCCTTTTTCCCTTCCCATTTGTCAGGGGCTGGGGGACCCACGGGCCTACTGCCCTCTGTCACAGACATATCCTGATCTAGATAACATCATGACAACTGCCCTGTATCTTTCTGAATCCTCCTTCTTGCCCTTTTTGAAGTCTGACATTAGCTATTAGCTTATTATTATCTCTTCCATTTAGACATTTCAAAAGTGATAAAGTTCAACTATCACTTCTGCAGGTTCTCTCAGTACACATGGGTCAATCTCATCAGGGACCATAAATTTGTTTGCATTGATTTTGACTATGTGCTTTCTGACCCAAGGAAAGTCTTCCTTTTCCCAGACTCTCTCTCTTACCTTCAGGGTCTGGGATTCCTGATGGTAGTCTTAGCATGAAGGAATTAGCATTCAGAATCTCTGCCTTCTCAGTGTCCCCTGTTACCAAGGCCCCCACCTCATTTAGTAGGGAACCAGATTTTTCCCTACTATTTTACTGTTGGCATACTTAAAAAACAATCAATCAAACAAACAACCCCTTAACTTCTTTGCAAAGTTTAATTCCATGAGGCCCTAGGTTTCCCCATTACATCCGTACAAGCCTTGAAAACATTCCTATATTCTTCCTAGCAGAACAGGCTTTTTTTTTCCCACATTTCATGGACTTCTTTCCTTTCAGTTTACCTATGAGTTTGTTGCTCATTCATGCAGGCCTCTTGCCACCATTCCCGAGTTTCTTCTTAGGAATGCACTGATCTTGAGCTTGGAAGAAATGGTGTTTAAGTGCCAGCCAGGTCTTATGGACCCCCTTACCTTCCAACACTCTAGCACATGAGCTGCCTTCAAGTGATTAATATTTACCTGCAAATCATTAATATTTACTTCTTTTGTTGTTGTCTTAAAAAGAATGAAATAAAATAAAATAATAATAAATCAGATTAACATTTTACCCAGTAGATCATATTTTGCCACAGTTATTCAGATTTTTCTGATTTGTTTTACAGGAGAAAGAATAATTGTGTTGTGTTATACAACTTCATGCTGTGTAATTTGTTATACCTCCATGTTTTTGATACTATGGAATTCTTCAGTTCTATAAATTAATGAATGCAGTCTTGCTAAAGAATTTTAAAATATTAGAATTGCTTTCATATGAATTAAAGCAACCACATAAAATTTCATTATGGTTATACAGTTAGCCCTTGGTGATAAATTGCATCTGTTTTATATGGCGTGAAACCTTGGTGATCATATTCTCACAGCAGAGGCTCCATGCTCCTCTCATTTGTCTATGTAAATAACATATTATGATCTTCAAAGCACAAGTTCTCAAAAACTGTGTGTACACATTTTTTCTTACTAAAGAAGGACTTTAAGGGTACAGATTTACACTGGGAAGAACATTACTCTTCTGTTTTATTATTCTGTTTCTTCTGCAAATCCTACATAATAATCTATAAGCAAGCAAAATAAAAACAGCTTTTTGCATCTTCTTCTTCCTATTCTAATTTTATCTTTTTTTTTTTTCTTCCCCCGACCCCCCCATTGTTCCACCCCTCCCACCTCCTCTCACCCTCTCCCAGGATTCCACACTTGTCCAGGAGTGAATTCCAGTGGAAAACTCAAAAACTTTTAAGAGTTGACAACTATGATAGATATTTGCCTATATCATCCTTTATTCCCTGATACCAATAATCATCCTGCTTCAGGGTGGATCTCTGGGTAGTATTTTTAAACAGCCATTTATGTTACGAACATGGAAACACATGCAAGAGAAATAGCAAAAGGGTCGTGTTGATTTGAGCTTCTCAGGACTATTCAAAATTCTCAATAACTACTTTAACTCAACTGTAATAAGAACTGCCCCTGTTAATAGTTTCCATAGTAATGTTCCTGAACTGTGGAAATGGTGACAATACTGACTACAAATAACAGAACAAACTCACAAACAGTTTTATAAGATAATATGCTCTATATAAACTGGCAAAACCATAACATGTACTAGGTCAATGAGAGCAATAATAAACAGCGCTCTGAGATGTGTTGATAATACCGGTGCACGCTTGAAATCTTAAATACAGTGAGTAAGGGACCACTGAGGCAACAGGAGAAAGCTACAGGGAAACTTGAGTGAAATAGTTAAAAAGAATTAAGGAGTTATCTTCCAAGAAGTTGACAAGATCAACTGCCCAGCTGAAGTAGCTCTACACTAATGCATGCTACTATGACTGGAATGCAGTTATAGATGATGACAAGATGTTTAGGAAGGGAGGAGGCATTGGTCTCTACATCAAGAAGGGTATAGTGTGTAGAGCTGTCACTGAAGAATTGTTACAAGCTGGTTGAAAGCTTATGTGTGAGAGTTAAAGAAGGCAAAAAAATGTGCCCTGTCATTGGTTTACTACAGGCTGTCAGATCAAGTGAAGCTGATTGAAGAAGCCTTCTTCCTCCAGCTACAAGAGGAATAATTATCCTGTTGGGAGACTTCAATCACCCTGACTTCTACTGGAAAAATAGCACAGCAATCTGTAGGCAATCCAGAAAGTTTCTGGAATGCATCATGGATAACTCCTTGAACCAAGTAATAGACAGCCCCATCAGGCTGGATGTAATACTTTATCTATTGCTCACAAACCCAAGTCATGTTCTTCTCAAATCTCTTGAGCAAATGAGTCAGAAGGTGGGGACTGAGATGATAAATGTTGATTCCACAGTATGTGAATATTCCAAATTTCATTCCAAGACACATTCCAAATTTCTGAGGGAACTGGCTGAGATAGTCATCAGGCCACCCTTGATCATAGAATAGATCCTTCTGGAAGTAATGCTAGGGCACATATAAGAGATGGAGGTGAAGTGACACTGATTGTGGTTGAGACCTGTGTGGTATGGTCAACATGTCTGAGGAACAGAATGGCAGGGAGATCAAGAAAAGGCTCAAGCAATAGACCAAGGAGAATTTCATGAAATTCTAGAAATCCAAGTGCAAAGTCTTTCACTTGGGCCTGGCAACCTCTGTTAACAGTACAAGTTGAAAGATGAAATATAGAGCAGAGCACTGATGAGAAGTACTTGAGGTACCAGTGAATGGCAAGCTGGACAGGAGCTCACTGCTCAGAAAACCAAATGTGTTCTTGGCTGCATCAAAAGAAGCAAGACTAGCAGGTGGGGGGAGGTTTTAGTTTTTGGTCCCTCAATACAAGAAAAATATTGAAACACTGGAGAGTGTCCAGAGAAGGACAACAAAGCTTATGAGAGATCTGGAACACAGCTCTCATGAGGAGTGGGAGAGGGAACTGGAATTGTTTAGTATGGGGAAAAGGAGGTTCAGGGGAGACCTTATGGCTCTCTATAACTTCCTGAAAGGAATCTGTAGTAAGGTGGGGGTTGGCTTCTTCTCCCACATAAGCACTGATAGGACTAGAGGGAATAGCCTCGAGTTGCACCAGGGAAAGTTCCAATAGGATATTAGAAACAATGTCTTCTCCAAAAGAGGTCAGGCACTGGAACAGGCTTCCCAGGGAGGTGGTTAAGGCATCATCCCTGGAGAAGTTCAAGAAATGTGTAGACATGTTACTAAGGAACATGGTTTAGAGGAGAAATAGTGGTGACATGTGGACAGTTGAACTAGATGATCTTGGAGTTCTTTTCCAACCTTGGTGGTTCTGTGAATCCACTTGGTTCTATTTTCCTTGATCCTTCTCCTCTACTCTGTGCAGGTGAGATCACACCTGGAAAACTGTCCAAATGTAGAGTTTCCTGCACAGGAGAAAAATGGATCTATTGGAGTGCATTCAGAGGAGGGCAACAAGAATGACCCAAGGGATGGAATACCTCTCTTATGAGAGCAGACTGAAAGCTGCAGCTTTTCAGCCTGGAGAAGAAAAGTCTCTGATGTGACCTGATAGTGGCCTTTCAGTATCTAAAGGGGAACTACAAGGAAGAAGGAGACAGACTCTTTAGCAGGATCAGCTATGACAGAAAATGGGGAAATGATTTTAAACTAGAAGAGGGGTGACTTATGCTAGACATAAGGAAGAACATCGTGATGAGGCACTGAATGAGACTACCCAGAGATGTAGTAGATGCCCTCTTGTCATGGAGTCAATGACTTACAACCTATTTGGTCCAGTTTTGTAACTAACTGGGAAGGGGACCCATGGACCCATTCCCCAGGAAAAGGGGAAAAAGAGGGAAAGGGAATGGTAGGGAGGTAGGAGATGGACCTAAAACAAAAAAAAAAAAAAAAAAAAAGCTGCAACAATCTGAGCATGAGAGTTAATTTACTAACTAGGTTATCAGAATGCAAGATAACACAATATAATATAATATATAATTGGAATTGAGGCTAATACATCAGTTAAAATGAGAGTGTACAAAACTAAAGGCCTCACTCTGAACTGAAGGCAAAAAAGCTGGGGAGAACATCTACACACTGCCAGACTGTGAGTAAGAGGGTGAGTCCCGACTTGCCAGGACTCTTATCTTCCCCTCTGAATGCAAAATCCTCTGAGGTATGTAGTTCTTCTCTTCTGAGAGCCAGGTATTTGGAAAATCAGTGGTCCACAGAAGTGGGTCATTTACTCTTTAACTCCCGGTGCTTTACATTATGTTATTATGTGGAATAACAAATATCATAAAACCATGACAACTGTCCCTAGAGAGATTCAAGGTCAGTCTGGAGAGGACTCTGGGCAACCTGATCTGGCTGTAAGCATCTCTATTCATTGCAGGGGAGTTTAACAAGATGACCTTTAAAGGTCCCTTCCAACTAAAATGATTCTATAGAAAAACAACAAAAACGAAAAGCAATAAAACCAAAAAACAACACAAACAAAATCAAACAACAACAACAAAAAACTAAATGCAAATAATATTGTGAATGAATAAAACAACTTTGCTACCAGCAATTTTAAGCTAATATATTGTTTATAATATTCTTTTGTTTGTTTTTTTTATATGCTCTGATCAGGTCAATCATTATCTCAGACCCTCAGGACCCATGCTTGTTACCAAAAGGTCTGTTATAGCTTAACCTGACAAGAACTTAAGCACCCCACAGTCATTTATTGAATCTCTAACCCTCTGTGGAATGGGGCAGAGAATCAGATAAAACTTGTAGGATGGTAGAGAGACAGTTTAATAGGACAGAAAAGGAAAGGGAAATAAAATAAAAGTAAATATACATATATATATATGCAAAACAAACATTGCACAGTGCAATTGCTCAGCCACACATCAATGCCCAGTCAGTCTCAGAGCATGGCAGCCCCCTTCAGCCAACTCTGGCTAGTTTTATTTGAGTAAGCTGACCTGTTTCTGTCCTCTTCCAGGTTGTTGTGCACTTCCAGCATTCTCTCTGTCAGGGCAGCAGAGAAAAATCCTTGAGTTAGGTAAGCACTACTCAAAACTTTAGCACTGGTGTTGTAACAATATTGTTTTTCTTCTAAATTCAAAACATGGCATCATACCAGCCGTTATGAAGAAAACTAGCTGATCTCAAATTCGGACACCATGATCTCCCCAGAAAGCTGATGAACTTTTGAAAGTGACTTAGCCAGAATTTCTATCAGCTGTTTCCACAACACTGGCTGAATCCCATCTGATCCCATCAATTTTTAAAGGTAAATTAATTACTGAATTCCACGTCATCTTAAAAACAAACAAACAAACAAATAAACAACAACAACAAAAACTGTAGTACCAAAAACATTTTTAGAGTTAATTTTCAGCCTGTCTTAGGAGTATATTTTTTAGAGTATCCCAAATAATCTTTTGCTGATCTGTAACTACAAGATAAAATATATATATATTATTTGCATTATTTTCATTTTCTCAGGTTTTCAGCCAGTGGTGGGTAGGTAAATAGGTAAGTAAGTAGTTAACACATAGATAGCTATGGACTGAATACAGTCTTAGAAGGAAAATCCATTAAAGGTGCTTGTATCTAAGTTTCCTAAAAATAGTGTGATAACAGCTATGTGTTTCAGTCTACTAACATGAGCAGGACTCTAATCAAAGCATGTCTCAAATCTAGCTCATAGGAATAAAGATGGAGATAAAAGTGTCCTTAATTTCATGTCTGTCAATTATTTAAGCCTCTCAGCTGGAGAGGCCTCACTAGGCAGAATCCACCTTTACAGTTCTGTTTCAAAAACAAAATTAACAGTAGTGATTTCTTTCTTTCAAATTCTTTATATGAAATCCATCTCATTATAGAAGACCTCCTAACTGTCTGAAAGTTCACGAATCTACAGGGCTGGTGTAGGGCAAATGAGGACAACAGTAGAGCCTTTGTTGAGAAATGGGCGCTATAGGAAAATATATCAGAAGGAATTAACTCACCCCTCCTGGTAACAGCTTAGAGAAAGAGACAAACTGAGGAATGTGACCCTCCCCCATTTGTACAGTTACACCACAGGAGAAAAAGGGAGGGTGGAAGGGGGGAACCCGCACAGACTCAGATTGCATGGAAGTAGGGTGGCTCTAGACCCCCCCCCGCCGCTCTAGTTACTCACGTATTCTCCTAGCGCACCCATTGGTTCAGTCTGTGACCTTGGAATTTCACTATAGCTGGGTTGGTGTAAACTGTTAGCAATGAAGATAAGATTGCTTTATTATTATTATTATTATTATTTTAAATGAATTCATCATTATCTCATTTAAGTTTCAAGACAAGTTCATAATAAATTACATAACATTTTTACATAAATTACATAACATTAACTCTCTAAAGATTTTTTTTCTTTTAATTTTTTTCCTTATTAAAATCACTATGTTATCTTTTGCATACTATGATAAAGCTAGGTAAAATGATTTCTTGCTGGTGAAGTTTTCAGATCATAAAATTTTTAAAACTTACTGGAATTAATAGCACGACCAGAGTTAATGACAGTGTTAATTACAAGTCAGAAATCACGATCAAGTTTTATGCAGCGGAAACTGCTGAAGAAAACAGGCACCAGATAATCCTTTCATAAATGTTAATGAGCTCTTTTGTTAAACAAAATAGGATCACAATTTTATTGAAAGAAAGAAACAACTGGAACTGTGTAAGATAAGACTATTGTATTGAAAATATATCTTGTAACTTTAACAATTATTTCAGCAAAATGCTTGAATAATCATTGTCATGTTGTTCAAGGAATGCTGCAGAAATGTTCCAAAGGATGAAACACCTTCCTATGAGGACAGGCCAAGAGTCCTGGGACTATACATCCTGGAGAAGGGGAGGTTCCAGGAAGACTTTTTGGTGGACCTTCAGTATCTAAAGAGAAGGTTATAAGAAAAAAGGGGACAGACTCTTTAGCAGGGACTGTAGTGATAGGTTTCAAACTAAAAGAGAGGGGAGACTAGATGACCTTTATAGGCCACTTCTAACTCAAATGTTTCTATGATTCTATGTCCAGGAGGTTCTTATATATCTTCAAGGAGAGAGACACTACAATAATTTCAATTTTTGGAATACAAATCAAATAAGCATTAATTTCTCTATAACTTTACAGGCAAAATCTCCTGCAAAATATGCAGACATTCTGAAAATGTATTTATCTAACTTTATAAAATCTGTCAAGCCAAATGGTTTTGCAACACCTGTATTGCTACTTTTCCTTGCTTTCAATTTTAAACCCAAATTAAATTTTAGGTACACAATTGCTGGAAGGTTTCTGAAAAACAGGTAAAATCATTGTTCACCCAAAGGATGTTGGCATAGTCAAGAAGACTACCTGAATTGCTGGGTAGTAAATATTGTTGGTAATTCCAGAGCTTAGGCATTTCTAAATGAAAATAAAATAAAATAAAATAAAATGTTTCATTAAAAATACTATGGATTATAAAATATGTAGGAAAACTTTGGGAAGATCTATGCCTACTGACAGGAATTTAGACAAAGTATAACAACTTTGCCATCAAAGAAAGCAATTGGATTGTGATTAAAAGCTATTAAATATGTAACTGTTGCAGTAAGCATCCAGGTAGTTTAATATGACATAGATCTCAGTTTTAGTGTACAAGCCTATTATAATTTGTTTCATCTTAAAGTACAAAATTTCATGGCTGATCTTCATCGTTGATTTTACATAGGAATGAAAGATAGAGAATCACTTTTTCTCATTATTGTTATTATTATTTTTCTAATGGTCATTAGCTCAGTGAAATGTCCATGTAGGAGATGGGGATTTTTTTTTGTTGTTGTTGTTTGTTTGTTTGTTTTTTTGTTTTGGTGTTTTTTTCAACTTCAAGGATTCTTTGATTCCATGATTCCATTTTCAGAAAGTAACAGATTTTAGCTAGCATGCAGGTAAATCAAATCAATTCATCCAATGCAAATAGAAAATTATCTCTCATCTCATCTAAAATATTCCAAGATATCTGTGTTTTCCTTATCTCACTTTATTTCTGACATAAGCAGACATACAGATAGACAGACAAGTAGCACTTGCAGTGCCTTGCAGTTTTAATTACTGACAGTGTTCTAATTCACTTTAAGATTTATCAGGCTTTTTGGTACTTCTGATCTCAGAGCAGGTGCTTGTAATTTTCTTGAACAGCCACTAGGAAATTCCATTGGTTAGCCACTTGCAAATGTAGTGAATTCATATCACCTGGCATGTAAAACCCTCATTCCATTGCTTACTTATGCCTATTCAGTGGGATGGTGAAGAGAATAGGGAAGGCTAAGTAGAGAAAACACATGGGTCAAGATAAGAACAGTTTAACAAGTGAAGGGGGAAAAAAGAATCCAAGTAAGAGGTGTGAAAGCAATCATTGTTCATCTTCCAACAGTGACCTAAACCAGCCAGTCCTTGAGAGTTGGCTACTTCATCAAAATCAAGCCTGAGCTACATGCAGGAAGTCTTGACATCACACAAGAACTGTTAAGCAATATATAAAACATCTCTATGTTGATGAACACCTTTGGTCACAGAAAATACAATATTGTGTAGGCTGCTGTAAAGAAATCCCAGCCAAATAAATTATAGTGATAAAATATGTAACCACAAAATAGAACACCTGAGACCAAAGTGAAGGTCATGAGGGGGTAATTCTGTCAAGAACTACAGTCAACTGATGTGAAGTTTGCTTTGAAAATGAATTTTTTGCTTGTCAAAAATGTTCATAACACTTTTCATAGGCCTAAATCACATGATTTGCAGGTCTGAAATCAACTGCACTCTGAGAAATTGACCAGTGTCCAATTTTCTTTAAAAGACATATAAAAAAAATAACAAAAATATTATAGGGAAAAGTAACTCAGCAAAATTATGGACAAATATATAGAGGTTTTCTATTTATTTTTTATGAATTTTGTTCATCATTGGTGATTTTTTAATTTTAATTTTTTCTTATTTTTATTTTTTCCCCAAGCATTTCAATACATGGATATTCATAAATAAAAGCAAAACATTATAAAAGACAAGATCCAAATCCTACATGTTCTAATTTACCTGACATATCCCTTTGGGTCTAATGACAATAAAACTAACAGGAGGAAGAACATTATTTTGAAAATAAACTAGGGAGGAAAATAGCTACAAACCACTAAACAACCACTGCTGATAATAAACTGTAAATAAACATGAGCATTATGACTTAAAATAGAAAAATAAAAACCCAGATGTGGAAATTAACCATCTCCTTATCTTGTGCTCTCTTAGTTATTAATTTCTGGTGTTTATTTGGGTCACATTTTTAATACATGATTCTTTACTGTATTTGATTTCTAATACAGGGGTAGTTTGATCACTGATAAAGTCCCATAAAATAGTGAACTAGAACTGCTCTAGGAAAGTAAAAATAAAGTCATTCAGCATAAATGAAAACCAAGTTATTTAACATTTCAACTTATATAATGGCTGGCTGGATGGAATTAAATACTGTCCTGTTACATTTATTATTTTCAGATAAAAACAGATTTTGAAAGATAATCTAACATTCAATTAACTTGCTGAATTTAAATAAATATCTAAAAAAAAAATAAATCTGCATCATGTGTTGTATAGTAGTTCATTTACTTTTTTTTTTTTTTTAATCTTGAGATACAGTGTCTATATGCACCAGCTATATATACATATATTGATCTTTCTTTTACAATTAACAGACTAATTTATATTAATCCACTGTTTCAAACTCTCTGAAACTAGTGGTTAGTTTTTCTTTGAACATCTCTTTTCCAGCTGCATCAGATAGTTGCATTCTAATTTTGATGTTCCTTATTACACTCTTTTCAATGAAGGTTGAAATTCTCAAGGATTACCCTCTGGCAAAACCTTTGCAATCATCAAACATGGTAAACCAAAGAGTAGAACAATAGGCATGTTGTTGTATTGATATACAAAAGAAAGGGAAGAAACATTTTTGGAGACACTGAAATTAAATCATACATTTGCAGGTGTTTTTCTTGTTTTTTTTTTTTTTTTTTTTTTTTTTTTTTTTTTTTTTTATGAGCTAGCCACATGTTTTTTCAGGTAATTCTTGGATATGTTTAAGTGTATTTTAATCTAAGGACATTATGTGATCAATTAGTTTTGGTCACTATAATAACATCAAGTACTGTACATTCTGTGTAACAAAAGCATTGTACAATCATAGAAGGGACTTCCTTCCTTCCTTCCTTCCTTCCTTCCTTCCTTCCTTCCTTCCTTCCTTCCTTCCTTCCTTCCTTCCTTCCTTCCTTCCTTCCTTCCTTCCTTCCTTCCTTCCTTCCTTCCTTCCTTCCTTCCTTCCTTCCTTCCTTCCTTCCTTCCTTCCTTCCTTCCTTCCTTCCTTCCTTCCTTCCTTCCTTCCTTCCTTCCTTCCTTCCTTCCTTCCTTCCTTCCTTCCTTCCTTCCTTCCTTCCTTCCTTCCTTCCTTCCTTCCTTCCTTCCTTCCTTCCTTCCTTCCTTCCTTCCTTCCTTCCTTCCTTCCTTCCTTCCTTCCCCTAAAGCCTGTGAATTCAAATTACTTAAAATTTTTAAATAAGGAATAAAATTAATAAAAAAGAATGCAGGCAAGAAATTAAGTTATTATTAATCAGTTAATTGTGAGAAAATCTGACCTTAAAGAAAGTTATTTCTAGTAATAGAACTGATGAACTTGTGATCTTGGATAGGTGAAAAACACTAGCTGCCCTACAGGTTCCTCAAAACTATGATAATGACAAATGTAATACATGCAACACATTTTTTTTTTCTACCTGAGGACAATTTCATGTGCTTCAGCAGTTAGTGAACTGCCAGCACTCCTGGATTACTGTGTGAGAACAAACACAGACAACAGAAATATTTTAGATCCTCGAATGGACTTTGTTTCACTGGACTCAATCACATGTATACTCTGGAAAATAAATACATAAATAAATAAATACTTGTTTAACAGCATTGCAAATATTAAACCATTAATGATTTTAAATGTCCTCACAGTTTCTTTTCAAGGACACGCAGACTGTATTCCATCTATTCTGTCTGAACTAAATATTTTTATCTCTCACTAGTTTTTAATCTGAAATTGTGTTCATAACAGATTATCATATCACCAATCAATATTCATTTTCCTAGGCTAAATCAAGGAATGACTTTCAATCGTTCTTCTAGTATCTTTCCTTACAGATGCGGATGTAATCAAACTCTTTATTGTGTATAAATGAGCATTCCTCATTACCATATTCTTTTATATTTTTTATTAAAATTTTATTTTTATTTATTTATTTTTGCTTATAGAGCGTGAAAGCTCGAAATGTATTTAGGTAATCTTCACTGGGTGAGCACCTCTATATTCAATTTTCCAGTGTTTTTTGGGGCAGTAACTGCCATAAACATTATAATCAGTACTTCTTATTTAGGATTTTCAGAACATCGTTCAGTCATGATGGGTGCTGGTAACAGACAAAACACATATGCATGAAACAAGAGCAATTGTGCCTTAAGTCAAAGACTGTTGCAAAGCACAACACTTCAAAAGGGACAGGAGAAAACATTTGGCTACTGACATGCAGCTCTAGTGAGAGATCCCAACTGTATAACTTTTGAACAGAGGAATTTTTAATACGTTTTCAGGACAGCAATCATGATCTGATGGAACTTTACAAGGACTTAAATCCTTTCATAGCTGTATTCCCTTTAGTAACTATGGTATTAATTTAAATATATATATTTATTAGATTTTTATTTAAAATATTTTAAACATGATAATTTACGCCTGATCAGCAACCTCCTCTGAATTTAAAGAAAGACTGCTCTTACATCCCAAGCATCTCACAATTTTCCCATAATTCTGCATACACATTTCATGCTAGTTTACAATGGCAAATTCAAATAAGTGTATGTGGTTATTGTCTGCTCTCCAAGTATAATGATAAACAGTAAAACGTCTGGAATAATTAAGTCTATTAATCAAGTTAAGATATTCCTGGAATATATATGCACATTTAACTTTTGAAAAATGGGAGTTGTATTAGAATTTCTAATTTTCTAATCAAATACAGAGGAAGATTGTTTAGTAAATCAGTAAATTATTATTATTGTACACAGGCAGAATCAGAGGAATTATGATGAGGGCCTTATATAGGGGTAACTTATGCATAGTGATAGTGGTTAGAGTGAAAACAATAGGAACCATACTTGACTTTCTTTCACAATTCTTCTGAAAGAGTCAAAAAATAAAAGTAGTACCTCTTCAGAAAGGCAATTTCAAGTGAATATATATATATATATATATATATATGTATGTATATTTAGGGTAACATTTCTAATGCAAGATGTCATAGGATCAGTACACAGAAAAACATTTATCTTGCCTAGTTTAGGCACTGTCGCACAGACATTTCTTTAAATCTCTACATCAGTAGTAATGCTACCTGTAGCATTAGCACATCGATTCTAGAAAATTACATTATTAATCAGCTAAATTAATAGCTATACTATTCCAATTAGAAAATCACAGACTTGCAGAATAGTTGAGGTTGGAATTGACCTCTGAAGGACTTCTTGCCCAATAATCCTACTCAAGCAGAGAAAATTATAATTCCACTTCAAGGATATTTAATTACATTTGTGAGACAGCTAAATCCTCATTTAAAATAAATAAATAAATAAATAAATAAATAAATAAAACAAAAAAACTATCCCTCACTAGTTTTTATTTTTATTTTTAGAAGGGATCTACTGAATTATTTATACAGAATAATTTAGAGCCTGTTAGTGTTAGATATATATGTCTTATAGCAAGAATCCAGAGATTATTAATAATTTAATGTGACAATGTAGTTGGAAAGTAATACTTGACCTAAGTGTGAATCACACAAAATAAGATTTGTGATTACCATTTTCTCTAGAACATTAATATTTTTAAATATTAAAATATTAATAATATTTTTCAGATAAATATCTAGAAGTGATATGCAGGTACTGATGTCAGCTGAATTAGATCATACACTGATAGGATAACATTAGGGTGCTCAGTCCATCTGTCTGTATGTTTGATTACTTAAGAATTACCTTGGGCCACCCTTGCCCTGGGAGCAGATTTCACAGAGCCATGTGAAGTTTCCTGTTGTTGTTGTTGTTTTACATTAGTTTGGTTTGTATTTCATTGCAAATATAAGAACAATAGCAGTTGAAAAACTCCTATTTGTTGATAGGTTCCCAGTCAGATGCCATTTCACTTCCTGTCCTCATCAGTGTAGGAAGAAATTCAGATGATGAGTTGAAATAATGATGACAGTGGGCAGTGGCATTTTTAATGAGTTACTGTCATGAGAAGAAGAAGAAAAAAAAAGAAAAAAAAAAGAAAAAAAGATTTCAGAGAGGTTAATTTAATCTGTTGCTGCTGATTAAAAATGAAATTATAATAGTGAGAAACAAAAACAAAAGCACTTTCCCCCATCCAACTCCTTTCTTCTCAGACTCAAATTCACTCACTTCTTCCAAATAAAGAACAGGTGCTGCTGTCAGTTCATAACACTCCATTGCTAGCAGCCCTTCATTCTCATGCACTTCCTCTGCTCAAGTGTGAGCTTGAAAATGAGTAATACTAACGTTTACAAACATCTAACAAGAAGTAGTCAAGTGGATGTGGACAGGCTCTTTTCAGTGGTGCCCATCAACACAACAAGGGGCAATGCACACAAACAGGAAGATATAGGGTTTCATATGAACATGAATGTGAGAGGTAGATTGTGTTTTTGCAGTAGAAGCTTCCAGTATTTTCTGTATGTAGTGTAGGCCTTTACTGAACAAACAAGTTCTTCCACTAAGAAAGTTGCTGAACAGAGTAAAAAGCTAAGAATTGGGGTGTTCTGACTTGGGTGGAATTGAGATGGATACAAGACAAGGTAAGTATGCAGGGTGGAGGGAGAGCCTAGCACGGGACAGAACAAACGTTCTTACTCTTGGAAATATTGCCATGAGAAAGTACAAAATATACCAAAAAACAACAGGTTGTTAACCAGCCTTGTATGGAAATGTATCAGAAAAATAGCATCAGGAAAACTGTGAGCCTGAGATGCTCAGCCAATGAGTGAGTGCCAGGAGAGCATTACCTGCATCTGGATTAGTTTATATAGTGGAATGAATTTTGCTGACAGGTGTGCAATTTCTCCCTTCCCAATAGGGGGCTTGCGCCCATTATTGCAATAGCAAATAAACTTTGCTGCTGTCACTAAGATCCTTGCCTAACCTGAAATTTTTGACTTTGAGTATTTCTCACATGAGGAAAAGCTCTGTACTTTGAGGGTTACAGGGAACTAGAACAGGCTACTCAAAGAGGTAGTGGAGTTGTCTTCTCTGGAAAAATTCAAAACTAACATTAGCAAACAACGGATCATCCATTTCTTAGCAGGTATTTTCCCCATTAAACTGACTGTTGAACTGTTATATTAATTATTGAAAGAACATCATAGTCAAAGAAGGAATTACTATGGATGGACAGTTACAAATTTAGATCAGGTATTCCTAGTATGTACAATGATTACAGAAATTAAACCTTGTAACCTTTTATTTTTATTATTATTATTATTATTATTATTATTATTATTATTATTATTACTGTCTCATCCTCATCTTGCCTGCTTTTTTGTTCCTCGCTGCTCAAAACCCAGAGCAATTCTCAAATGTCTGCTCTGAAAACAATTCTGCCTTACATTGGCCCACAGTATCAGAAGTGGATATTGGTGGTATGGCAGCAGATGTTGAAATTTCTCCCCAGTAATCTGTTACAATTTGTTGCCATGCAACAGATGGAATAATGGGAGCTGACTGACAAAATGGTCCTCTATTCAGTGATAGTGTTTTTTTTTCTAAAAAATTATATATAACTTGTTTTTTTTACAGAAAGAAAAAAAAAAAAAAGTACATTCTCCTGCTACTATTTTTCTTTCTTTAATAATGTTTAAACAAAGATTATCTGTTAAAAAATCTCTATCATTTTAGTTTCAAAAATATACACTAAGAATTTATTCTGAAGTAATATTCATTTTGATACAGCTACCGAGTCTTTGCTAAATGAGACAGAAACATTTTCACTACTTAATCTGAAATTTAATTTCAATCCTTATATTTTCATGTCATATATTTATGTTAAGAACACCCTGTTTAACATATTCAAGTAATCAGGACAATTTGTTCTCTTCTCATCATCATTATGTACAGTAAGATAAAGATTATTTGACTCTTTCACCACTCAGCATATTTATTAGCTTTTAGTATGGTTTTTTTAATTATTATTTTGTTTTGTGTGTTGTTTTGTTGTGTTGTTTTTTCCTCATATATTTCAATGCATACCTCAAAATAATAGGAAATTGTATGAGATGGGAATATAGTCTACTGTATGATAACTTGGATTAATTAGAATTCGTGATTATGTGCTCTAAAGATGAGCTTCAGGTATAAGAAATCATTAAATTGTCTCCATATATAACATGAAGTGTCTTTCTGTTAAAAATTATAGTACAACTACCTAGATTGGTGTAAATGAAGCAAAACTCTATGCAAATGAGGTAAAATGTCTGAAACATATTGTATGCTGATTTACGTATACTCCTGAATCAAAGAAATTAACTTTCATTGTCTATTACATTTACAGTGACTTCTATGGAGCACTGTTATTTTTATATCAATCATTAAAATTGTTTATGATTATTAAAAAAAAAAAAGAAAAAGTAGCAAATGCTTTCATTAGTTTTATTCTGCAGTACAATAGAAAAAATAATAATTATTACAACTATTTTACCCTCACTGTAAAGAAGTTCTTGCGCACATTTGTGCGGAACTTCCTATGTTCCAGCTTATGTCCATTTCCCCTTGTCCTGTCTCTACCTACCATTGAAAAGAGTCTGGCCTCACCACTACGGCCCCCACACCTCAGATATTTATAAACCTGGATTAGATCCCCTCTCAGTCTTCTTTTCTCAAGGCTAAGCAGACCCAGTTCACTTAGCCTTTCTTCATAGCGGAGATGCTCCAGTACCTTCACCACCTTTGTGGCCCTCCTCTGGACTCTTTCCGAGAGGTCCCTGTCGTTTTTGTACTGGGGAGCCCAGAACTGGACACAGGACTCCAGATGAGGCCTTCCCAGAGCAGAGAGAAGGGGGAGAATCACACCAACAGCTTCTGCCTGTGATGCCAACATAATAAGATAGGATTTATTTATTTTGGAGCAGTCCTTGTATTAACAAGTATGCTAGACTCATTAAATGGTTTATGATAACTTTAGAAAGCCTCCAGTTGTCATTAAACATTGTCTCAGTTATAGATTTTGTAGAGAAATGCATACTTTTTTTTTTTTTACTTTTTTTTTTTTTCACTTGATCATTTATTTGTTTCTAGCTTAACTGTGCTGTTTTTTTTCCTGTATAATAAATAATGATATGGACTGTGTAAATCTGTATCTTAGAAGCACATATTATTGTAATAGCTACGGATATTTGTGTAACACACATGTAGTATCAGGTCTGCAATCTCTTTTGATCTAATTTATCAGCTTGTGGAAGAAGTAGTAATTAGTTTCCATGTCATTCAAAGCAGCTTAAGATTTTAGGCTCTGACAGAATTTGAAACACCAGTTTCTTTTCTTTTTCTTTTTCCTTTTCCTTTTCTTTTTCTTTTCCTTTCTTTTTCTTCTTCTTTTTCTTTTTCTTTTTCTTTTTCTTTTTCTTTTTCTTTTTCTTTTTCTTTTTCTTTTTCTTTTTCTTTTTCTTTTTCTTTTTCTTTTTCTTTTTCTTTTTCTTTTTCTTTTTCTTTTTCTTTTTCTTTTTCTTTTTCTTTTTCTTTCTTTTTCTTTTTCTTTTTCTTTTTCTTTTTCTTTTTCTTTTTCTTTTTCTTTTTCTTTTTCTTTTTCTTTTTCTTTTTCTTTTTCTTTTTCTTTTTCTTTTTCTTTTTCTTTTTCTTTTTCTTTTTCTTTTTCTTTTTCTTTTCGAAACCATTTCCCCTTGTTCAACCACAACACACTCTGTTACAGACTCTGTCCCCTTCTTTCTTACAACCCCCCTTGAACATGATATCTGCTCTCCTCAGAACCTTCTCTTCTCCAGGCTGAACAGCCCCAGCTCCATCAGCCTGTCCTTGTAAGGGAGGCATTCCATCCCTTGGACTATTTTTAAGGCCCTCCTCTAGATGGCTCCAACAGGTCTATAACTCTCCTCTACTGAGGACTCTATATCTAACCACAGTACTCCAGGTGAGGTCTCAGCAACACAGAAGAGAGAGGCAGGATCATGCAAACTGAAACAGTAATTTCTGTATGTAATCCATAATGCATAAAATAAGGCAACTTCTACAGCTACCAATATTGTATACTTAGCATACTGAAATTATTAATACATTTATTTTCATACCTCCTTTTTATTATATATACTTACAATTAAATTGAGGCGACAATGGGGATAAGGTAGTTCAGTGCTGAATCTTTCTGTCTAAAATAGTAAATAATTTTTTAGTTCAAAACTGAGAAACAGCAAAAAATATCAGGTACTTACAGAAATCCCACAAAGATCTATACACTCAATTAGCTTTGAAAATTTGTCCTTATGCAACTCCATCAGGGTAATGTAAAGAGTTGAATTTCACACTGACTCTCTGAACTTTTGTACAATACTTTGGAAGTTCTATATTCCTGACAGTGAGGTTCTCTCTGGATAGATTATCAAACAAGGGAAACAGAGCTGACCAGAGAGAACTGCCAAGAAGTGCATATCTGAAATTCTCAGTTTCTTCTGGACTGACAGGTCTTTATTAAGAGCTTTTATTGAGAAAACTCTGATTTGAATCCAGTGTTTGATACATTCATCTGGGTTTAGAAAGAAAACCGGCTTCTTTTTGCATAAATTTATCCCCTTTCTCTTTTGTAGCAGATCTGCATTTAGTTTCTTCTTTTGCTGTCATTTTAAGGTCTTCTGGAGTATAATAATGTTCAACTACTCTGATACATTTTAAGGTTTAACCTCAGTACTATGACACAAAGTAATTTTTTCCTTTCTCGCTGTCTTTTTCCTTCCTATTGTTCCCTCTCCTCCAATATAATATCACAAAAATTCATTTCTAAAAGGAAAACTACAAACTTTAAAAAGTTCGTTTGAGGAGAAGTTTGGATAAGATTTAACATCAGTAGGAATTGATGCAAGCCTTGTATTTCTTGATGTAAGCTTGGAGAATGTTTGACAAGGCAGTCTCTGAAGAAAGAAAATGTTTAAGATAGTTCTGAAAAGTCTGGTTATATTTTTATTTCAAAGTTTACAGTTTCATACTAATAAATTGCCTGAGACACAGAGAAAGAGACTTCTTGAATTAAAATAAATAAATAAGTGAGTCTTTTAAAGATTAAAATTAATTAAACAAAAGAGAAAGGCTATTAATATTCTCATAGATACACTTCCCATTCTAATTAAGTTGATTATGCATGTATCATGCAAAACTTTATTGTACCAGGCCACATTCTATTTTTGTTCTCCAACAACTGTAGCACCCTAGGACACTAAAAGGATTAAGTTTGTGTATATAGTTCCACATCTATTGTGTACATGAAGTATGTATTACAGGTACACCTAGTGGATAACAGTAGAATAATGCAAATGCTGCATTAAAATGTACTTAAACAGTGACAAGGTAATAGTTTTGGCTGGGAGAGTGTTAATTTTCATCATAAAAGCTTACATGATGCTGTGTGTTTGATTTTTCATGCAAATAGAGATAATAACACACTTATGTTTTCAGTTGTTACAGAAGTTTTCTTACAGAGGCAAGGTCTTCTCTACTTTTCATGTTGCTCTGCCAGCAAGAAGGTTAAGAATGCGAAGTTAGGAGGAGAAACAGCCAGCACAGATGACCCCAACTGGCCAAATGGATATCTCAAACCACATGTCATGTTTGGCAATAAAAGCTGTTGTAAATGAGATGGAAGTTGTAAATGAGATGGAAGGAAGGGATTTTTGGAGCTGTGTCAGTTGTCTTCCCAATAAAGCACTATGCATGAAGATCTCCTTTTTTTTTTTTTTTTTTTTTTTCTTAATATCACCAATAATTTCTCTCTCACACACAATTCTTTTAATGGCCTGTTGATATGATGCAGTGAGTGAACATGAACTGTACTTGCATGCACAGTTTTTGCTTTACCTAGTAAGCTGCCTTTATCTCAACCTCCATTTTGTTGAACTTTTTCATTTCTAATTCTCTCCTCCATCTTACCTGGGGGGAGAATGAGTGAGCAACTATGTGGCATTCAGCTGCTTTTCAGATCAACCACAATATTAACAGAATGAGGAAATACTTAATACTGAAATCATATTTCTTAGAGACACTGTAAAACTCAGCCATTCAATTACATGGGTAAGTTTAGATTGCAAGATGAGAATGACAAAGTATTTGCAAAAGTAACACTTTGTCTGACATTTTTATTTATTTGTTTATTTTTCTGTCATTGGCAAAAGTAACCCTAACCTTACCCCAAAAACATAACATTTTATTATAGCTTTGTTGTTGTTTTTGTTGTTATTTCTTTCTTGCAGTGTGGATGAGAAAGATAATTTCTTGTACTTTCTCTTCTATATGTCCATTTTCTTTGATCCTTCATCTCTTGAATTGTCTTTTTAGTTGAACAAAAGTGAAAATTTTAATTTACACACAGTTCTGTACCTTTGTAAAATCTCTAAGTACTGAAATACTTTTCCTTCTTTTCTTTTTTTTCCCATTTCAGTTATTATTCAACAATATTTATATCTTATGATCTTAATCATAATAACAGAACCTTTTTTTTTTTTTTTTTTTTTTTTTTTTTTTTTTTTTTTTTAATTCCTAAAGTAACAAATATGTCTTATATAGGAATTTAAAATGTGTAGGCTGATTAATCTGGTCAATTTGACCCTGTTGGAAACTTAGTTATGTATTAATATGAATGACAATCTGAACAAGGCTGATAATGCTCTGTAGAGATCTTCTTGACATAATTCAAGATTCTATTACATTACAACAAATGTTCTGTCATTTTTTTCCACACAGTTTTATCTGAATAACCTTTCTCCAGCATCCTTCAATTCTAATTTTTACTGTGATAAAAATTCAAGATTCAAGATTTTTTTTTCTTTTTCCCTCCCAGTGAATTACATTAATAACAAAAAAATGCTGTGAATATAGTAAGCACAGGTCATATCTGAAATCTGTAAGCAATTAACAATCTGTGTAATAAAGTTTTTCTTTGAGTACAGTGTATATTCAGGATGAGTTACGAGTATTACAAACTTTATAAAAATCTCCTAAGATTGCAAAACTGTGAAAAAGATTGTCTGCCTACAAAACAAGTACATTAAACTACATGTTTTTAGTCTCCCGCAAATACTGATGTATACCCTGACACTGGCATTGACAGCCTGTGTATATTGACAGCTAAAGATGAAAGACTGAAAAGTAGAAACAAAGAATCTTCTAGACACAGGTCCCCTGACACCATAGTATTTGACAGCTCTAATTATCTTGACTAGAAGATGAATGTCTAAGAGCTTGCATGAGTTTGGATTTTGTATTACAGTTTGTCAAAACTGTTATGTCTTGTTAAAAGAGTACATTATTTTCATTTCTCAGAGTAAAGATTATCATTGTCAACAAAACACAACTTGAATGGTGTTAAAAAAAAAAAAAAATCCTACAAGTCAGATGAACTTTGCATTTTTATCTTGCATAAACCTGATGTTATACTACTGCTTAATTTTTTATGGCCTTTTCAGGGGTACTGCCTAGAATTACAAATTCTGCTCTAATGCAAACAAATATAGTATCACAAATCCTGTATTTTTAACATCTTGCCTAGGAATGGTTTTCCAACACTAAAGAACTCTCCATGCATTGATAGTTATATTTATTTCTACTACACTTGATCTTAGCCTAAAGGCTGAGCAGCAATGAGGGAACTGAGTGCACCCTCAGTAAGTTTGCAGACGACACCAAGTTGGGAAGGAGTGTTGATCTGCCAGAAGGAAGAAGGGCACTACAGAGGGACCTAAACAGACTGGACTGATGGGCCAAGTTTAACGGCATGAGTTGCAATAGGGCCAAGTGTCGGGTCCTGCATCTTGGTTGCAACTACTCCCGGCAACCCTATAGGCTTGGGGAGGTGTGTCTGGATATCTGCCTGATGTAAAGGATCCTTAGTGTGCTGATGGACAGTTGGCTGAATATGAGCCAGCAGTGTGCCCAGGTGGCCAAGAAGGCCAATGGCATCCTGGCTTGGATCAGGAATTCTATGATTCTAGGATACTAGGATTACCCCTTGATCTGTTACAGGGCACCACTGAAAAGATTCTGGCCCCATCCATTTGACACCCACAATTTAGATACTTACAAACCTTGATAAGAGCTCCTCTTGGTCTTCTCCAGCCTGAAAACTCCCAGGTGTCTCAGCCTTTCCTTATATTGGAGATGCTTCAGAGTAGTAATCATTTATGTTTCACAGATTATCCATGAAAGTCTTTAGTGTCACCTACATCTCTTCTCCAGGTGGAGATCAGAGATAAGTTGCTTTCTTCAGCAATGAGTATTGAGATTGGCACTATTTAAAACTTTTGTTAGTTACATGGACTGTAGGATTTAGTGCACCCTCAGCAGGCTAGCCAATTAAATCAGCTGCATGGTTTGGGCAGCTCAATGAAGGGAAGGACTGTAACCTAGTGGGACTCTGACAAGCCTGAAAAGTGGATCTATGAGGACCTTACAAAGATCAGCAAGACAAAGTACAAGATCCTTCACTTGAGTTAAGACTGTCCCAAACCACAGATTAAAGCTGGGAGGAGAAAAGGTAGATAGTAGCCTGTAGAAGAAGAACTTGGGGGTGTTGATGAAAAGTGAAATAGGAACCAGCAATATTTTCCTTCAATCCAAAAAACTAACCATATACTGAGCTGCATCAAAAGTAGTGACTGACTAGGAAGCTGAGAAATATGACTCTCCTGTTCTAACAAGCTCTTCTTGGGCCCCACCTGGAGTGCTACATTCAGTTCTTGGTTTGCAGCATATAGATAACATAGATCTGTTAGACTGAATCCACAGGAAAATAATCAGAGGGCTGGCACATCTGTCATTTGAGAAAAGGCTGAGAAAGCTGAGACTGTTTCACCTAGAGAAGAAATGTCTTAAAATATTCAGAGAGTCTACAGGAAAGATGGGGAGGATCTCCTTATCAGATAGCACAATGATACAACAAGAGGTAATGGTTTTAAGCTGAAAGAGGTTGTATTTAGATTAGGTATCCAATATTATTTACAATTGCATTTTGTTCTATCTTTTAATGCCTACTTGTTTTCTAAATTAAATGAAAAATATTTACATAAATCTACAAACATGAAGATGACTAAATGTTGAACTTGTTGACAAGTGTAAAGAAATGTCAAGACAGCCCTTTATTATTATTATTATTTTCATATCTAACTTCTTCATATAATCAAATGACTTAATTTTTCTCTTCATTATAAAGGTCTGACCTTGAAGTAGACCTAATACATGAAATGAAACAGCAAAGATTTAACTCCATTAGGCTTATAAGTCAAAATCTTTAAACAATTTCAGTTTATGCATGAAAACATGACACCTAATCTTCCCTAACATATATAGCTTCACAGTCTATAATCAGTGAAGAAATTAAGTTTATGTTTACCATTGCATTGATTTACAGCAACTGATTTTGAATACAATTAATTCAGCAACTGTATCAGTCAATGATTTCTTGATTGATGGAAATAAATAGTTGTTTCTGGTTCAAGCACAGTGGTTATGAACTGGGGGGCTTAATTATCCCATTAGCTTTATGTATGCAAATCCTGCTGAAATAGACAAAAGCAGTACACATGAATCTAACAGAGTGACAAAAAACAAACAAACAAACAAACAAAAAACAAACAAACAAAAAAACACGTTTAGACATAAGTATTTTTAAGCAATTTTGGGATCATTAATTCATCTACGAACATTGTTCCCAGTCTCTATTTGTAAAAGAAGATGTAAGTCTTAGAGAATTTAGAACTGGTATCATGAAATAAGCCTTAGTACATTTCGTAACTGAGGGTGCAACAGCTACCAGATTTGAGGCCGAGTTTCTGAAAATTAACCTTTATGCAACACAATCAGCAGTGAATATTATTTATTTGTTTATTCATTAGTTTTCATTTAAAGAACAAGAAAAGAAACAAACAAAAATAACAATGCCAAAAGACAGCTAACTTATTGCTAATTATTTCACTTTGTTGCCTGTTGAAAATAAAACTGTACTACAGCAGTAGGTTGACTTTGGCTGGTTTCCAGATGCTTATCCAGTCACTCTCTCATTCTCCCTGCTCAACAGTACAGGTGGGTAAAATACGATGAAATGTGTGTGTTAAGATAAAGGCAGTAAATGGGAGATGTAGCAGGCAAAACTCAAACTGGACGTTTCCAGGAAGTAGAATGCTAGTGGGGGATCTTTTGTTCTCACAATGTAGTGAAGAGTCTGGGGTGTTTTTATCATGTGAGCATAATGTCCACTTTTGTTTGTGTTTTAACAATGTTACTTTTGTTTTGCTGTGGAGAACTATTGTTGTTATGGTTGATTTTTTAACTGAATTTGTGTTTAATGTATATTTTAATGTCAGCATATATTTGTTTCACAGAAAGGTTTAATGAAATATACTGGGTTTCTGTGACAAGGCATGGCAAAGGAGGAGGCTATAAGGTTGGCATCTGTGAGGAGAGGCTTGGGCTGCCCAGTGCTGGAAAGAACCCATTCTAGCCATCTCCAACAGCCACACCACAAACTAGAACACTGAATAGGGTAGCATTTCTGGGAAAGCGTACTGAATAAAATCAGGCAATTAGTTATTGACTGAGCTGCTTATTAAAAGTAACAAACCTTGAAATACTAATCTACACTGCATAAATTAATAAGATCATACTAACCAGAGTCCATTTACTGGTTTAGTATTAGAAGTCTTGCCAAGTGTGAAATGTCAATTCAAAACATAGTATCTATCTATCTATCTATCTATCTATCTATCTATCTATCTATCTATCTATCTGTTTGTATATCTCTGTATGCATGAATACACGCACAACTTTGCTACTACTTGGATGTGCAAATGTAGTGACCATGTAGTAACCATGTTCCTTAAATTCTATCAGAGATTTTGTATCCCCAAGTGCAACAGAATGGGCTGCAACAGCCAGGCAGGGAGTTGTCACAAAGTTATCTAGATCAATCTATGTCCGTGTCAGAGGAGCAGTAGGCCTGTGGGCCCCCCGAACCCAAAACTGTGAAGGGAAAAGGGGGAAGGGGTAGGGAGATGGGAGCTGGACTCAAGGATACAACAGAGCAGTAGCAAAGACTTATTTTACCAACTATGATATTGGAATACAAGATAACACAAAATAATACAATCTAATTGAAATTGAGGCTAATAAATCAAGAAAAATAAGACAGAGATGTTTCCGAAGACTGAGAAGCCTACTTTGAAATTGAAGGCACCATGGCTTGGAAGCATACCCACATTTGCTGCCAGGCAGTGAGAGAGAGAGCGAGCATTACTTCCATGACATATTTCCCTCTCTGACCATGAGGTACTGGAAGAGAGCAATAAGGTCTCCCCTCAGCCTCCTTTTCCCCGAACTAAACAGCACCAGTTCCTTCAGTCTCTCCTTATAGGACATATTATCCAAGATCTTCACAAGCCTTGTTGCCCTTCTCTGGACCTGCTCCAGCACCTCAATGTCCTTTCTGTACTGTAACTCTTCAGTTAGTTGGCATAGGCCTTAATTATTGATAGTAGGTTATTTATTTCTATATTGTCTTTTCAAGACACCACCAGTTCAATACAGGACAGTGTTTTAAATCCTAAATTTAAATCCAATAGATTAACTGTAATCCAAGAGTGAATTTCCTCCTCCTCCCTCCCCCCCCCAAAAAAGCAACAAACCGAAACAAAACAAAAGAACAACAACAACAACTAAAAACTGTCATGTTTTGGAAGATCTTCGACATCTCAAAAAAATTTTTTATATTAAGTGGATATCAAGAAGGTATTATCTCTCTCAACGATAAGCATCTGCTATTCTGCTGTAACTTCTGTTCAGCAAAGTGCTGCAGTAGTTGTAATACTTAATTAATTATGTTGATCTGAAAATAAACAAGTGATAGTGATTGGGCATGGATAACCTGACAGTTTATATTTAATTGGCCATAGTCTGCTGGTTTGAAAACACAGAGTTATTATTTATTTATTTATTTATTTATTAAATACACTTTTTTTTTTCCCCTAGAGAAATGTAATTACCTTGAAAAGTAGGTAGAGAGAACAACTGTAAATAGTGTGGTATTTCTTTGGCTGACATAAACCACAAGTCTCTACATCATGAATAATTTCAGACTTTGATGAGGGTTTACTGTAAAGGCATTGAATATAGTAGCTTTCCAGGTAGTATTTCTTTTCATAATATTTCAAAAAGAGAGGATATCAGTAGATGCTGAAACATCCAACATCCCAACCAATCTGATCTTTATTTGTAAAGAAATTTTTTTTTTGCATTTAACAATTGTTTTATTAAATGACTTTATTTTCTCTAACCTTTGATAAAGCAATAAAAAAACAACACTGAAAGGCATCTTGAATTAACTTGAATTACTTTCTGAAGATACAAGTCTTTTAATAGAAAAGGACTAGAATGTTACTCTTTAGAGCAAAGTATATGGTAAGGTAGAGGCGTAGGAGTTGAAAGAGCCTAATAAAAACATGTTCTGAATTGTAACTGGTATGGAAATGTCAGCAGTGTCAGCAATGTCAGGAAAACCAAATAGAACTGAGACATTTGTAATGTAGTATGTTTCTGCTAGGAGCAGAAATAGAAGGGTTTTCAGCTTGAAGAGTACACTGACAGTGGGATTGAGTGCACCCTCATCAATTTTACAGTTGACAACAAGTTGTGTGGTATGGTCGATATTCCTGAGGGACGGAATGTCCTCCAGAGAGCCCTAGAAAGGCTCAAGCAGTGGGCCCAACAGCAGGACCCTCATCAAGTGCAGTAAATCCAAGTCTTGCACCTGGAGTGTTGTGGCAACTTCCACTATCAGTACAAGCTGAGAGACAAAATAATAGAGCACCATCCTGCCAGAAGGGAATTGAGAGTACTGGTGGATGACAATCTGGACAAGAGCCAGCAGTGTGCCCTTGCAGCTTGTGTTAAATACAGAGAAAAAAGTGGAACAGGTTGCTCAAAGAGGAAAAAAAATGTATATATATATAATTGACATTGAATGGTTAACTAAATATAAACGCATTATAATGGGACTTCTCCCATTTGTACTCACAGCCCAGGAAGGGCTGCAGGAAGGGGAACCTGCAAAGACTCAGACTCAGATTGCACACGTGCTCCCAGAAGCATCACTGAGACATAAGGAGTGGCTCTAGCCACACCCCCAGCTCATCCCCTCCTACCCCTCCTCTCACTCCCTGATGTGCTCATGTATTTGTTCAGACTGTGACCTTGGAATTCCACTACACCAACCCTGAAAGAGAAGTCTCTCATCAGATCTTGTTAATACATTTTGGAGATCAGAGATTATTATGGTTTCTCTTGTTTTACAAGACAATTCTTGTTCTTTTAGTTACTCTGTCAATACCTACTTTGCAAGCCTGCTTTGTTTTTACCAGACTACTTTACTGTTACTTTGTTCTTGTACCTTTCACCTTTCTCACATGTTTTCTAATGACATTTTCTCCACTTGTCATGCTGTTCTTGTGTTTATTAGCAGTGCTAAGATGTTACAAAAAGCTCATACAAAGGCAGATATGAAAGTAATGCCTCCCATTTTATTATATTGATCTAAGATGTCAGAAGTGGATGTTGGTTCTACATCAGTAGAGGCTGAACCTTCCCTCCAATATTCTGGTAAATTTGATTGCTTTGCAAAGGATGACAGCAGAGGGGCAGTCTGACAAAATGGCTTCTGACATGCGAGAGGAAATAAAGCACTGAACTGAATTCCTCCATGCAGGAATATTTGCACATGCTGACACTTGTTAGTGCTCTCTGAACATATAGGGAGATCAAATGGTAGATGCTGGCAAAGTGAGACAGTGGGTGGTACATTTCAGCAGTGATGACAGCAACTGTGAGTCACCTCCATTGAGGTAAATTTTTATGAGTATGGTATGCAGGCTCTGGTTTGTTGCTGGAGAAAATGCATAGCTAATGGTAATAACTACGTTGAAAAACAGCATTTTGTAGCTGAGAATTTTCTCTATTAAATTGTTACTGAGCTCTTTATATCTGTTGTAGTTTCCATGGAAATAAATGCTAACACTTTCAGAGTGACCAATGTACACTGTCATCTGCTATACTGTTATTGAGTTCTTATGTCTAAAATCAAGGTATTCAAATATGGGGGGAAAAAAAAAAAAAAAAAAAAAAGATATTGCATTAAGAATTTGTTGTTGAGGTTCTCAATATTCAGATCCCTTACCTGCTTCATATTTAATAATTCCAATTAAAACATATTTTTTGTGCTTGTTTTACTGCACTACAGAATAAAAGACACAGAATGCAGTGTTTGAGGCATGGACTCACAGTATCACAGTATCACAGTATCGTGCGAGTTGGAAGGGACCTTAGAGATCATCGAGTCCAACTCCCGGGTTTCAAGCCCTCTGTGTAGAGAAGTGGCACTTCTACCCGTTGTGCCACAGGGGGGGATTCAAACCCCCGGCCACCGGTGTTGCAAGCAGCAATTCTACCACTGCGCCACCGGGGCACACAAAATGTGCGCTCAGATGTGAACAATCCAAATCGTTTATTACAAGTTCTCATATCTCTTATATACCTTCACAAGTTGTTGTTTTCTAACTTTCCCATCCACCCTTACAACTTTCCCAACCACCTCTACATGTCAACAAAGCATTCTACAAAACACTTTTCAACTGTCCATGGGGGCACATATCCAATCAGAGCTGTGAGACTCTTCTTCTCCTTCCAGAGGTGTCCTTGGTTCTCATGCTGTTTATCTTGCTCCACAGCTGCTGCTCTGGACAGCTTTTCTTGTATTCCCACAACAGAAGATAATCAAGATAATCAATCCCTATCAACCAAATCAAGCAGCATTTTATTTTGTATTATCCATAATACTTGAGACTAGACTCAGGTCTCTCATGCTTGCCATCAAAACAGCTATGCAAGTTTCTTCAAAATATAACTAAGGATTAAGCTATCAGCTGATAACTCTAAATGTCACAAGTGTTTGAGCTTAGCTCTTGGTCTTGTTTATTTAGCAGCATAAACATACTCACTGGTTCCTAGGTTGGACTTTATGAACTGTTTCGAGAAGCCTAATGCTTATAAAATGAAGACAAATGTGTCACACAGTTATCTCTAGATCTGTCTGTGTCTGTGACAGGGGGAAAGCGGGGGGAGAGGGGGTGTTGGGGGAAAGGGTTGTCAACTGTTCATGCCTGGTTCAGTCTGGTTCAGTGACAACTAGGGCAGGAGGAGCCATGGACCCAAACCCCAGGAAAGGGGAAAGGGGAAAAGGAAGAAGGGTAGGAGGATGGGAGATGGAGCCACAAACAAAACAGAGAAGGAAAGTTATTTTACTAAGTGTGATGTCAGAAGGCAAGACAACACAGTATAACAGAATATAATAAGAATTGAGGCTAATAAATCAAATAAAATGAGAGAGAGAGAGTGTTCAAAACCAAAGGCCTTATTCTAATGCTGAATGCGAGATGGCTAGTGAGTACACAACCACAGGCAAGCAGGAAGTGAAATAAAAAGGGAAGTCTCATGATTTGCAGAGTTTTTATCTTTCCCTCTGAACAAAAAGTGGAAATGAAACAATGAGCCTCCTGGGAGATGTAGTTCTTCTCTTCTGAGAACCAGGTATCTGGAACCATTGGCAACCCATGAAACTGGAGCATTAACTCTTTAACTTCCAGTGCTCTACATGATATTATAGTGTGGAATAACAAAAGTCATAAAACCACGAGAAAGTGCTTCTACAGGAACTATACAGTTCAATCTGTTCCTTCATGACACGCTTCCAAGGCCAGTAACACATTATTATATCATATTGCATGCTATTTTGTTAATAGTATTTCATTTGTAGGAAAAATCTGTATTCTGGTGCACTCTTTCCCTATATCTAGGTCATTAATGAATATGTTAATATTTTTCATTGTTTTACCTCTAACTTTGAACACAAACAATTTTGTTTCCCATATATTTACTCTTTCTTGTTGTCATGGCTTTGCAATTTTGTAATTTTGCTATCAGTATTCCACATCATAACATCATGTTAAGCATAGATAATTTTGACGAATCTGCTGCTCACAAAAAAAAGACTGAATGTCCCAGGGAACACCACGGTCAGTCATATGACCAGGACGATATAATCTCACTTTGGTGCTGAACTCATTCTCTCGGATCCTGCCAGCCATGGGGGAGTGTGTGGAAGCATTCCAGCCATTTCGCCTAGTTACAGTAGGCCTCTCGGTTTCGGGACTCACTCTCTCTTATTTTACTTGATTCGTTAGCCTTAATTGCAATTATATTGCATTATATTGTGTTATTCTGTATTCCGATATAGTATTTAGTAAAATAGTGTGCCTCCTTAGATCGTTGCCGCTGTATTTATTTTCTCTTTCTCTGTTTTCTTTCCCTGCAGGCCGTCTATACCCCTGTCATGGGTGCCGGTAGATTTTAGGTTAACCTAGGACACTTGTAAACACAGTTACTGTTAATGTTCAGCATTTTCTGGGGCCAGTGCCTTGGCAGCAGCATGGCTCTCAGCATCCTCTCTATTATCTCAGGTAAGTGTTAAAGAATCCACTGTAGCTTCTCTAGGTTTGCTTTCTTCCTGGAACAGGATGACTTTTTTCCCCCTCCTTTTACTATGAAGATTTGAATTTATTGAGAAGTTTCTAACAATTACAAAATGCCCATTTGCAGTCTGACTGCTGCAGTGTGTTTTAAGATCATGTGAGTTAAACTTACAGAGAACAAGAATGAAATGAAAAAGAGAAGCACCTCATTTCCTGGTAGCTCATACTGTGGTTAGTAATTGCCCACTGCTTATATTGTATGACATAGAAGCAGCACCCTTGAAATTCTCAGTTTTCTTTGTATATTAGTCAGAAATGACATTACTCAAGATCCTTAAAATTAGGAGGATTGTAGGTGAACAGAAGAAAAACAAAATTACTTTTATTCTACTTAGCATGATGACCACAACTGTGTTCATTCACTTAAGCCAAACAAAATAATCTAGAAAAATAATGGTTGTTTCTAAATAGAGCCATATTAACTAACAAATAATTGTTTTATTAGTTTGAATGACTAAGGTAAAATAGCAAATTAAACAGAAGTAACCTGTGTACATTTTAATATGATTTAATATTGTACCTATTTAATTATTATTTACCTATCCCAAGATTTTCAATGAAGATCGTAATTTGTTATTTTTCTGTTCAAAATTTCTCTTTATTTTTCAGTGTGTTGTTTTCTAAACAAAGATTTATTTATTTATATATTTATTTTAATACATAACAGGAATCGTTTATTTTCTGGGAGAATTCATCTGAATCTATTTTTTTAAACTTGAGAATGCTTCTTACCAGCCCTTGAAATGATAATAGAAACTCCCACCCAGAAAATGTTATGGACATTCAAGACTGTGGAAGCAACATTGGACTTTGAAGTCACATTTGCTATATTACAAATTTACTGATCCCTGGCACTGGTGTTGTGGCCAGGATACATACTGGCCAAAACAAATGTATTAGTCAATATTTAGTAGTCTTTGAATTTTCTGTTTGATGTTGTTTTTCATTTGTTTCTCTGTTTGGTTTTTAGTTTTCCATAAAGGAAGTGAAGTTACACAAAGCAGGCTGCTTTGACTTGATTCTAGTCTGAACAATTAGATATTGTATGTGATAAAATGCCATCAGTCTGCACCCATCCCAACTTCAACAGCTCCTTCTGGGGCACTGGGGAGAGGTCTCATGTGCCTTACTTCCCCCATGACATAAGTAGCCCACGACTACTCTGGGTATGTCAGAATACTATCCCCCGATGGTTATTTAGTTAAATACTAAAAGATAAAGTTACAACCCTTACTGCTCCAGAATTTTTTCCTTCTTTTTCTGTACCTGCAATCCTCTGTCTGTAGCAGTCATGAAACACTTCCTCAGTTACATTAATAATCTTATACTGTAATAAAATAATGTTTGCTCTCATATTACATGGACTTGTGATTGTGGACCTCATTTGTTGCCTTGTAGAGCTTTCTTTGTACATTTTCTGAATACTGCCATTTGTTTCCCATGCTTTCAAATCACATAGAACTTCTGTATGAAGTTCATGAAAGGTCTTATGAGGAGCGGCTCAAAAGTCTTGTGAGGAGCAGCTAAGAGAACTGTGAATGCTTAGTTTGGAGAAAAAGAGGCATAAGGGAGCCCTTATCAGTCTCTAAAACTACCTTAAAGGAAGTTATGGTGCAGTGGAAGTCATCCCCTTCTCCTGTGTAAGCACCAACAAGACTAGAGGTAACACCTGGAGGTGTTCAAGAAATGTTTAGATGTTTTACTAAGGAGCATGGTTTAATGGATAAATATTAGTGATGGATGGTTGGTCTAGACGGTCTTGGAGGTTCTTTCCAACTTTGGTGATTCTTTGATTCTGAGTATGAACCTTTCTTCTTTGAAATAGCTTTAAACTTCCATTTAACTCAATTGTAATCCAGCTGCCTTTTTTTTTTTTTTTTTTAGAGAAGATTTAATCTGCAGTGAAAGCTCACACTGTTTTGAAGTTTTGCTTTAGTAAGACACACTTTGATTTATTAGCACAGTTTACAATCATCTCGTAACTAATTAAAGTAAAAATTCACTTGTCAAAATAAATGAATACAGAATATTTTGTGAGGAGGCAACTTTGATGGTAATTTGCATTCGCATTCTTATTTGCTTTCAAAAATAAATGTAGTCAGTAATTAGTCTTATGGGTATTACTACAAATCAGAAAAAAAAATAATTCTAGACTATTTTCCTGGTGGTATTGAGGATTACTATTTCTTCATTTTATTACAATGTCATTCAAGAAGCAATTAGCAAGTTCCAATTCCAAACATTTTCAAATGAAGCATTATGGGAAATATATATATGTATATATATGTGTGTGTGTTTTGAAAACATCTCTCAGTTGCTTTACTTTTTTACATACATATCATATAACCATTTCAAAAGGGAATGTAAGAATGCAGCTTGATTACCTTCAGGAACACAAAAAGTCTGTGAACCGAGAGAAATAAATGTCATTTAACCTTGACTTCAGCAAGGCTTTTGGTAGTTTATTATATTTAAGTTTGTAAATTGTTGTCTGAATAGGCAGGCAATTAGGCATGTGCAAACTGAATGTCTGGGTCTGGAGAGTTATTTTCAAAGAGTTGCACTCTGTTTTCAGGGTGGTTGTAAAAGGCATACTGCAAGGATCTGTCTGTACTGGTACTTTTAACTAGTGATCCAGAGGAGGAGAAACTGCACTTTTGAATTGAAGTTAGCAACAGTTTGTGGGGGGGTGAAGCTGATACACTAGGACACTGAGTGATCCTCCAGAGTAACCTTCAGTTCCTGGAGATAAAATTAAGAATATTTAAGCTACAAGTACGGCTACTTGTTTTTTTTTTTTTTTTCTCTCTTTTTTTAATTCATCATAGGTCTTCTAGTTATGCTGTCCCATGAGCCTGAGAATAAATGGTTTGTAAAAATGTACAACAGACTGTTGTTACAGTTCCGGCCCAGTTCCATGACTAATGGTGTGGAGGGACCCACAATTTCATGTCCCGGGGGAAGGGAAGGAACTTTCATTTCATGTCCTTTGGGGGGAAGGTTATGGAAAAATTAGGAAAAAGTAGTAAAAACTAGCTAAGGGAGAAAACTAATTTACAAAAAAATGGTAGAGGAATGCAAGATAACACAACATAATGCAATCTAATTAGAATTGTAGGTAATAAATCAAGTAAATGAGAAAGTGCCCAAAAACTGAAGGCCTTACTCTGATGCTGAATGACAGACAGCTATGGAGCAAACACAGGAGAGACAAAGAGAAAGAACATGTCCTGTGACTAGCAAGCAGTTTTATCTTTCCCTCTGAATGGAAAATGAAAACAGATCAGTAAAAGTCTTTTGGGAGCTGTAGTTCTTCTCTTCTCTCATTTCAGGCAGGTACCTGAAATGATCAACAACCCATGGTACTGCAGCACTGAATATTAAAATCTCAGTGTACTACATGATGTTATGATGTGCAATTCCTGTAACAAAAATTATAAAAGTGTGACAACAGTGCATAGGAATCTTTATCTTCTTGGCATTAAGTATGGTGACAGTATTTTTAATCAACTCTGATTTAGCATGTGTTCGCGTTTTCTTAATGTCAGTATAAATTATATAGGAACTTAAACTGTTTATGTTCATGTTGTTAGGTAATTCTAAATTTAAAATATTTGTTAGGTCTTTAAAATCTATTTTTATATACAACACTAGGAAAACAGCAACTATGTGACAATATTATATGAAATACTAATATGAGTCTTTGATTAGAAATAGAAAGTTCTTATTTCTATTTCTAACAGCAGCTGGGAGTATTTCAATAGAATCACTCTTTGTAAGTAATTTTAATTACAACAGCTGGGCTTCAAAACTTAAAAAAAAAAAACAAAACAAACAACAACAACTTTTTTTTGTTACTCTGACATTAAATTCATTTTTATATTCTTATCACATTTGATTTTACTATTGTTTGCTTATATAAAATCATGTATGAACTTTATCACGTTTTTGTTTTAATCTTTGAAAGAGAATTAAAGAAGAGTGATGGTTATTAGACTTCTAGATCTAGAAAAACACTGAGATACATTAATGGAAAACTGAGAATTTTAAATAGTAGTTATACATATATTACATGGAGATTTTTGGTTTCATAATTGTACATTCACAGTTACAAGCAGATGAGGGAATAAACCATACTCTTCTGTACTGGGAGCCCAAGCACAGTATATCCTGGAGAGGAAAATCACTAAAGAAGGTGTGTATAATTGCAAATTATAGTTGAATTAGAACATCTTTCTTTTTTTTTTTTTTTTTTCCACTGAAGTGAAATAAATTTGCATCAGAGTTTCTGGTAGCAGCCAAGATACTGAAAAGCCAGTACAGAAAGGAGTCAGTACATTGACATCTAATGGCATTTATCTAAAATTAAAATCTTAAAAAGGAATTATGATAGTTTCCCAGTCATGAAAGCAATCAATGTACGTGCTGGCTTCACCAATTGATAAAATCTTGGATGATGTTTCCTGTTGTATCTTTCTGTGCTTTTTTTGCAGTTCAGGTAAACTGCATCACACAATGTGTCAAGCACAGAAAAGAATTATTTGTGCAAAATATGGAATGGTTAAATTAACTTGGATTGGAAGGGACCTTAGGGACCACCTAGTTGCAGGACACTATACTATAACTTGAAAGTAGAGCTTGATCATATATTTTTAAATACAATATTTAAATATCAAAGTCCAGTGATATACTAGGTTAAGCATTAATATGCTCACTCTTAACAAAATACTAATGAAACTTTTCTAGTAGGGCTAGTATCTGTCATGTTGGGAAAGGGTTGGGAAGCATTTGACTTCTGTTGCTTCTTGGAAGAGGCTGATTCTTGATGTGGCTTTGTTGCTATCTTCTACCTATTTTGTTTTTATTTTTCCATTTATTTATTGTTGTTAGTTTTGTTGCTTTACTTAAGGTTTTCTTTGAATTCTGTATCCAAACATAATAATGTTTTTCTGTTATTGAAATCCTAAGAGTTGAAGATGCATGCCTAAACAGTAATAACTCTGTCTAAAATTTTATTTTTCTTATTATGGATGACTCCAGTCTACAGAGTTTTTCACAATGTAGCAAAATTTTCAAATGCCTGAGACAAATTTAAAGAACTATAATGTATGAAAACTAGACTTTGATCATAGAGAGCAGAATACTGGGTGTATTTCAGTGTTGAATGCACCTTGCAGAACTAATTAATTTCATTAAAAATTACTGAAGATCTATTACTCTTGGATTTACAAAGTTTATTTCTCACAATGGTATCTTATTTACCAAACTGTCTCGCCCCAATTTAGGAGAGAGTCAAGGTTCTTTTGATAAATTATGCCCGGAGTGAGATTAAGAAGAAAAACATTCAAATGTTGATCTGACCAGTTTATTAGAAAAAATAGACAGCTGAGGGGATGGGGAAGGGAGAGCAGTGAATATCAAAATTAGAGTGATGGGGATGGGAAAGTGGGTGATAGGAAAGGTGGAAAAAGGCAAGAATTATGTAAAGGCGGGGAAAGTCACCTCCTGGATGCAGCAGCGTCCCGTTGTCGTTGGTCCAGGGAATAAATAAGTGTAGGGGAGAGCAGCAGCAGAGCAGCAGGCCGCAAGAAGCAGATCGGTGAAGCGCAGAGCAGGCGGTAGAAAGAGCAGTGGGGTCTCGGGGAACAGCGTGGTCTCATGAAACAGAGTCTCAAGCAGCGAGATCTCAAGGAGCAGTGAGGTCTCACAGAACAGAGTCTCAAGCAGCAAGCCCAGGTGAATCTGTTGGCAGCAGTAGGATGACGATGGAGGAATCTGAGGCCAGATACCTAAAAGTTCTTCATGTAAGCATCTTCTTCAGTATGCAGGCGTTCACGTAGTGAGGCATCTGATGTCAGAAAACCTAAATTAATGTTTTGTCCATGCTCCTTTTATCATACTTCTTCACAGCCTATGTGAAATTCCAGGGAGGCTTGGGTCAGTCATGTGAGTACCTCGGAGATGGCCATCTTCCTTGAGATAAGCTCACACAAAAAGACCACTTTAGGGCCATTCATCTGTAGCTTATCTCTCTCTCGTTGTCCCTGGACTTGTCCATCTGTTACCCTCTGACAAAGGATTTCTCATCCCCTGCCCAGGGCTTGCCTGGACTTGTCCCTTTCAGCAAACTTTTGAGGCAATAGTGTAAAAAAGCATGGCCTCTTACACAAACTTGATTAGTTAGACTTGTTTTTCAAAATAAGATAAATGTTAACAAGACGAGGTTTATTAAATATCAATTTGTTCTGTGAACATGCACACATCTATCTACTGAAGAGCTGGACATGTCTAATTATAAGTAGGTCAGGTACAGCTTGAGAAAATGTTCAATCTGATTGGAACAGTACTTTCTACTAATTTCTTTCCTTTTTATAGGAAAGCTATAGAGAAATTTTGATTGTAATATCTGGGCAAAAAAAAAAAATCCTCAGGAAAAAAAAAAAAAAAAAAAAAGGTTTTGTTTTTTTTCTAATGTACTGAATATAGTTTTAAAATAATGATTATTTACAATAATTTGCTGTGCCGAGCTTTTTCTTTTTTTTTTTTTTTTTCTCTCTCTCCTTTCTCATTATTTAGCAGAACAGTGTCAGAAAATCTGTTACGAAGAATAATACAACAACATAAAGGAAACTCATTTCAATCACCAAAAAAAAAAAAAAAAAAAATCAACTTTTTTTTTCCAGAATTGCACATACTGGAATACAGCCCATGACTTCTTCATTCACTAGTGGTAAGACAAGGAGGAATGGCTTCAAACTAAAAGAAGGTTAGATCTTAGAAGGAAATCCTTTACTCAGAGGTTGGTGAGGCACAGAAACAGGTTGCCCAGAGAGTACCATTGGCCTCGTTGGCCACCTGGGCACACTGTTGGTTCATGTTCAGCTGAGCATCGACCAACAGCCCCAGGTCCCTTTCCTCTTCACAGTCATCCAGCCACTCAATCCCAAGCCTATAGCGCTGCAGGGGGTTATTGTGGCCAAAGTGGAGGACCCAGTACTTGGACTTGTTAAACCTTACCCCATCACCTCAGCGCAGCAATCCAGTTTACCCAGACCCCTCTGAAGGGCCTCCCTACCCTCAGGCAGATTGACACTACCTCTCAACTTGGTGTCATCTGCAAACTTACTGAGGGTACACTCAGTCCTGTCATCTAGGTCATCAGTAAAGATATTAAACAAGACGGGCCCCAGTACTGACCCCTGGGGGACACCACTTGTAACGGATTGTCAGATGGACCAGTCCTTTTTTCACTGTTTTTAAAAACTTTTTAAAAAGTCCTAATTACAAACATGAGCTTATTTTCTTTTCAGACACTGAGTTCCATTGCATTTTAATAGTTCTAATTTCATTAAAATTATATTGAATACAGTTAAATGTGAGAGGTGATCTGAGAAATAAACTGCTAGTTTCACACCCCCATCTGTGGTGCATGTGGGTGTTCTTGATTGTCATTTTTCTTCAACTGAAGTCATTTCAATTTGAAACACTGTTAGAAGAAAACATTATTTCACTCTGGGATCTTCAAAGCAGTATAAAGAAATTTGTTATTCATAATCTATATTATAATTGGTGCTCCTTGTCATCTGAAATGTACTCCTGTCTACATCTCTGCAGCTCTGTTGAGTAAGGTAAACACATGCTCACATCTCATATATGTCAAGCTTCTAGAATTTTTTTTTTTTATTTTTATTTTTATTTTTTTTTCCAATTGTTAGAGTCCTCAGGACACAAAGAAAACAACATTTGAGATTGGGATAATGCCTAAACAACAAGTATTTTCTTCAGTGTCCCTCTGGCAGTATGCTTGTCATATTCACAGACATCATGTTTCATCATATATATTAATTTCACTGTGCCGTGAAAGATTATAACCCCTGAGGCAGCACACTGAAATATTCTTTGGAAGGAAAAAGAAAAAAAATCCCATACTCCTTGAAGGGCTGTTGCTGATTGGTCAGTTCAGTTTATTTGCTCCAGTAGTTTTTGTGCTACATGGAAAAATAAATAAATAAATAATAATAATAAAATCCTGTTTATATGCTCCCTTCAGGTACTGAAAGGGCACAGTAAGGTCTCCTTGGAGTCTTCTCTTTTCCAGGCTAAACTAGACTAGTTCCCTCAACCTTTCCTCATAGGAGAGGTGCTCCAGCCCTCTGATTATCTTAGTGGCCCTCCTCTGGACCCACTCCAAGTACTCCACATCCTTCCTGTACTGTAGGCCCCAGGCCTGGATGCAATACTCCAGATGGGGCCTAACAAAAGCTGAGCAGAGGCGGACAGTCACTTCTCTCCCTGCTGGTCACCCCTTAACATTTGATTATTTACTGCATATTGAGAAGTTATGAGACAGCACTGGGAGGCTGGAAAGCCTTGCTGAATTGCAGTCTTTTGTGGGATAGGGTGTAGCTCTTCTTGAACTGACTATAAATCATTGTTTGACTACAAGAAATAATATTTTGGATGGTGTTTGACTGTGAATAAATGGTCATCTCTAAATGTGAGAATTTAACAAGAACTATCTGAGAAAATATAAGCTTTTCTAGGAAGCCTAATCCCCAAAAATAAATGAGATTATTACATGGAGATTTAGAAAGTTTTATTTTTGCTGACAAGGAAAATAGAGAATAACTGGATTTACTTAATTCCTTGTTAAGCTTTGATTGATGTTTGCATCTCCTGACCTATTTATAATAAATGTGTTTTTGAACTTCTGTGTACTGGCTCAACTATAAATTTTTTGCAGTTTTTCATTATCTGTAAATAAAGAAGATATATCTGGAAGTCATAGTACTCTGCATTTTTAAAGCCACTCATGAAAAGTGATTGTCTTTATTTCTATTAATATTATTTTCTTTACTAATTAATGAATTAAAATGATTTTTCTGTATGTTGGTGGAGTGATCTTTGGAACATATCTTCAGAAGATGACAGAAATACAGGAAACTAAACTAAATAATACCTGAAAGAGTAAAACCAATCAATCAATCAATCAATCAATCAAGCAGTTTTCTTCAAGCTGTAGTTGCAATTTAGTTGTTTACAAACTGTACATTGCCTGTACATATACATACCAGAAAGTTCAAAATAAAGAAATGCAGCCTATTTAATGATTCATTATTAGAAAAAAAGTTAAGTGTAAACATTGTTAAGGATTAAAAATATTGATCTTAAAAGGATTTCAGTAAACAATTTCTTGGGATGATGCAAGGGTTAAGGCAGACCAGGAAATGCAGGCAGTAAAGTGAGTAGCATAAATAAGTGAATACTCTTTGAAGATGTTTATCTTTTTATATTACCTATAGCTTGAGTCTACGTAAACATATTAAAAGACTAAATCCAGAATAGCTAAATTTATTCTATTACCAATACTACATATTTCTAAAACTGAAGTAAGTTCGGGTTCAAAACTCTTGCAGTCAGTAAGTAGGTTGATATGTCTGATTTAAAATGATATCTTTGAGTACTGATGTATATTTACAGTCAGAACTGTTTCTTACCAAATACATTATTACTCAAATTAGAATGTTAATCAGTTGGTAATGGCACTGATCAGATTTTTCCTATTTGTACTACTAGTTATAGAAAGTGTGGTTTTTCAACCACACTTAATGCAATGATGTGACAAAGCTCTACTGATTTTTCTTTGTTTTTATTCTGAGATTAAATTGAAGTCCGAACAAAGAGATACTATTGATTTCTACATAAAATATAATACCTTCCTGAACTTAGTACTGTATAATTTTTTGAAAGCCACTAACTAGCAGAGTACCCCAAGGATCTGTATTCAGCCTAGTTCTGATTCATGTCTTCATTAGTGACCAAGAAAGTGTGGTAGAATGTATCCTCACCAAATTTTCTGAGAAATCAAAATTTGAGGGAGTAACTGATACACCAGAATGTCATTCTAACATCCAAAGGGACCTCTATAGGCAAGTGAAATAAATTGATAGGAACCCATTAAATTTCAACAAGGAGAATCATAGAATCATCGAATTGTCAAAATGCTCAGATTGGAAAAGAATTTAAAGGTCGTGAATTCCAAACACAACCTAACCATACTACCCTAACTCAAACAACCTTCTGCTAAATTATGTCCCTAAGCACCACATCCAAACAGGTTTTTTTAACACATTCAGGGAGTGTGACTCAACCACTTCCCTGGGAAGCCAATTCCAGTGCTTAACAACCCTTTCTGCAAAGAAGTTTTTTCAAGATATCCAACCCAAACTTACCCTGGCACGACACGAAGTCATTTCCCCTCTTCCTGTCAACATCACCAGTGAGAAAAGACCAACCTGCTCTCACTGTAATCACCTTTCAGGTATTGGAAAACAGCAATAAGATCTCCCCTCAGCCTCCTTTTCCCCACACTAAACAGGCCCAGTTCCTTCAGTTTCTCCTCGTAGGGCATATTCTCCAAGCCCTTCACAAGTCTTGTTGCCCTTCTTCAGACCTGCTCCAGCATCTCAATGCCCTTTCTGTACTGAGGTGCACAAAACTGAACAAGGTACTCAAGGTGAGGCCTCACCAATGCCAAGTACAGGGACAGGATGACTTCCCGAGTCCTGCTCACCACACCATTCCTGATCCAAGCTAGGATGCCACTGACCTTCTTGGCCACCTGGGCACACTGCTGGCTCATATGGTTCTGGGCAATCTGTTCTAGGTGGCCTGCTTGAACAGGGGTTTGGACTAGATGACCCCTAAAGGTACTTTCCAACCTCAGCCATTTTTTTGATTCTCTAATAAAGACTGACCGATAAACCAAGTGTTAAAAGATAAACAAAGCACAAAGTTAAAGGACAGAAAATAAGGAAAGGATTAGGCTCCCCAGTGAATTAGTCACACAGCTATGCTAGACAGAGTTCAAGAAGTAACACCATCAGAAACGTGATTTGAATTTTGTGTGGTCTTATGTGGAACTAGGTGGATCTTTCTGCTAAAGGAGATTCAAACTCTATTTAAGAAAAGAAAAGAAGTCTGCCATTAATATTAGCTACCTAAAATTACTTCCCCTAAAAATGGGAAGCGATAATAAAGAGTTCTTTCTATAATGCAGTTAGAGTGACTAACAAATTACCAAGGGTAATGATGAGCTTCTCTGTTACTATACAATATACAATGAGGGGAAAAATAAATAAATAAAATAATAATAATAAAGAAAAAAAAATAAAAAGAAAAAATCACAAATCACGAGACCAGAAGCAGAAATCAATTAATATTATCTTATCATCTATCTTCTACAGAGTATAACAGTGAATTATCATCACAAAGTGTTCTACTGTTATGTCTTTGAATTTGTACCACTATTGTTTCTTTTGGCAACAGAAATTTCTTAGATATCAGGTAGTAGAACACACAAACAAGATTTTACAAAAAGATTATTAGAACTGTAAAATAGATTAACATGTAGATGGTTTGATAGTTCATAAATAATGAAGTGTGGCTAATTTCTCAGGAAGAAGATACAGTTTTATAATAGAATATAATTTCTTTCACTGGATATTCTTTCTGTGATTGCGGATTTCCTAAGGATTAAAAATTTAAAGAAATATTTTCACCACACTGGATGCTAATTGATAAAAAATGTTAAAATACAATTATGAGTTTTATTCTCCTAGATTTGTTATCCCATATTTTTTTAACTTTCATGTTTATACTCTCTCTTCCCATTATGGCTAACAATAACCACATAATTCCTCAGATGATCCTTACTATGAGAAAGTGGAATTAGGATGTCAAAGCAAGAGGGATTTGTTTCTTTGTTTCTTTGTGGTTTTACTTTTTTGTTTTGTTTTCCTTTGTTTTGTGCCTGGTTTTACAATATTTCATATCTCAAGGTGAAGGTCAGATCCAGCTAAGAATGCTTTAACTATCATGAGCACCACCAAGGAGTGAGAAATTATAGAAAGGTTCCTTGATTAGTAGTTCAGGTTAGACAACTACATTATAGATGGCAATCATAAGTGAAAGAAATCTCTATCAAATGATTATTCAGTTCAGAAATATGATAATTCGAATGCTGAAAATCCTTATACCTTATTTACATGTAGTTAAAAACGTCTCTGAAAACAATAACTCCTAATATACTAAATATTCTTTAAGAATTTATTTTGTACACTAAGTTCATTTTCTGGTTAAGATTATTCAATGTGAAAATATATACAGCACAGTAATTAAATTGATCTGGAAAGTAGATTCATCCTGGACATAGTGACATAGTTTAAATTACTTTTTGAGAACAATGTTATCAGTCATCCATAAAATGTTTACAGCAAGTGTAATAAATGAGAGGTTAACTTCTTAGCATTTTGTAGAAATGCATTCATAACAGATAATTTAATTGTTCTTTTTAAAAATGTATTACAGCATTCTAATTATCACAACAAAGAAAAAAGAGCAACTGTTCAGGAGAATTCAGCAATCCTTCAGTTTATAATTAACTGCTCATATAGCATCATCAAAAGTTCTTCACTGATAACTTCTGTTTTGTGGGTTTTCTATTTATTTATTTTTTTTAAAATACATTATATTATATTATATTCTTTTTCCTTCTTATTTTCCTTCTTATTTTCACAGCCATATAGGTAACTGAAACCAATTATAGAAGCAGAGTGTTCTTCCAATCATGGCTGACCCTTCATGTTTTCTATGTAAAATAGATAAGTGATTGTCCATTCCCTAGGATTTCACCTTACATTTTGTATACACTTCAAATGCTACTCACTTGTGTGTTCATTTTTTCAGAAGCTGAAAATTAGTTTTGATTCACTAAACACAAACCTGAAAAACAGTAATCATCAGTATGATAGGTTCAGCATTATATGCATATTATATCTACCTATATTATATATAATACATAGTATATGTATTCAGTAGCACTTTTGAAACATCACTTGCTTTTTCTATTTACAAGACATTATTTAAGATGGAATTAATTACATACTTGATTTAATAGTAACTGTTTTGTTAATGGTTATGTTACCTTCTAGAGGTGAGTATCATAACACAGTTGACTTCATTCTAGTATCTACGTGCAGAATAAGTAGCTGGAAGTGTAAGTCAGTGCTAAAATCTTTCAGCTGCAACAGACACAGATCTCTGTCCCCACATCAACTACTCAGATACCCTAGGGAATCACAAATATTTTTTGATCTCACTGTGTAGGCAACTGAATGTGTTGCACAGTAGTTTCTCAGATGCTAGTAGACAGTTTCATCTATGTATCTTATTTGGAGCTGAATTACATATATTTTTTGATAGTATATATCTGCTACAAATGCACATATTTCTTCCTGGTTACTTAATCTAATCAATTTATAAAATGGAGCATATTTTTGTTGTTTTACTGTTAGGTTATAAAAAAAAACAAACTCCTGCATTAAGACTGTCAGCATGCTTATTGCTGACCTTAGCCTTTTTCATGACCTTAGCTTTTCTCTGTCTGATAAGACTGAGAGTAGAATTGAGTTACAATTAAGGATCATAGCTCACAAAAATACAGTATAATATTGTAATAATAATTTTTATCAGAGTTGCAAAGGATTGTATTAAAGATAACATTATTATCAGAAGGAAAACTTGAAATTAAAGTGAAAAGCTAGAGAGCAGACTTTTGGATCATAAAGTAGGAATAAATTACTAAATATATTGATAATCATTTTATGATTTATTAATTTTTTTCAACTAAGAACATTACAGTTATATTAAACAGCTACACTAAGAGAGCATTTCCAATTTAATAAGTGAATCCATTTTTCTCTTCACAGGACAAAATCAATCTGTTCTTAAAATGTAAAAATAAGCAAGTTTCATTTTTGCCTTCAGCAACATCTATGCACCATACAGAATATGTGAAACATTTTGCAAGTGATATAAAAATTACAGTAAGTATGCAAGATACCTGTGTTCACTTCCTTCCTTCCCTCTGTCTTCCCTCATTTTTATTTTTATTTTTATTTTTATTTTTATTTTTATTTTTATTTTTATTTTTTTTATTTTTATTTTTATTTTTATTTTTATTTTTATTTTTATTTTTATTTTTATTTTTATTTTTATTTTTATTTTTATTTTTATTTTTATTTTTATTTTTATTTTTATTTTTATTTTCTTCTTATTATTATTATTATTATTTATAAATACATCACAATAACAAGAGACCTACAGTCCTCTGGGCTAAGAGTTGATGTATTACTATTTCCATGTGAATTAGCTGAAAGCATTGCTACTGGAACTAGATCAGTGTGCTCAGGTTGTGGGTCATTGTCAGTGAACTGAATCACTTTATAGACTCTAATGATGTAGCCTCCTCTGAGAGTAAGGACAGTTATTAGATCATGTTCAAAAACTTCCCAGTAGCAAAATATAATCTGTTTTCCTTTGGAGAAGAATTACATTCAATATGTTAAATACTTTGTAATAAATTTTATTATTTTATTTTTTATTTATTTTTATGCTCTCCTTTGGCATTCAGTAGGAAAGGTTTATCAGACCTTTCAAACAAGCACAAATACTGGAAGGAAAAGAACATCAGGTAACATATAGTGAAAAGCAGGCTTTACAAGAATTGTTTACTGAAATACTTAACCACATCTCCCGAGTATAAAAAAGTCTGAGGAGGCAGGGGGACTGGAGGCACAATAACAGCACAAAGAACATTTTTAATTTTTGTTTTGTTTTGTTTTGTTTTGTTTAATTATCTTTTTTTTTAGCACTTCAAATACTGGTCAAATACTGGTCTTAAAACAGCCAATAATGTCATTCTAGATTGTGCTGTCATGAGTAATAATTAGAGATGGTCATAGTTAAGGCTCTTGCTTTGCTTTGAAAGATTACATTGATTTTGTTTATGGGGGAAACAAACAAACAAACGAACAAACAAAAAATGAAGTAATGTGCGTAACAGAGATTTAGTTTTTCAATAGAAAAACTTCAGCAAATTGGAGGAACTGTTTACTAAGCTGAGGACTTCAAAGATTTGCATTTAGAATCATTAAGCTAATCTCACAATTTGTGTTTTATTTATGTTTCATTTTTCTGAGGATGATGTTGTCTGTTTCTAGAATACATTAAAAAAAAATTTCCAAGAAGCACCAATACTAACCTCGGCTTCAGCAGCAAGAAGGAATATAATCATTGTTTTTGAAACATTGGCCTAGTGACCAGAAAACAAGTTCTAACACAGTAGCGACTTTTCTAGGTTCATCACAGAATATTAATTATTTTTTTTTTCTTATATATTTGTGTATACATCTTTTTCTTAGTACATTTGTGTAAATATTGAATTTGGACATAAATTTTTCATAGCAGCACTTAGATAAATTTTGGTGAATTAACAGTCTTTTCTTCCTTATTGCAGTTTTTCCTGTGAAAATGAAGTCTGAACGATAGTCATAAGCTTAACATTCCCCCTTTCTTCTGCATTTTGCTGTGCACATAATTTCTATGTTCTTTCACAGTTTCCTTAACGCTTTCTTTGATCCATATAACATTTGTTATTATTACCTAGTCATTTGTTAGACTACTTAAACAAAAACCTTATCAATATGTTTAATTTTCAGAGAACACTGTATGTTTGTATGCATTTATGTCTCCAGCTTGAAATACAAAAAAGTAAGAAATGACTCTTAACAACAAAAAAAAATCTTGCTACATTTATTGTCGAGATGACAGATACATAAAATTTTATATATTTATATACTAGAGATAGATGTATATATGGTATAAATATTTTAGTTTCTGAACAGCACAAGATAACATAAATCTGAGAAAAAATATAGAAGGAGAGAGAGATAATAGAAGACAGAGAGTGAGAAAGTTGTTACATTTTGGAAATGCCATGTCCTTCTCACTGTATTCCCCAGCTGACAGAGACTTAATTGTGCTGTAGATGAAAAACTCAATCTTAAGTAGAAAAGCTCAAAGTGGCAGGCCATTATTAAATTGCTGACTCTGTATTTTTTCAAAAGAAAAGGGTATGACATGTTAAGCTCTGGAAGATGCACTTGGAGCATAAAAAAGACCCAAGAGGTCTGAGGAAGAGAGAAAAAGAAGGCTTATGAGGGACTGAAGAAAAGCTCTTCTAAATCACTGATCTTGAAAACAAATGAGAAAAGATCAAATTTAGAAGCCAGTGGGTGGGAATGTTCAAATTTAATTATTAGTTGTTACTTTTCCAAGTCAGTACACATTGGAAATAATTTTCTGTTGTAAGACACTCTACTATTAGCCAATGCATATTGCTTAAAACAATAATTAAGGATTGGTTACTATTTTCCCTGTTTTTCCATTGTCCTCCCCTTCTCTTATAGCATGTCAGCATTAGGTCCAGCTACACGGTTCTGAAACTGTAGTGAAGTTTCTTTAAGGCTGCTTAGACTGTAAACAGCCATCTTCTCTCATCTTCTCTGAGACACATTAAACCATCGAAGAAGAAACATGTCTATGTATTATTCTGTCTGAACACCAATATCTGAGTTGGAAATATTTTATTTTTTTTTTTTTTCCTCTCTTGTGGGGCAGGTGGGGAGGTTGTCTTTTTGTTGTTGTTTCTGTTGTTGTTGTTGTTTGTTTTGTTTTGTTTTTCTTTCTGTTCTGGAAAAAGAAAAGTGGAGAAAAATATTTTGGGAAAAAAGTTTCTAATAGAGTTCTTGAAACTGATTTTGTTGTTGTTGTTTTTGTTTATAACAGTGATTTCTTTCTCTTTTATAGTTGAGTTTGAAAGCATAGGTAAGAAACAAAAATCTGTTTTGGTAAAAATTATTTTTTGTACTTTTGGCAAAAATAAAGTATCCTTAAGATATTATATGCACTATATTATAATGACTAAAAAAAAAAATAAAAAAAAAATACTTACAAGTAAGGGTTATATTTGTTTTCCTTGATAGATAAGAGAAATATCTGTTTGTTCATCTTTTAAAAAATTGAATTTGTTCATCTTTGTTTAATGCATTTTAAATTATAACCTCACATGCCTCTTGATAAACTAATTTCAAATTTGACAGAAAATAAAAATAGGAGTTGCCATAGGCTAGATATCCTTAGACAAATATATAGAAGAAGGCTAATTTATTGAAGTAAGGAAGAGGTAAAAAGCTGTATATTTAAAGTTATCTCCATTAGGTATACCATAATTTCCATTTAAAACACTGATACTGAGCATGAAATATATTCTTAAAACATACAGCCAACTCCAACAGCTCTACTGCACAGCTGGGTCCAGCAGCTAAGGTGGTAGCAGCTCGAGGGGAGATGTATCAAAGAAAAGGTAAAAATAATACACAGCAGTTGACAGAGATAGGAGCAAGGAGAAAAAAAAAAAATAATAAAAAAAAATAAAAGGGTGCAAGAAACAGGCCTACAGACACTGATGTCAGTAAACTGATGGGAGAGGGTGACTACTGTGCATCCCCTGGGAAGGACTTTGTCCAAGCAGACATCCATACTGTAGCACATCAATTAGATTCCAACTTACAAGCACCTGTATAGGTCTTCCAGGGCAGTGTATATATTCTATAAATCATTACTTTTTGTGTGTCTTACTATCATGTTTTTCCAGTGATACTAATGTTCACATTATCAGGTCTTTATAAAATATTCAGCAGTAATAAAATCATGTTTGTTTATTTTCTGGCATCCTATGAAAATACAACTTGTCATAGCTGTAGCATAGCTTTAAACACATGGTCTTTCTTGGTGAATGTGAGTTCTGTCTTCAGTTCTTGAGCTGAAAGCACTACATCTTCCTGTTAGGTAGGGTCTGCCTTCGGCCAGAACAGTAAGTAAGGAATAAAAAATTAATGGAACATACATGATCCTCTAATAAGAAGTGGTTATTGAAGTAGCCTTAACTAAAGAAAATATTTAAAAACTTCTCCTGAAGTTCTATTTTGAAAACAAATTTATCTCTTTTCAAAGAGAGTAAGAGCAAGTGACCGGAGCTAATTTGCTGTAATTTATTCTTCAGAATGTATACCCCAAACCATTTCATATACCCTCTTTTTAAATCTTCTCTTTTTATTCTATTGTTTGTTGCTGTATTCATTTTTTTCGATCTATTTTTATTAGGCAAAGAATCAATACTTGTCCTATTGACAAACAATTCAAACAACAGTAAATTGTGGCAAATATCAGATGCTGGTTTCTCATTATATAAAACCCTAGATTCCAGATTGTTCTCATTTCATCTATTCCTAAAATCTGCATTGACTAACTACGTGTCTTCATTTTGTATGTCATATACCTCTAAAAATACCTTTATTGAGATGGAGAATGTACCAAAGGGAGGAGGAAGGTGCCTACCTTGTATAACTACTTATTATAAAGAAACTTATGGACTGCAAGGAATAAAAAAGAATAGGAATCATGAGAGAGGGCTGAAAGTCTCCCTCAAAGAAAAGAATCCTCTGGGAGGAAGCGAGGTCATGTGACATCTTTTAGCAGAGGATTCAGGTTATGACTCTGAACATCTTCATTCTCCTCCAGGGGATTACTGCAGGGATAGTCCCTACAATCCAGAGACAATTTTAAGACAAAAATGATAACAGAACTGTAATAACGGTACTCACAGTGTATGTACCAGATGGAACAAGACAAGCAGCCCTCAGTGGCAAACACACGCTTGGACTGAGTAGATACAAAGCAAATGATTGTTTTGTTCAATGATAACAGGAAGTAATTCTTCAGACTAGACAGATCTTGACCTGAAGATGAGTGTATATAAATACCAGTGATACTGCAGTCTGAGGAAAAGAGAAAATAACCCTTTTGAGTTTCAACTTCCATCACCCTGGCTCCCTTGAATCAGGTTCTCCCAATCTTGAAAATGAAGAATCACTCATGGTATTGTATGCCTAGTGCTTATATATTGCTTATACTGGTATATATTTAATATTTGACTCTTAGTTACTAAAGACAGATTAACAGTTAGTCAAATGTAACCAACACATTCTTGTTTAGCATTCTGAGATTTAGTTGCTCAGACTTTTTTTCCATCACAACAGTCCCCTGTTCCCAGTATTGGTAATTTTAACAGCAATTACTTAGAGCAGCAAGCTTAGAAAAGCTTATTCCATAATGTACCATTCATAAGGGAGTATGTAGCAAGGCATCATAAATAGTCATGATAACAGGGAAGAATTTGATTCTAGGAAGAATTCTTCTCTGTAGAAATAGCATTCTAGAATCCTACATCAGAGACACAAAACTTGAATGATCACTGGATCAGTAAACATATGTCCCATTAAAGATTTTCCTCTTTCGCCTTTCTGATACAATTTTTATGATTCTTCTCATCATCTCACTGCTACCAGAAAACAAATGTCTACTTTTGCACTTATCAGCTGGCAGAAATGCTTTGAAGAACTGTTTGAATTAGGAAAGTGTCGGTGATATTGGAACATGGAGAAATTCATATTAATTAGAATCTTAGGTCTGAAGATATACATTTGCCAGAATAATGGTAAATATAGAAGTAATAAATACTAGAATGCTACAATTTTGCAACCACATATGAAATAGATTAAAAAGTGAATAGGAAAAGTTGCCTTTATATTCACTTTCTTCTTTTTAATGAAACTGATATTACATCTTTCTAATTTTTCATGCTCACTTTTCAAGAATATAAAAACATTTCTGCAGGAAATATCCCTGAAAGTTAAGATATAATATAGAATCATAGAATCATAAAATTAAACAGGTTGGAAAAGACCTGAAAATCACAAGTCCAACCACAGCCTAACCATAGAACACTAACTCTAACAACCTTCTGCTAAATCATATCTCTGAGCACCACATCCAAATGACTCTTAAACATATCCAGGGATGGTGACTCAACAACCTCCCTGGGGAGCCTATTCCAGTATCTAACTACCCTTTCTGTAAAGAAGTGTTTCCTAATGTCCAATCTAAACTTACCTTGGTGCAACTTGAGGCCATTTCCCCTCATTCTGTAACCTGTCACCAGTGAAAAGAGACCAATCCCACTCTTGCTGTAAGCATTTTTCAGATATTGGAAGACAGCAAGGTCTCCCCTCAGCCTCCTTTTCCCCAGACTATACAGCCCCAGTTTCCTCAGCATCTCCTAGTAGGGCTGATTCTCCAAGCCTCGTTGCCCTTCTCTGGACCTACTCCAGCACCTCCATGTCTTTCTGAAGTGCACAAAACTGAACACAGGTGAACAAGGTGAGGCCTCACCAGTGATGAGTACAGGGGCAGGATGACTTCCTTAGTCCTGCTCACCACAACATTCTTGATCCAAGCCAGGATGCCATTGGCCTTCTTGGCCACCTGGGCACACTGCTGGCTCATATTCAGCTGACTGTGACTGGTGTTCAGCACACCAAGGTCCCTTTCCGTCAGGGAGCTTTGCAGCCACTCCTCCCAATCCTGTATGGTTTTCGGGGATTGTTTTGACCACAGTTCAGGACCCGACACTTGGCCTTGCTGAAACTCATCCAGTTTGCCTTGGTCCATCAATCCAGACTATCCAGATCTCTCTGAAATTACTTTCTCTCCTCAGGCAGATCAACATTCCCTCCCAGCTTGGTGTCATCTGCAAACTACTGAGGTTGCACTCAATCCCCTCATCAAGATCATTAATTAAGATGCTAAACAGGAGCAACCCCAGTACTGAGTCCTCAGGGACACCGCTCATGACCTGCCGTCAACTGGATTTAACTCCATTGACCACAGCTCTTTGGGCCCGGCCATCCAGCCAGTATTTCATCCAGTGGAGCAAACATCCATACGCCCATCCAAACCGTGGGCAGCCAGCTTCTCCATGAAGATGTTTTTGAGAACAGTGTCAAAGGCCTTACTGAAGTCCAGGTTGACCACTTCAACAGCCATATTCTCATCCACTAAGCGGGTCACCTTGTCATACAATGAAATCAGGTTTGTCAAACAGGATCTACCACTCATAAAAAGTTGGTATCCATCCATCACAGCACTCCAGCTGTGTGAGTCATTCCACCACATTTCCGTGATGGTGACTATATCATAGCTTTCTGACTACACAATGGCCTCCAGCTTTTGCTGTTTATTACCCATGCTGTGTGTACTGGTTTAAAGGCACCTGACTGGCAGTAGCCCAGATACCCTCATGACCACACAGGTTTTTCCATAGCCACCAACCTCACACCAACCCTTGTGTTCTTCCTGTTAAGGGTGAGTCTTGGTGGTGGTGCTATTTGTTTATATACAGGCTCTACTTCATCTACACCCCCTTAAGCTATGCATAATATTATCCAATCACAGAGCAGGAGAGGTCCTGTCACGTCACAGTCCGAGTGTTCGTGTACGCCTACTACAACAGTTGTAAAGCTCTATCAATGAACCTTCCCAGCTCCCATCATAAGATCCCATTCCTCTGGTGGGAGAAGATATTCCTATCAATCAGTTTCCAGTAGGCCTAGTCTTGTGCAAAGAGAGCAGAGGTCAAAAAAAAACAAACCCCCACCCAGCACACCAAGCTCAGAGACAGAGTCCGTCATCATTGCCTATAGCTGGAGGGATAGAGAAGAACACTTGTGCTCCCGAACCCTTTACCTTTCACCTTAAGGTTCTGAAGGCCTTTTCTAATTTTGAGAATTTCTTCCTATATCATCACTGCCTACCTGAAACAACAATGGGGGATAGTAATCTGAGGGCCAAACTAGGGAACCATGGCAGACTGATCAGCCCAGCCTGGCTGCTAGTAGTTCTGTCACTGTCTTCGCTCAGTTATCAGGCCATTAACAGGTGCCCTCACACTTATAACTCACCTCACAGTGATAGCAACCCAACTCAATGTGTAATGAATGTGTGGCTCACAGTTTCTCCACCTTTGAATGGCCCTTGTTATTTGGACTCCCTGACTCCTGCCTCTGGTGGTCAGCAAAGTGTCACTGCCCTCCCTGAGGCTTTTTTTCGGCAGAGGGCGTGGACGCAGAGCCATTGCCCAGGGAACGCCCTTGCTGTGTCAGCCTGTCTCATGAGAGCTGTGGGGCTGCTCTGTTATCTCAGGGTTCCCTGGATGAAGGAACCGATCAAAACCCCCCAGTACCTCATGACTGATCACTGCAGTTCTGGCCAGAACAGCTCCAAAGCAGTGAACCTTGGCTATCAAGTCATTGTCCTCGAGAAATTATGATCAATTTACTGTCCAGAGGAGAGCTCAATGTAACTTAGAAGAATACCTGAGACATGAAATATACACAGATTTTCATGAGCAAGTTTTACATCTCCCCATTCCTCATTCCTGTTACATAACAAAAGAGACAGAGAACATCCATTTTACTTCCACGTAGAGCTTGCCCTGAGCTATGTGGTGATAAATATGATAGCCATCTAAAACACAGGGCAAAATGAAGTAGTTCTATTCTGCACAAGGAGCATGGGCACATGAAAGTGTTATGAAATTAATGACTAGATGGAAATAAAGTGGAATGTTTCATCTGAACTACTTCTGTACATGAAATGTCTCATTATGAGTAATAATAATAAAAAAATTATTGAATCTTTTCTTGCTGAAAAATCTTAAAATATTCTCTGTGATCATGGAGAAAAAGGAAGTCAGTGTGCTCTTAAAGGATTAGTTCTTTCATAAGCAATTGCAGTTTTTTGGAAAATGGCCTTCAAATTATTATTGTTAAGTGTTTGTCAGAGCATCCTAATCCCAAGAGCAACCAAGGTGAGCCTTTCTGCCATCTTCAGGCTCTGCATACATCCACAGTTATGGACAGTGAAATTGCATTTTGAAGACAATGAATGCCTGACCAAATTTGGCTGACAGGAATGATATATGGTTCAGAAGAAAAAGCATATAAAAATAGGTATGTTTGAGTGAGTTTTCTCTGTTTCTTAGTGTTGTACAAGCAAGACTTATGCAATTGTTTGTTTGTTTGTTTTTGTGGTAGAGGTAGAAAACAGTCTTTGTGAACTTCTGACTCATCAGGTTTATCACCAGAGAGCAAAATTCCAAACTATGCCTCAGTATTTTTTTTGCATCTGTGAAGATTTTATGCACGATGCATGAAATAAAGTGTTGACAGTATCAAAATTTCCATTGGTTTCAATGAGGAAAGGATTTCATTGCTATTGTAATGCTTGTGTCATACAGTTCTGTACAATATTTACAGAATATTCTGTAGCATGCATACTGTCTGACACTGGACTATGCAGTCTATACAGTCATTGACTTTTCTAATAAAGTGTTGTTAGTTAATTTGCAAGCATTACTGTTATGTGTTTTTTTGCATAGAAAAATAAATTTCCTATTATCCATAAAATATATCATTTATAAATTATTATTATATAATAAATTATTTGTCTACATATTTAATTATGAAGCAAAATAAATGCAAGATTTTAGGAATATATATATATGCAATGGAAATATTTTTATAATTCATAGAAAAAAATGCACACCATTTCTTCTTGATACATAATTATTTGTGTTTTTTTTTTTGTTTTGTTTTGTTTTGTTTTTTTCGGTTTAATATACTAAACTTCATAGAAACTACAATTAATGTATAATTTCCTATATCATTACATCCCAGAGTATAACTTAAGCTGTGAATTTCATTAACAAAAATCTACAATTTAAGAAAAAAATATGATTATAATACAGTGATTAAAAGGCAAATAAATATTGCCTGAATTATATAGTTGTATTAAAGAGATTTATATATATACAGAAGAGACACAAGTATAATTAACAGTAGTAAGGCCTCTGACATGGTCACCCATAGTACCCTTCTCTCTAAATTAGAAATATATGAATTTGATGGGCAGAAACTGAAATAAATAGGAGGCATTACTTTCAGAACAAACTATGTATTATTCTAGATAAAAGTGAAGTGTTTTAGATATTCATCTTTTGGTCACAAATAACATTAGTTCATTCCTCCTTTAAATTTAGTTGGTTGTAGTCTTTGCATGAGGTAAATGTGTCCTGATTTCAGATGAATAGAAGTTGGTGCAGCTCTATCCAAATCAGGTCTAAATTTCTCCTCTTAAAAATTCATGAAAATAAGTACATATATATGTTACCCTGAATATATATATGTGTGTGTGTGTGTATAATATAAATATATAATAATGTATATAATAACATATATATGTGTGTGTTACCCAAGAAGTTCTGAAATTGAACAGTTTCTTGTGTATGTGAAGATTAATGTTTTCCTTATTTATCCAATATTTCAATAAAATCTTGTAAATAACTGTTCCACAGAACTGGAAAACTGCTTACCAGATGAGATGTCAGTATTTTAGGAATTTTTTAACTGTAATCATCAGTTAAGTATTTCGTTAAATTATTAGAACTTTTAATTTGTATTGTCTGTGAATTTGATCCATTTTCTTTACTTACATCTGTATTGATTTAATACTCATATTCTCTATCCAGAAAATAAAATAAAAAAACAAAAAACAAAAAACAAAAAAACACAAGCTCTTACAGTTTAGCAAAACCAAGAGAATGAATGCAAATGGACTTTGAAGTAATATAGTTTTTCAGCTCCCATCAACAAAACAGTATATCAGTCAAGCTTTATTACTTCAACATTTGTTATTTCTTCCACTGATGTTACAGCAACTTTATATAGCACATTTTTTAAATATATAATAGGATCACTGAATGGAATAGAGGCAAACAACAAAAATGCACAATAGAACCACATCACTAAAACATTATTAATGCCACAGATAGTACAGCATTACTCTGTAGAAAATTTACTAACTATCAAATGCAAACATTTGTATAATATTGTCTGGTATTATTTTGCTTCAGGAATTAATTTATTTACTGCTATGAGCATTAATAATGGGAGATTGTTAAAAATATGACTGTAGAATAATAGTGCTATCTTTTGTTCTTATAACTTAATAAGTAAAATTAGAACCCATTTATAAATCTTAGCAGCACATATTTTTGTGCATGTCAAACATATTCTCATTCTCTTATACACAAGCCATACTGCTTGGCTGTGTTCATATTAAGCATTTTAGACTTGATGATGGTGATGTGATTGATCTGGACAGGTAAGGGAAGTAGGCAGACAGAACAGTTAAAAAATGCTATTAAGATGACAGAGTATAAAAAAAGGCACAGGCTAACAGTTTAAGCTATCTCTATCAACTCAAATATGATTCTTAAATGACATTAGTAATAAAAAGATTAACTTATAAATAATATCTTTAAAAGTTTGTGCAATTATGTTCTATTGACAATTCTTAATTCAGCTGATGTTTTGACCTCTTCAAGAACCTTCTTGGAGGTATTCCATGGATTCTATATTCTACAATATCATAGAATCATAGAATCATAGAATCATAAAATTAAACAGGTTGGAAAAGACCTGAAAATCACAAGTCCAACCAGAGCCTAACCATAGAACACTAACAACCTTCTGCTAAATCATATCTCTGCGCACCACATCCAAATGTCTCTTAAACACACAGAGGGATGGCAATTCAACCACCTCCCTGGGGAGGCTATTCCAGTACCTAACCACCCTTTCTGTAAAGAAGTTCTTCCTAATATCCAACCTGAACTTGCCCTGGTGCAACTTGAGGCCATTTCCCCTCGTCCTGTCACATGTCACTAGTGAGAAGACACCTGCCCAACCACACTGTAAGAACCTTTCAGGTACTGGAAGATGGCGATAAGGTCTCCCTTCAGCCTCCTTTTCCCCAGACTAAACAGCCTCAGCTTCCTTAGCCTCTCCTTGTAGGGCGGATTCTCCAAGCCCTTCACGAGCCTCGTTGCCCTTCTCTGGACCTGCTTCAGCATCTCCATGTCTTTCTGAAGTGCACAAAACTGAACACAGGTGAACAAGGTGAGGCCTCACCAGTGATGAGTACAGGGGCAGGATGACTTCCTTAGTCCTGCTCACCACACCATTCCTGATCCAAGCCAGGATGCCATTGGCCTTCTTGGCCACCTGGGCACACTGCTGGCTCATATTCAGCCGACTGTCCATCAGCACACCAAGGTCCCTTTCCGTCTGGGAGCTTTCCAGCCGCACCTCCCCAAGCCTGTAGGGTTGCCTGGGGTTGTTGTGACCAAAATGCAGGACCCGACACTTGGCCCTGTTGAAACTCATTCCATTAACCTTGGCCCATTGATCAAGTCTATCCAGGTCTCTCTGTAGTGCCCTTCTCCCCTCAGGCAGATCAACACTCCCTCCCAGCTTAGTGTCATCTGCGAACTTACTGAGGGTGCACTCAATCCCCTCATCCAAATCATCAGTGAAAATGTTAAACAGAAGCAGCCCAAGAACTGAGCCTTGGGGGACGCTGCTCGTGACCGGCCGCCAACTGGTTTCCACTCCATTGACCACAACTCTCTGGGCCTGGCCATCCAGCCAGCTCTTCACCCAGCGGAGCATGCGCCCATCCAAACCACAGGCAGCTTTTGGTCCCTCACTATAAGAAAGACATCAAAGATCTGGACCATGTTAAGAGAAGGACAAAAAAAGCCTGTGAGGGATTTGGAACATGTCTTATGAGGAGCAACTGAGGGAACTGGGACTGAGGAACAGCATTTACACTTGCACAATCCATTCAAAATATTGTACACTGTAATATATTAGAGAAGAAGTGAGAAGTATGTCACCTTATCTCTATGAAAACACATAGAAAAATATTCTGTACAAAAGAAAGACCATGAAGTTTTCACAAATATAAAATGATAAGTAACATTCTGCCTGTTTTTCTTTAGACATTTTTTTTTTTTTTTGTACTATTCTGAACATTCTTCTGTCCTTTCAATGCAGATGGTAAATCAGATATCAATATCACATATGCACATTATAAAATAAAATGTCAGATTTTGTTCTGCATAGATAATCATAGAAATCATTAAATATTATCAATTTCTATCTGTAATTAGGTGATGTTTTTGTTGCTGTTGTTAGAATCTATTAGAAGTGTAGAAACAATATTTATAGACTTTATGACTACTGATTGCATCCAAATGGTATGTAAATATCATAGAATCATACTGTAGAATGGTTTAGGTTGAAAGAGACTTACAAGATCATCTAGTTCTAACCCCCCTTCTACAAGCATGAATACCTTCTGCTAGAACATGTTGCTCAAAGCCTCCTCCAGCCTGGCCTTGAACACCACCAGGGAGGAGGCATTCACGGCATCACTGAGCAACCTGTTCCATGATCTCACCACCTTCACAGTAAGATTTTTTTTCCTAATATCTAGTCTAAATCTGCCCTCCTCCAGTTTAGAGCCATATCCCTGTGTCTTATTATTACATGCTTTTACAAAAAGTGTCACCCCAGTTTTCCTGGGTTCCCTTCAGGTACTGGAAGTCCACTAAAAGTTCTTCCCAGAGGCTCCTCCAGGCTGAAGAGCCCCAACTGTCTCAGTCTTCCCTTGTAGGGGAGGTGCTCAAGCCCTCTGATCAACTTTGTGGTCCTTCTATTGACCTGCCTCAACAACTCCATGTCTTTCTTGTGTTGGAGGCCCCAGAACTGGATGCAGTACACCAGATGGGGTCTTGCAAAAGCTGAGTAGATGGACAGAATCACCTTCCTCAACCTGCTGGTCATTCTTGTCTTAATGCATCACAGGGTACCGTTCGCCTTCTGTTGCATTGGGACAGAAACTGAGGCAAAATAAACAAACATGAGAAACTTATTAAAAAAGAATGGCAAAGCACTGAATCATAGAATCATAGAATCATAGAATTACTCAGGTTGGAAAAGACCTTGAAGATCATCAAGTCCAACCGCAGCCTAACCAGTAGCCTATCTCTTAAAAAACAACCACAAAACAATACCACAACAACAAACCTCTGCTAAATCATATCCCTGAGTACCACATCCAAGCGACTCTTAAACACATCCAGGGATGGCGATTCAACCACCTCCTTGGGGAGCCCATTCCAGTACCTAACCACCCTTTCTGTAAAGAAGTTCTTTCTAATATCCAACCTAAACTTGCCTTGGCGCAACTTGAGGCCATTTCCCCTCATCCTGTCACAAGTCAGTAGTGAGAAGAGACCTGCCCCACTCTCACTGTAAGAACCTTTCAGGTACTGGAAGACAGCAATAAGGTCTCCCCTCAGCCTCCTCTTCCTCAGACTAAACAGCCCCAGCTTCCTTAGTCTCTCCTCATAGGGCTGATTCTCCAAGCCCTTAACAAGCCTCGTTGCCCTTCTCTGGACCTGCTCCAGTACCTCCATGTCCTTCTTGTGCTGAGGTGCCCAAAACTGGACACAGTACTCGAGGTGAGGCCTCACCAATGCTGAGTACAGGGGCAGGATGACTTCCTTAGTCCTGCTCACCACACCATTCCTGATACAAGCCAGGATGCCATTGGCCTTCTTGGCCACCTGGGCACACTGCTGGCTCATATTCAGCCGACTGTCCATCAGCACACCAAGGTCCCTTTCCGTCTGGGAGCTTTCCAGCCACACCTCCCCAAGCCTGTAGGGTTGCCTGGGGTTGTTATGACCAAAATGCAGGACCCGACACTTGGCCCTGTTGAAACTCATTCCATTAACCTTGGCCCATTGATCAAGTCTATCCAGGTCTCTCTGTAGTGCCCTTCTCCCCTCAGGCAGATCAACACTCCCTCCCAGCTTAGTGTCATCTGCGAACTTACTGAGGGTGCACTCAATCCCCTCATCCAAATCATCAATGAAGCGGCCCAAGCACCGAGCCCTGGGGGACGCCACTTGTGACCGGCCGCCAACTGGATTCCACTCCATTGACCAACTCTCTGGGCCCGGCCATCCAACCAGTTCTTCACCCAGCGGAGCGTGCACCCATCCAAACCACGGGCAGCCAGCTTCTCTACCAGAATGTTATGGGGGACAGTGTCAAAGGCCTTACTGATGTCCAGGTAGACCACATTGACAGCCTTACCTTCATCTACCAAGCGGGTCACCTTGTCATAGAAGGAAATTAGGTTAGTCAGGCAGGATCTACTATTCATAAACCCATGCTGACTAGGCCTGATCCCTTGGCTGACCTTCAGTTGATCCATGATGATACCTGAGATTATCCTTTCCATAACCTTCCTGGGCACTGAGGTGAGACTGATAAAAATGACAGCTTAATTTAAGGTGGTAAATAGAAATTTATTCATGATATAAGTGTATAAATAAAAAATAATAATAATTTAATAAATAAAAAACAAAATGTGCATCTCAATAATTTCTAAAGAAAATACCATCCCAGTGATGACTGAAAGGCCTTGTCAGCTTAATTGCTGAATGCTATCAGTTTGTAAAACAGAGAAAGATACTGAAGTTTGAGTACAAGATATCAAGATATTCCAGAATGCATTGTTATTTTACTCTGAACTACAAATGTTAAAGTCTTAATTAAAGAGCTATGAAATAGGTGTGATACGCTGAATTAATTGATGAATTGCTTGTTTGATTAAAGTATGATTAAACAGATTTGTTTTTATTTCATATTCCATAAATGATAAATGACTCTCAAACTAGTTCTGTAATTAAGATACACGTAGTAAATGAAGAGATTAATGTTTAATTAACTAAGGTCTTAACTATAACACTTGAGGCAATATTCATTAAGGAAAATCTACAGTAGTTATGCTGGGCTAACAGTTTTTTTTTCATGAAACTTTTGTATCAAAGATGTTGTGTATGAAAAATTAGGACAATTTCTGAAATAGCCATAGGGCTTTTTCTTCAGAGAGGTCATTCATAGGCATAGATTTTTACTTTTTATAAATTATACATCTGTACTGATGGAAATTTACTGATTCTAATGCTGAGTACCTTAGATAACTCTTGGGTCAAATTAATCTTGACCATGATTCTAGGTCACAGGACAATATTGAATTCAATAATGAATATTGAATTGAAACACTTTTTTTTTTTCTTTTTTAATTATTATTATTAATAATATTAGTACTAGTAGTAGTAGTAAAGGTAAAAAAAAAAAAAAAAAAAAGAAAAAAAAAAAGAAAAAGAAAAAGATAATTCAGTGAGTTCAAAATGAAACCTAAGCTTCATTCTATATAAAAGTAAATTTATTTTGGTTATCTTTTAAATTTCTTCTAGAGATTTTATATTCAAATATAGACAGCTGAAACCTTGAAAGTTGAACATCTCTGTATCTTGAATGAATGTAAAAATAGCTACTAAAATAGGAAACATAAAACAAAACAACAACAAAAAAACAACAGGAGAAGGTGAAAAGAAGATTCATTTCTAGAGCAGAAAGAGAAATGTACAACTTGAATTACACAAAGAACTCTTTCAAAGGAAGAAGAATAAAGTCAAGGGGACATTGGAAATATAGGAGAAAAGGGCTTTTATATTAATAAGAACTTAAAAACTACATTAGGTAGTTTCAAAACTGAAGTAGAAAAATATTCTGATAACTTGAGAAACATGACTGAAAGTAAATGAGTATTGTAGTATTTGTAGGGTTGGTTTTGAGGTGGGTCAAGAATGAGCTGGAAAGATGTAGTGGGAGTTGTGAAAGATAGCTGGAACATTTTTGTTGGAAACTTGAATCTTCAAGGATGCATTTTGCTATTGTGAAGAAACAAAACAAAACAAAAGAGAGAGATTCTTGTTGATAGTCTATTTGAGAGAAGAAATAAATGCTGAGCCAATTGCTCTTAAGAGCTCAAGAGAATGAACCTTAATGAAATAACCATGTAGAGAAAATGACGAAGCATTACTTGTAGTTGAAACGTACAAAGAACAAATTATTATTTACTTTCATCAGTTTTACTTTTGTTTTACTTACTTGTAAAAGCAAGTTTTATTTACAAAAAAAAAAAAAAAAAAAAAAAAAAGTTTAGATGAAGCTGTTGTCTATATGTGTGTTGGTATGTTAGTTTTAATATTAATATTTCAAATATGTAAATGTGTTCATACAGTTAATCAAATTTGCAATTTTCAAATGGCTTAAAATCTGATAAAAAAAAATGAAGATGAAAACAGAAGGAAGTCTTGGAATTACTGGGAATTTAGAACTTGAAGCACTTTTGCAGAATTTACAAGATGATTATGTAAGTGCTTTATGTATTGATTTGACATGAACAAATGTAAACAAATGCATTATTTAATATTATGTTATTTCCATTATTATATATTATTGAGCTGTTGATTTTGTTTCAACTCTGAATTTTTACTTTGAACTTATCCACATACATGTTATTTTCCCATTTAAATATCTTTATTGTATATCCTCAGCAAATTTGCTGAGGGTGAACTCAATCCTAATACCCAGGCCATTGATGAAAATGTTGAAGAGGACTGATGAAAGCAAACTGAACATGATTAAACAAACAAACAGACAAACAAAAAGAAGGTAAAACTGCTAAGAAACAGGAGGACTAGATGGTTATGTTTTAGCTTTGCAGGCATAATTTTAGACTTCTAAGGTTAGCGTCTTGGAGTTATCTAGATCAATCTATGTCTGTGACAGAGAGACAGTAAGCCTGTGGGCCCCCCAGCCCCCCAAAAATGGAAAGGGAAAAGGTGGAGAAGGGGTAGGGAGATGAGAGCTGGGCTCAAGGAAACAAACAGAGCAGAGACAACAATCCAAGGAGGAAAACTTATTTTACTAACTATGATATAGGAATGCAAGAAAACACACTATAATACAATCTAATTGAAAGTGAGGCTAATAAATCAAGTAAAATAAGAGAGAGAGTTTTCAGAAAACTGAGAAGGCTAATTTGAAATTGAAGGTGCACAGTTTAGAAACACAGCCACACCCCCTGCCAGGCAATGAGAGAGAGAGCAAGCGTCACTTCTGCACTAGCAAAAATTACAAAACCATGACAGTTAGAAACATTATATGTAGAGCATAGTTGAAAGATGTTCTGACTATGTCTTTGCTAACAGAGAAACAGATTCACAATAACTCAGAAGTATAGGATTTCATTATATGGTGCACTGGAATAAAGGCAGAAAGCCTTTAGATTTTCAACAATCCAACTATGTCCAAAATGACAATACATATTTGTTTGCTTGTTTGTTTGTTTGTTTTTTATTTTATTCTAAAATTGAAAATAAAATGTTTTGGTGTAAGATCTTATATGAAGTTATTCCTAAAATGTTATTCCTAAAAATACACTATTTGAAAAGAAAATACATTAAACAGAAAACTCATTTCATCAAATAACTTAGCTATATTTTATGAAAAGAATGGGCAATATATCAAAAAAGAAAGTTTACACCATTCGTTGTGAAAAGGAATAAAATATTAAAGAATAGATTTTGGAATTTAACTAACTTTTTTTCCTACCACTAATGAATTACCTTTTAAAAACCTCTCATTTTTGGTCTGAGATCTCAGAAGATATACTACAAAGTTTCTATTTTTTTATTTTTGCTTATTTTTGCTTTCCTAATATATATATATATGTATATATATGTATGTATATATATATTTGTGTGCATATATATACATTCACTCAACTTTGCAATCTTGTTCTCATCCTCTTTAATCTCACGCATATATATAATCACATATATATATACATAGATGACAGAAAGGACATGGTTCACTAATATGTCTTTCCTAGTAAGTATGGGAAACTCACCAGAATAAGGAAAGTCATCCTTTGCAACACTATTATGAAGCAGCTAGGAAATAATAGCAAAAAATTGTGGAGGTCAAACTATCTCACTTGAGTTTATTCACATAACTCCATTTTAATTTCAGTGAAAACTGTTTGTGCACAGTAGAATTTAGAATCAAGTGTGTTGTAAAGAATAAATAAATAAATAAATAATTTAAACAAATATATGATCATAAAATATAAGCTGATAATATGTAAATGCATATATACATACACAAAGGAGACAACATGTTTATACGTTAGTCTGAATAAGTTAAGATAAAAAGTATGTTTTCCTTGTCATTTATACTTCTGCTAGTGCAGTTCCTTTCTTCCCCCCTAATAAGAATGATCTTATCTTCTAGGTCATTTATCCTTCATGTGCTTATACTTTCAAGGTGAATGGATTTCAGTTAAGGAGAAAAAATATATTGCTTCCAGACATGCTTTATAAATGTTGTCTGGTATCCTGTCTGTATTTTAAAAGCCAAGTTTTAAATAAAATGGCAAAGGTTATTTTTACTGATGAGAATAAAATGCTTCCACTTCATTAGACACGTGCAGAACATAAAGACAACTCAGCCATGTGAAGAAGTTTTTAAGGTTCTACATCTTTACAAAATAATGAGAAATTTAATATATATATGTGTGTGTGTGGAAGAATTCATATCAAAGAAAAACTACAGGAATATTTAGTGAAGACCAGTATATATTAGCTAAATTCACTCTAAATTAGAGGGTTTCCAATGAAAGCGTGATAAATGAAGCTTGTGACACAAGTTAATCTTTATGGCTATACATATAAGAATTTTTTACTTATATAATAAAGTTGTTAGAATCATAGAATCATTAAGGTTGGAAAAGACCTCTAAAATCATCCTGTCCAACTGTCAATGCATTTTCACTGAGGGACATGTGCCACACCTTTATAGACTGGATCAACGGGCCAAGGCAAAATGTATGAGTTTCAGCAGGGCCAAATGTTGGGTCCTGTGTTTTGGTCACAACAACCTCTGGAAACCCTACAGGCTTGGGGAGCTGGAAAGCTGCCTGATGGAAAGGAGCCTTGGTGTACTGATGGAGAGTCAGCTGAATATGAGCCAGCCATGTGCCCAGGTGGCCAAGTACGCTAGTGGCATCGTGACTTGTATCAGTAACGGTATGGTGAGTTGGTCTAGGGAAGACATCCTGCCTCTGTACTCAGCACTGGTGAGGCCTCACCTTAAGTACTGTGCTCAGTTTTGGGAATCTCAGTACAAAAAGGACATTGAGGTGGTGGAGCAGGTCCAAAGAAGGGCAACAAGGCTTGTAAAGGGCTTGGAGAATATGCCCTATGAGGAGCGACTGAAGGAACTGGTGCTGTTTAGTCTGGGAAAAAGGAGGCTGAGGGGAGAACTTGTTGCTGTCTTCCTGAAAGGAAGAGAAATCAGGGTTGGTCTCTTCTCACTGGTGAAAGGTTACAGGATGAGGGAAAATGGTCTCAAGTTGTGACAGTGTAAGTTTGAGTTGAATATCAGGAAAGACTTCTTTACAGAATGGGCTATTAAGCACTGAAATAGGCTCCCCAGGGAGGTGGTTGAGTCACCATCCCTGAATGTGTTTAAAAACTGTTTGGTGCTCAGGGACATGAAATAGTGGAGGGTTGTTGGAGTTATGGTGTTATGGTTAGGTTGTGGTTGGACTTAATGATCTTTAAGGTCTTTTCCAACCTGAGCAATTCTATGATTCTTTGATTCTCTGATCTACATATTTTTGGAACAGGTCTTGGGAAAGTAACTCCACCACCTCTCTGGGCAGCTCATTCATAGAATCATAGAATTACCCAGGTTGGAAAAGACCTTGAAGATCATCAAGTCCAACCGCAGCCTAACCAGTACCCCATCTCTAAAAAAAAAACAACAAAACAAACAAAAAAAAACACTCTGCTAAATCATATCCCTGAGTACCACATCCAAACGGCTCTTAAACACATCCAGGGATGGCGATTCAACCACCTCCCTGGGGAGCCTATTCCAGTACCTAACCACCCTTTCTGTAAAGAAGTTCTTTCTAATATCCAACCTGAACTTGCCCTGGCGCAACTTGAGGCCATTTCCCCTCGTCCTGTCACTTGTCACTAGTGAGAAGAGACCTGCCCCACTCTCACTGTAAGAACCTTTCAGGTACTGGAAGATGACAATAAGGTCTCCCCTCAGCCTCCTCTTCCTCAGACTAAATGCATTACCACTTATTTTTCTTAATATCCAACCCAAATTTTCCCGTCACAACTTGAGGCCATTACCTCTTATCCTGTCATTATCACCTGGGAGAAGGGACCAACCCCCAACTCACTACAGCTTCCTAGGTCCTTCCTACCATCAAGCTGATCCACACTCCCTCCTAGTTAGATGTTATCTGTAAACATACTGAGGGTGTACTCCTCTCTTCAAGATCAGAAATAAAGATATCAAGCAGGATGGACCCCAGTACTGACCCCTGAGAAGCACCACTGAATACTAGCTGGCAGATGGATTTAACTCTGTTCACCATCACTCTCTTGTCATCCAGCCCATTTTCTGCTCAGTGGAGAGAGCACCTGTACACATTGTTAACTCACTTTATCTTTTAAACAATAATCAAACAAGGTTTACACTGAGTAGCAAATCAAAGAAAATGATGACTCTTTTAGGTGCAGAGTTGAAAAATGAAAATGGAGAATGAAATTGGGACAACAAAAACATTAGGAAACCATGTTCATTTTATACACCATTCGCTTTTGTTATTAGTGCCAGTGCATAACTTTATTTTATTTTATTTTGAGCTGAAATTCCTTATAAAATATATTCATGAAAATGAATAATCTCTTAAGCATATGTGCACATCTGCATACAGAAACTACCAAAGAAAGCATGTGTATTTATGGGAATTTTGTTGTTTGTTTTTTTTTTTTTGAATAATACTCAATTGTTGGGTGAGAAAACTCTTCATCTAAATACAAATATGTCTGTTAAATTCAACTTCATGTTACTAATGATCACGATGAAAGGATTCCTTAATCAAAGTAAATTTAAAAAAAAAAAAAAAAAAAACATAACTCAGAATGACCGGAAGAAGATTCTGGAATCTTCCATGTTAAAAACAACTGACTGACCAAACCAACCAATCAAGCAAACAAACCACCACAGAATTCTATTTTCTTTGTATTAATAATGTAGCATATTTCTTCATTTCTTCTGGGTCCATATGTAACCAGTGAGCTATACAAACATTTCCAAATAAATATACATTTATTTAATTTTAGTGACTGCCTGTAAGGACAAATATGGACAAATATGGAAATAAGGAAAATACAATACTAAAAGGAAAAAAAAAAAAAAAAAAAAAGGACAAATTGTCTTCAGAATGTTATGTAGCAGTAAATAAAGCTTATAAAAGTGAATTTAACTTAGTCTATGTACAGAATTCAGACAAATTTAGGCATGATAACTTCCATAATTACTTAAATGAATTCTAGTAGATGCTTATACTTAGTCTGACTGCAACAAGAAAAAATATTTCTTTTTTAGTATAAGTAATGTATGTGATACAGTCTTGCTTCCAAAATCTTAGGTTTTGTCCTGAATGACTGAATTAGCTACTTATGAAAGGACTACATAATATTTACATATTTTCCTTCACGTATTGTTTCTAATAACATTATAGGAAGACTCTGAACTGCTCTGTGTTTACAAACAATCTGTGCTTATGGGATACTTTATGTACTGTTCAACTGTTGGGGGGGAAAGAAAAAAAAGAGATGAGTTTATTATAACAAGGAGTGCTTTTTGTTCATGTGCTGAATTGCATCAAAGGAAAATAAGGCTTGCTTCTCACACAATATTATCAACTTATACAAGATTCTCATTTTTATTGTAGGATTTCTACCCTTCATTTAGTGCATGTAAGCCTTCAGAAGAAAGTAAAAAAGGAATTTTGTCTGTGGGATGCTATTTCATTTGTGATAGAATTAGAAAGTAGGCAGCACTTTGCATTCAGTAATTCAATGCATTCAGTGGAAAATTGTTTCTCCTATTTTTACCGAAGTAATTTTTCTGTAAATGTTGATAATACTATTTGATTTCAAGGGAAAATTAAGCAAATAAATTTGTTATCATGTGGGAAGTAATCTTGTAACAAAGACCTCTACTGAAAAAAATAATAGAAGTGTAGTTGTTTTTTGTTTTTGCTTTTTCTCCCAGAAAATGTACAGTTGTATTTTAGATACATAGGCAGATAAACAGGTAGAGTGATAGACAAAAAGATACATTCCTGTACCAAATAATGAGTTGACAGAAAAAATGGTTTGCTTCTGGAGGAGAACTATTTATCTTGGTCATTATATATGTATCTACCCTGGAAAAAATTATACGTAAATCAGTACTGCAAGCATAATGAAGCAGAGGAAAAAAAAACTTTACTTTGCATGGAATATTTTATTAAGTCCTCTTCTAATTATGACATTCTTGACTTTTTATCTTTAGTATACACATTCTTTTCTCTTTCTCTCCTTTCTTTTTTCCCCATGAAATCAGTATTGAAGACAGTTTAATGTTGTACAATAAGTATTTCTTGACATAAATATGGTACAGAGTAGGAAAAATTATTTCTGACACATGAATTATTGTGGTTCTTGAGAAACCACATCAGAAATAACACTAGCATTTCCCTATGTGTTTAATTGTTAATTTAGTACATTTTGTTTATCAAGTCCAATATTCATGTACACAAACAAATAATACCAGCTAAAAAAAGCCCTAGAAAATTCTTGTCCTGATACATAAAACTAATCTCCAATATTTCTGACTTATGAAATGTATTCTTTTACTAGTTTATAAAGATCAATTATAAAATTTCCCTATCACAGGAATTATTCTCAGTAAGAGAAATCCTGCTTATGCCCTTTTGATGTTGACAAGTACTTAACATTTGTTCTAGCTTACCTTTCAATAGTTTGAGTATTTCCTTACTTCAGTTACATATTTCATTAAACAATAATAAGTTAATAAAATACTATATTTCTTTATTTTTCAGTGGAGAATTATTGCCATATCAAAGAAAACATACTGCTTTAACTTTAGATCTGCTGCTTGAAGCAGTAAAAAAGCAAGATGCAGGCCACGACGCCCCGGCAAACTTGCCACAGGATTGCCATTAGATAGCATTCTAAATCACAAATCTTATAAAACATTTAAAATACAAATAAATCTTTTTTCTTTTCTTTTCTTTTCTTTTCTTTTCTTTTCTTTTCTTTTCTTTTCTTTTCTTTTCTTTTCTTTTCTTTTCTTTTCTTTTCTTTTCTTTTCTTTTCTTTTCTTTTCTTTTCTTTTCTTTTCTTTTCTTTTCTTTTCTTTTCTTTTCTTTTCTTCTCTTCTCTTTTCTTCTCTTTTCTTTTCTTTTCTTTTCTCAGAGAACACTTGTCTTAAGACATTAAATTTTACTAAATGGAGGCAAATGCAAAATAATATATATATATTTTTAATGTTGTGAATGTTGAAAAATCTGAAGTATTCTTAGAGAAGGAATGAATGAAGATGAAATTAAACTAAATCAAACTAAACATAAATCCATAGGATCTGAATTTATAAAAACAATATTGCTATTTTTATTTTATCTACTTGTGAAAATAAATAAATAAATACATAAAAAGAAATTGATTTTAAAAGACTGGGAATCAATTAAACCACCCTCCATTCTACATCGGTAGGTAATCTTGTAGTGTTCTTCCCTTAAAATCTTTAAAATGCATTTGAGATTCTGAAGGTTTGAAGGGAGAAAGTGAAATAATTTTTTGTTCATTTTTTTTAAATGGCTCTACCTCCATCTTTAGATCACTGACACAGAAATCGTACCCAGGGCACTTTAAGCAAAGAAATGAACATGTTTTTTGTTTGTATGTTTTTTTGTTGTTGTTGTTTTTGTTTTTGTTTGTTTTGTTTGTTTTGTTTTGTTTCGTGGTTTTGCCTGTTTGTTTTTTTTTTTGTTTTTATTTTTAATTGAAATACGCTGGTTTGTGTCAAATGCAGTATGCTGTGAAGCAGTGCTGTTGTATTAATACCCCCTCCCCTGGAAAAAGTTGTATTAGATATAATTTAATTCCTCATTGAAAATATAAATATATTCATACAAAGTTTAAGATAGGGAAAGATAGACTCATATATTTCATCAAAAATTGGATTGGAGTTTTGATGAATAAATAGTATTTTAAGGCAAAATTCATCTTACAATTTATAGAAGTCTGCTTTAAAATGAGATGAGCTATGCTGTAGCAATTACAATTTATCTCAACTGTTTAGATAGAGAGTTTAGGGACTCTAGCAGAGATACGCATATGCATTTAGATGAGTTATATGCATTATGTGACTACATAGAAAACATGTACACTACTGATACTTGTTTTCTTGGAGTTTAAAGATGAAAATATCCATTTGGAAATACAAATTTGCTATTTTTGTAATGTGAAAATAAATTATATTTTTTTATTATTGTATTCTACTGATTTATAAGATGGAGTACAAAGGCATGTCACACAAAAGTTGTTCATCTCTGTATCCTCCCTTTCATAGTTATCTGACCTAGATGCAACAGGTAAAGATAGGAAGAAGGCAAGGATGGAAGGAAGGAAGGAAGGAAGGAAGAAGACAAGTTAAGTAAGGAAGGGAGGGAGGGAGGAAAGCCTCATAGTGCTTTTTGCTGTTTTTGTTTTGTTTTGTTTTGTTTTGTTTTGTTTTGTTTGTTTGTTTGCTTTTTACCTCATTTATTGCGAAAATACTATTGGGACATTTGTGGTTTTTGATGAAACAGAACTAATAGAATAAAAAAGATAAAGGATATCAAGCTCTGCCATGCTGATTAAAATTCAAAGGACTATACAAAACTGAAAGTGAAATGAAGATGCTAAACTGAAAGCACCACTTGACATTCATTTGGAAAATAAATTAACTAACAAAAGATGATCTTAAATTGACGTGTTGTTAATGAAAGCTCTAATACTGATTTACTAATGCAAATTCACTATACACAGGGTTCATCTGCTATGACATGAATAGTAAGATTATTTGTTAATTTTCTAAATAGACACGTGTGATATATATATTTCAAAAAAAAAAAAAAAAAGTAGAACTTAATATTTTCTTGCAATAGTTTGTAATAATGAAAAAATGGATTTTTAATGATGTTTAGATAAACATAAACTTTTCTAAAGAAAATAAATAGCATTTAAATATAAGTTATTGTACTCATTATTTGGCAGACATCTTAGAGAATTCTAATCAACCAGCTTTTTAGATTATTCTGAATAGCTTTATGGAAAAAAAAAAAAAAAAAAAAAAAAAAAAAAAAAAAAAAAAAAAAGGATTAAGGACAGAAAGATGATAAGGTCTCAAAGATTTTATATTTTTACTGATACTTTTTGCACTATTCCAGTTTTAGAACTCATAACTCATATTTTCCTATTTGTATTATGTCTTGGATTCAGGAAATACAGCAAATGTTCTCACAGAGTGCTCTGCAGCAACAGATAAGGCACTTCTCCAGGCATGTGAAAAAACTGATTTACACGTTCTTTTCTTCTTGTTTCACACTTAAACCATGTTTCTTGGCCACAGATATGTCCAAAATTATGTAAAAAATGATCCAAATGATTCTTTTCTGGCTTTATTGAGTGGAAGTGAAACATTCACAATTCTACTAATAAACCTCTTCTGATACATACAAGAAAGGTATTTTACCCTTTTAGGAGGTAGGAATTTGGGTGGTTGGCAGTCACTCCGCTGTTTATTTTTTATTTTATTTTATTTTATTTTTGTTTTGCCTACTTTTCTGTAGCCTCCCAGAGGCAGTCTCACATAAACTATTATTAACTACTATTAAAACTGTATTGTCATATACATCTTCAGTGAATTTGTTTCTTCTACATGATACTCAGATGACAAAGCTCATGGGTCTTTGTATAAAATTATAGATTGTTAAAAATCATTTTATACTTTATGCTTTAGTGTATTTACTGACTGGGAGACTTCAGCATTTTCCTGAGGATCTTAACAACACTGTCCAACAAGGGCCATGTAATAGGTAAGAATTTATTTATTTATTTATTTATTATTTCTCTACTTTTCAAAAACTATTCAGTTCTTAACCCCCCAACATATGTAAAACAAATTTGAGGTTAAAAAATGTTTTCATAAGGTAAAGTCCACATTTGAGAATGAAAGTAAAATAATTTTAAAATGCATACTTCTTCAGAAAAAGCTGCACTAGGTGTAAACAAACAAAAAATACTTTTAGTACCTCTATAGGTCACAAAGTACTTTCAAATATATTTTTTACTTATTTTTGCACAGTATTCTGCTGACATGGCACTGAGTCATTTATCTGCTCTAAAAATATCAACAGTTAAGTTTTTTTCTGTCTTACTGGAGTAAATAAGATTTTGAGCAGTGTAGTAAGTGGGAATTTAGCATAATTATTTCAGAACCATTAAATAATGGACATGTCAACTGAATTCTACGTATCAACCAAATGCTAGCCTTTGCAGTTTGTCAGGATATCTTTTTGTCTGCACTGAAGCAGACCTCAGTGGTGCCATAGGAAAAAAAAAAAATACGTCAGTAACAACAGTTTATTTTCAAAGTGCTTCAAAATCAAAGGGAAGAGGAAATAAGTCAGATTATTCAATTAGCAGTAGCTAATTGATTAATACTTATTACATATGTAGATTTTGACATTCTAGTCTGCTTTTTTTTCTTTTTTCTTTTCTCTTTTTTCTTTTTCCTTTTATCTTTTTTCTTTTTCTTTTTTCTTTTTTCTTTTCTTTTTCTTTTTTCCTGACAGTAAATCAGACTTAAAACAAATATCATATTCTTAATCATCTTAATCATCTGAAATTCTTAATCATCTGAAACATTTTTCACAAAGTTTTAGTTTGATATCTATGATGTGAAAATTAGCTTCTGAATTGTATGGGCATTTATACTTAAAAAACAAGTAAACGTGGCTCATTAGACTTTAACTTACCGCTACAAGTACATGGCATCATTGTAGGATCAATGTTTTGGCTACCTACTGTGGGATCCTCTTTGGTGCAGCAGGTGATTGCCTCATTTCCTGAGAGTAATTATGAAGTTTTTCAAGCACCTTGATCAAAGTGTGTTGTTCCTCTGTAGATTGTTCCCTATTACTATAATATTAGATCTGACTGGACGATGCTTTGATCTGTTTCAGAAATTGCATTCTGATTTGATGTTAAGCTCTGTGTGTAAATATTGCTGGATAATGCTTATTACCTATTGTCAGTGGTTTACAGGCTGGTTTGGCCCAATTCCGTGACTAGTGGGGTGGAAGGATTTCTCAAAACCTGAGCCTCCAGAAAAGGAAAACAGGGTACCCTGAAATAATTAAAAATAGTGGCAACAATCTGAGGAGAAGCAAATTAATTTACTAAATATGATATTGGAATGCAAGATAACACACTATAATACGATATAATTAGAACTGAAGCTAATAAATAAAATATAATAAGAGAGTATCTGAAAGCAGTAGGACTTACAGTAATACTGAAGTGATGCAGGCGGTCGGGACAGGCAGCAGAAAGGAGAGATGAAGGAGAAGAGCACAAAGAACCGAAGAGCCCAATCAGGTGACCATACCAGGAGTTATATATCTTCTCCTCTCTGACTACAAAACACCCTGGGGAGTGTAGTTCTTCTCTTCCAGGCAGGTTCCCAGAACTGGAGCATTAACAGTTTAACTCCCAGTGCTCCACATGATGTTATGCAGTGGAATACCACTAACCAAAAATCATAAAACCATGACATCTATTTAGATATTATTTACTCTGTAACTTCTCAAGTCTTGATTTTCCTCTAGTACCAACTGAAATCAGAAAAAAATGGAATAGAAAACTGAAGGGCAGAAACAAGAATCCTCATCCTAACAAAAGTCACTTCTTCCAGCAACAAGGCTAGATCCTCAAAGAAGATACTGATATTAGTTGTAGCTGACAGAACTGTAAATAAATGAATGCCCAATATATGGGAATAATCTCTTCTTAAAGAAATCTGCTGTCACCCTAGATCTCAGGTGAAGGACACCACCAGGAAACTGTCTCACTGGGTAGGTCTAAATGATCATTCCTCATTATTCTTTTCCATGTGGAGGATGATAAAACTAGATGTAACAGTGATCAAATGTTTTATGAATCCTAATTTTAATGTGAAGGGTCCTGATAGTTAACTTAACCTATAAGGACAGAATAATTCAGTTAAAAGAGACTTTCAAGGATCCTTGGCTGCACGCTACTCGATTGTGTTGGGCCTGTTGTCAACCAGCACCTCCAAACTTTTCTGCTGATCTACTCTCCTGCTACTCTGTTCATGTGTCTGATATTACTTTGTTGCAAGTGCAGAACACAGCATTCTCCTTTGTTGAACTGTATGCTGTTTCTAATTACCTAATGCTCCAGTCTATTTAGATCCCTCTTAAAGAATTCTCACCCTTTCACAGAGTTAATAGCACCTCCCAGTTCAGTATACTCTGCAGTCTTGCTAAGAATGCACTGAATGCATCCAGATCATGATCCAGATCGTTGGCAAAAAAAAAAAAAAAAAAAAAAAAAAAAAAAAAAAAAAAAAAAAAAAAAAAAAAAAAAAAAAAAAAAATAATAAAAAAATAAAATAAAAAAATTAAATAGGACTAGCCCTAAAATTGAGCCTCAGGGAATATCACTAGTGTCTGTCTACTAGACGTAACCTTAATTACTACAACTCTTTGATCTCTACCACTGAGCCAGTAGTATAAACTCTATCACCTAGCAGCATAGCATAAACCTATTTATCTCAGTCAGACAATTGATACAGAAGGAAGTCATGAGAAACTTGTGGAAAATGCTCATTTTTTCCATCTCTAATGGCAGAAGTGAATACAAAGATTAAGTGTAAGATACGTACTTTCATGTCCATTTTTACACTCCAGAAATGGGAACATATTTTTGGACAACACACTGATGTGCAAAGCTAAGAATGTACATGAGATTCTCAAAGGTTATTTTGCAGCCTGGATAGTCTTGAGAAACCTGAGAAATGTAAAAATAGAATTTGTTGAATTAAATGAATGAAACATAAGCATAAAAAGAGATACAGATTCTGTATGAGTACTGGAAATAAATAAATAAAAATAAAAATATTTGGAAAGAAATTTGAGCATGAAAATTAAGGTAAGAATAATGAGACAGCACATTTAATTGCATTGTTTAAACTTTACAGTTCTATTTGCCTTTTATTTCTGTTTCCTGTTAGAAAATGAAGATGGCACTCCTCTATTCAAATTTACTTTTTAAAGGGTGAGATATTCATATCTGAACTATCCATTTCAGGCTATTTTTATAGTTAAAGAGACAAGTTTCTAAAATAGGCCAGTAGAATAGATTGTATTACTGTTGCAGGTTTTCTGCATTGCCTGAAATGACAATTTCTGATTTGAGCACCTTTTTTTTTTTTTTTCTTTTTTTTTTTCTTTTTGTTTTTACTTTCTTAGTCTTCTGAACAGCCACTACTGAATATAAACTCTCAGTAGTGCAAAATCAAGCAAACAGACAAACAAAAAACAATGCAATTTCACAAAGATTATCAGAGTGAAGGAGAAGAAAGCTTTCTGAAAGCAAATAGAAACATTTGTTATACGGGGGAAAAAGTTGATATAAGATCATGACAAATGAAGTACATGAGTTGTAGCTCCTTTGCCTTCTTTTCCTGTGTTATTCTCTTATGATGACATTTATTACTAGAGTCTATATGGAACAATGATAATAAAGTGGAAAGTTTCCATCATTTAAAATGAACACTAAAAGCCCAAAATGTTAATCTCGTATCAGAAAGTGTCAAACTCAATAAGTTTGTCATTTGGGGAAAAAGATCTGGAGCATAATTAAAAAAAAAAAAACAAAACAAAAAAAAAAAAAAAAAAAAAAACTTCAACAGCGCAAGGATTTTTCTTCATTTATTTTCTTACATATATTTCTAAAATTCATCTATACTGTAGCTATACATAAAATGCCTAAGTTTCTATAATCAGTTACTCAGCTGTAGTAAAGTCTTGGAGAGATACAAGAGCCATTTGTTTTTTTGACTAGGAATGAAAACTAGCAATTAATCTGACCTATTTTGGGTATCAGTTTCAGAAGGAGAAACATCACATCCTAGATATACTTCTTTCTCCTCTTTCCTTGTAGGAGTTCAGAGAGAATAGCTTAAAAATAGACACAAAAACTCAATTCAATAGCATAAATATAGTACTAGTCTAGTGAGATGCCCTGTTTTATCTTACTTGATCTTGAGCTGTAAGATTTGTCTCCTGCGTGTCCTTCATAGTATCTACCATTCCTATGTGGAAGCCCAGAAAATAGAGGAGTCACCTAATATCCCTTTATACTTTCTTTTTAGTAAGTTAACATAGCCCAAAATTGCTCATCGCCCTCTATAAGCAATGGAAGTGTAGAACTCCATTTAATTGTCCAGAGGTACATGGTGCTACATGAGTTGCCTTGGGCTTCCCTCCATCTGTCTCTTGTCAACAGAAGACAGGTGTGCCATTGATATATATATCACATTTTCCTTCTTCACACTTAATATGTTACAAATAGGAATAAAATTCAGTTAAAACCAAAATAAAATAAACAAACAAAACTTTTATGCTTCTAGTTATCCATTTAGTTGGTCCAGATCTTGATTAAATCAAAGAAGAGTTCTAGGCTTCACTGAATCTTAAGAACATCCGCGGGGAAAAAAAAAAAAAAAAAAAAAAAAAAAAAAAAATCATCATCTATAAACTATTATTCCTGGCAAAGGAGGCTAGTAAGGTGTGCATAACAGCAAGAAAAATACAGTGACAAACAAGAAGAACCAATAGTTCATTCTAAACTACAGGAAGCAAACTAACCAAAACTGTACTGTATGCAAACAGGAATTATATGCTCCTGTAACATAAAAGAAAAACATTTGAATGTAGCTTGATCCTGAAAAATTAGATTACAGGAAAAAGGGGAGTGGCTATTATCTGTTGTTGACCTAAGCTTTCTCTTATGATTAAAGTGTATGAACATGAGCCTTTGCAGCTGCAAGGAATGCACAGTTTACTTCTAGTTTGGATGTATTTACTTTCATAGCTTAAGAATTAGACATTACTTTGCTTGTAAGACCAAGCAGGGCAGAAAAGATTTATTTATTTATTTATTTGTTTGTTTGTTTATTTATTTATTTTGCCTCAGTTTTCACTACCAGGCATTGTCCTCAGGCATTCTAGTTTTTTGCTCTGCTTCCTTACCAATTCAGTGGGTATAAAGCAGTACTCACAGCAGGAGAAAAAAGAACTGGTGATAACTTGAACCACCTGAATGTGCACAAGTTCATATGATCAGACAGAAAAGCACCTAAGAGTACTAAAGGAGCTGTCCAGTGTAATTGCAAAGTAACTCTATGATTTTTGAGTGGTCAGAGTAATAAGGGGAGATTTCCAATTGCTGGAAAAGGGCAGACATTACACACATCTTGCTTCAAGAAGGAGAAGCCGGAGAATTACAGACTTGCAGGTTCTCACATTCTCTGGGAAGACTATGAAGGAAATCCTTTTAGCAGACTCAAAAAAAAAAAAAAAAAAAAAAAAAAAAAAGTACATAGAGGATAAGACACTGACATGGAGCAGCCACCAGGGGTCTATGAAAGGCAAAAATCTGACCAACCTTATTGTTTTCTATAATAATTTTTATCATAGAATAATTTTTACCAAGCCCTGTGGCACAATCTTTCACAGTCTTCTGTATTCCACTTGTCACTAAGTTGGTGGAAAAGGGACTGAGAACTGGGAGATAATGTGAACTGAATATTTTCTATGATTCTGTGATTGGTGATGTGAAGTCCAGGTTTGCACTAATAACTAGTAAGAATGGTAATTAGTGTAGTCCCTTGGGGATCCATACTGGACCTTGGATTATATTGAGTCTTTAGTAACAAACTGGGTAATAAGAGAAAGTGCGCTCTTGGCAAGTTTTCAGATGACATGTTGGCAGATGGAGAAGTCAGTATTTCAAAGGAGAGGCTTTTGTTATTTATATACATTGTTCAATCATCCTCAAAGTAAAGAAATTTTTCATAATCCAGCCTGAATCTCCATGGCACAACTTTGACTACTGTCATTAATCACTACAAAGAGATGAGAACTTCCTTCATTTCTCTCCTCAGAAAGTTGTAGAAAGTTTTATTTCAGCTTTTGAATCTGATTAAATATAAGACTGCTAGCTGAACATAGCTATTCTGTCTGCAGAGTAGAAATGTTTAATTAATGCTAATTAGTTAATGACTGTCATTTTTATTAGAACATTGTTCCAAGCTGTTACAATGGCTCTCATATCATTTTTACTCACTTAGATCCTCAAAGTATTTAATTTCTGCAGCTGCACAATACTAAACCCTTTCACTGAGCAATACTTAATGAGTTGGAGATATTTTTACTTCAAATGACATCTCAAAATCATAAATTCTCTTTAAATTCCACCCCCCGACCCCCCCACCCCCACCCAGTATTTGCAATACCTTGAAAACATCCAAATTTATCCAAATTTGAATTTTGTGTAGCTGTGTAGATCCTATTGCTTACACGAATTCGCTAACCATTAGGGTGGCTTGAGAGAAAGGCTTAGGTAGACTGATGCTTTCCAATGCATAACAAGTAAGATAGCATCTCCTCTTATGCACAACAGTCTGGAAATAACCATCACCTCCACATAATCTATGTGGAGAATAAATGAAGGAATAAATAAATAAATAAGCAACAAATTTTTAAAAAAAAAATCAAAAGAAAGAACATAAAATGTGAGATATTGTGGGGAAAATGATCCTGTATCTTTGTGAATTTGGTCTCCTTTAAAAATTAATATGCGATACTTTCTTTCTTCCATCTTCACACAATCTACATTTTCCTGGAAAATGGAAAATCCTGAAATTTATTGCCAGTCCAAATAATTAATGTGCCAACCATATGCTGAGCTATATTTAAGTTGGTGTATTTAATAGGCTTGAGGAGATTCTTCACCTCTACTTCACTCTCTTAAGAGCTTACCTCTTTGAGAGCATCCAGAGTATGCCCATGAAGATTATCAGAGGGCTAGAGTACCTCTCCCACGAAGACAGTATGAGAAAGTGGACTTCACAGAATCACAGAATTGTAGGGCCTGGAAGGAACCTACAGAGAACATCAAGAGCATCACTGTAGAGAAAGCCCCTACCGTAGGCTAGACAGGTAGGCATCCAGGCAGGTCTTGAATATCTCCTGAGAAGAAGAATCCACAACATTCCTGGGCAGCCTGTTCCAGTGCCCCATCACCCTTACCATGAAGAAGTTTCTTCGCATATTGGTGCAGAACTCCCTATGCTCAATTCTGTGGCCTTTTCCCCTTGTCTCACAGACCACTGAAAAGAGTTTGGTCATGTCCCTTTGACTCTCACAGTTAAGACACTTATTAATAAGATCACCTCTGAGTCTTCTCAAGACTGAACAGACTCAGGTTGCTCAGCCTTTCCTCATGAGAGAAGTGCTCCAGTTCCTTTATCATCTTTGTGGTTCTTCGCTCTCCACTGGACTGTCTCCAGAACATCCCTGTCTTTTTTGTACTGGGGAGTCCAGAACTGCATACAGTACTCCACATGAGGCCTGGACAAGGCAGAGAAGAGGGGGAGGATCACATCCCTTGACCTGCTGCCATGCTCCTTTTAATGTTCCTCAGGATCCCAGTGGCCTTCGTGGCCACCATGGCACAGTGCTGGCTCATGGCCAGCCTATTGTCCACTAACACACTCAGGTATTTCTCTGCAGAGCTCCTCTTCAGCAGGTCATCTCCCAGTCTGTACTGATACTCATGGTTATTTCTTCCCAGGTGCAAAACTCTACATTTGCTTTTGTTAAACTTCAACTGGTTCTTCTCTGTCCAGCTTTCCAGTTTGTCAAGGTCTTGCTGAATGGCAGCACAGCCTTAAGATGTGTCAGCCACACCTCCCAGCTTTGTATAATCAGCGTACTTACTGAGGGTGGACACTATACCTTCATCAAGGTTATCAAAGAAGATATTGAACAAGACCAGGCCCAGCACCAACCCCTGGGGAAAGCTGCTAGTCACAGGTGTCCAACCAGACTCTGCACCACTGAACACACCTCTGAACTCAGGCAGGATTATTTCCCTAGACCACCTTACCATGATGCCTGATGGCCTTCCTCATTCCTGATATAAGCCATGATGCCACTGGCTTTCTTGGCTACCTGGGCACACTGCTGGATCATATTCAGCTGACGGTCCATCAGTACACCGAGGTCCCTTTCCATCAGGCAGCTTTCCAGACACTCCTCTCCAAGCCTGTAGGGTTCCCTGGGGTTGTGACCAAAATGTAGGACCTGACTCTTGGCCCTGCTGAAACTTATACAGTTAACTTTGGCCCATCGATCCAGCCTATCCAGGCCCCTCTATACTGCCTTTCTCCCTCTGGCAGATCAGCATTCCCTCCCAGCTTGGAGATTTCTACAAATTTAAGAGGATGCACTCATTCCTCTCATCAATATCATTAATAAAGATTGTCCTAGTTATTGGGTGGAAAAAGTGGTTTTGTTTTGTTTTGTTTTTCCTAAAATATGTAGGATATGGAAAACGTTCATGTCTCTTGCTCTTTAAAAGTGATCAGTCACCTACAAAATTATTTTATACTTATGAAATATGAAATTAAATAGTTCACGTCAGACCACCAAGTAATAGGTTTTCCTCTAGGATATATATGACAATCTTAAAATTTCTTGGAGTTTAAAGATGACATAGATACATTTAAATTCAATTATTTCAGGCTGTTTCAGCAAAACTTATATTAATTTCCACTTCAGAATGAGGGAATCTGATAAAAGTGTTTTAAAGTTTAAAGGACTTTTAAATTACATTATACTTAACCATTCATAGCACAAATATTCTCTCTTCATTTGAAATATTTCTTTAAATAAGCTCTAACACTAGTTTCAGAAATAATGAAAAAGGCAAGCCTTTCGTTGTCCCCCACTGCTGCAACTTTCATCAGCCTCTAAGTTTTACTATTCAGAAGGTCAAGATTCTGTTGTTGAGAGTGTATCCCCCAAACTGCTGTGAAAAACAACACATCATCCAGAAGTTCAGAATTACCCCCAAGGGATATGTTTAGTTTTTGTGTATTTTTGTTTGTTTGTTTGTTTTTTGTTTGTTTATTTATTTCTTTGTTGTAAAACCAGCCCAGATGTTTGTAATTCTTTAAGTGTTCTCATTCAGCATCTAGAAAACTCAAAACTATTAAAAGCTATTCTTGAAAGGACAAAGAAGTGAGTGAACAATAATGCAACATATATACATACTGAAGTAGTTTCTATTATCTGAGTGAAGAACTCATAGCTTTACTAATTACACTATTCACTCACATTCATCTTGGGGAGTTGAGTGCTGGGAGATATATATTTACAGTCATGATAGTTCATCTTCAGCTAAATTACCTTGTCTCTACTGTCCCTTTATAGTTCCATATCTCAAATGAATTTTCCAACTCCTACACTGTTAGAACTATTGAAGCAAGGTGTTTTCTACTAGATCGGAGATTATTCAAAATCTAAAAATTTTCCCTACTTTATGAGACGGATACAACCTCAAATGAAGATTTATTTCAAGTGAACACTCACATCTGCTGTCAAGTATTTCCACTTGATTTTTTTGTTGTCAAATTCACCATGTAGATTAAATCCTTGAGGTTTCTTTTCCATTTTCCTTCCATGAAGTTCATGTCCATTTTATGTTTGCAAATATCTCTATGTTGTTTGCATATTTTAGTAATAAATTGTCTAATTTCCCATATTTATGTATTTTAGTTAAGCGAATCTTCTAACAAGAATTGTAATTATTAAATATGTCTTTCAGCTCTGGAATTCTTTATGCTTTCTTATCTATATATTCTATACTACCATAGTTTTGGAAGATTAAGTACTGTATTGGCTCTTTTTTTTTTTTTTTTTTTTTTTTTTCTTTTTTCTTCAACTACTCACAATTGTAGTCCACTTGAGATTTTAAAATTAATACTTGCTTGTTTTCCAAGTAAGATCTTTCTTCTACCAATTGAAAATACTCTTATATCAATCATATTTAATCTGCAGTACAAGTATTACTCCACACTATTATGCCAAAACCTATACTTCCAATACTTTACTGGACAGTTTTTCATTTGATTAATAACATACTGTAATCACTACACTTGGAGCTTTGTGTCCAAATAAATCTAGCATAATTTTTTCACCTTGTCTAACTTGTTTATAATAATATATGTTTTCACTACAGTGAATAATTTATTTATTAAGGGAAAAGAGGTCTGTCTCTTAAGTTCAGACATATGATTTGTATTTATACTGTACATCAAATAAAACTAAATTGGTAAATTTGAGTGTTCATCTGGCAAAATTTTAAAGTGGAGGAATCTACACTAGAACTGCTTTAATCTGTATATCCTAGGTTTTTTTCTTTGTTTTGTTTGGTTTTTAATATGGAGAAATATATAATCATTTCTAAATTTCTGATATGTTCTACACTGACATAATTTTCTTGCTTTTGCTATCTCTTCATCCCTTAAGTTTCTGTCCTTATTTTTCCCTGATGATCTAATGTTAGTAGTTTAGCTACTACTGTGCTTTCTTTGCCATGTTTTGATTGCTGACACATTAATATTAACTTCTCCAGCTGTCAGTTTTGTGGCCTGGAATGCCATTTTGAAAGCATTTTCTGTTTATGTCCCAAATTATCTTGTTATTCAGGGGGTGAGATATTTAAAATTCCAAATGTAATAGTTTCCTCTTTTAAATTTTAAACTTACAGAAATATTTTATGCCCTTTACTTTTTGACAACTGCATAAATTGGCTTCAAGTGTTGTAAGGACATGATGAACATTAAGTATTTTCACAGTTTCTTTACCATTTTTACCTTTGTTTCTTTTCAACCGTAGATGCATCTACGCTACTAGAAGATGCATCGTGTCTGGCAAATATATTATACTTTGCTTAGCTCTTCCCTCACTATATCATTTTCACTAGTATTCATGCAGCTTTCCATATGGATTCTCCTTATTGCAAAAGTTCAACAGTTGTCTTCATTTTGTCATTTTTCAGGTCAGCTTAGACTGTGTAGTGTATGTGCCTTTTACACAGAATCACAGAATCATAGAATGGTTAAGGTTGGAAGGGATATCTGAAGATCCTTTAGTCCAGACTCCCAGTTCAAGCAGGCCAGTTGGCCAGGACTTCATCCAGGATGTTCTTCAGGGATCCACAATTACTCTGGACAGCCATTGCCAGTGCTCATTCACCCTTACATTACTTTTCCCTGATGTATAAATGAAACCTCTTGTGTTCCTGTTTGGGCCAATTCTCTCTTGCCTTGTTAACTGGACAACATTCAGAATAGCCTGACTTCATCCTCTTTGCACTCTCCCTTAGGGTATTTATAGATATTGATGAGGTCTTCCCCTTGTGCTTTCTGAAGATTTGCATCTCTTTTTTTTTTTTGTTTTTTGTTTTTGTAAGAAAGCTAATGTAGTATCCTGTCCCCACTCCTCTTTATTTCAATAAAGTGAAAAGGATTTTGTTTCTTAAACTAGAGAATTCACTGATATAACAGTATGAGAAGGTGCATTCACTGTAATAATACTGGCTAAGAATAGTATGTAACAATATAAGATTGTAACAATTTTGAAGTGCTTAAAACTATTTATCTTTCTAATAGAAGTATATATTTCATTCACATCTCTAGGATTCCTGCTTAGCAAACGCTCTGACTTCCCAAAAGTGAAAAAGGAAATAAATTTTCTTATTGACTAAATTAAAGAGGTTGTGACAATCTCTGTGTTTTATGGGCATGATCCAACTAGTTAGTTAAAGCTATGCTTAAGTGCTTTGTTGGATCAGGTCCTAGTAACCTGTGAGGATACTGTGAAGTGTTTTCCATAATTGCTAATAGGTTTGCCCCTTAGCCATTTTGATGTTGTTTGCTGAATTAGATGTATTAAAGAAGAAAAAAGCAGATAGACAAGATAGACGGATAATCTCGTGCTTTTGCTCTGAACATCATAACAAAGAAAGGTTTTTAGTTTACATAGAAAAGAAAAATAAAACAACAAACACAGAATTCAGACTAAACACCACAGTCATTCAGAATTTTCAGAAATATTTTAAGATGAGTAATTGCTAGATGACTGAAAAATACAATTACATGGTAATTTAAGGAAATTTTTACTTTTACTTACTCTTGTTCAAATTGTGAAAGACAAAACTCTTTTTCTTTTTTGTCTCAAAGCTTGCTTTCTGAGGTCTTTCAGGTGATAAGACTCTAACTGAAAACTGCTAATATCTAGGAGGGAGAATGGTGGGCATCACCATGTCACAGTACCTCTGCTTAAAGATAAGCAGAAGCAGGACAAGCAGTCTTTTTCAGGGGTGCGGCTTGGAGGAGCTGACCACTGAGAAAGGTGATAATTCTTGTGCATGGCAACGAAAGCACCACTCCCTGACTTATCTGTTGGGCCAGATATGTCACCCTAAACTGAGAGAAAAGAAGAAAAAGAAGAAAACCCACAGAAATGGGGGATAAAAGGCCCCCATCAAAATAGGTACTATGGAGACAAACTCCCAAAGACACCATTGACGGAGAATTCCAGGAGGAAAAAACCTCTTCGAAAGAACTCCCCTGAGGCCTCCTTGCTGCAGTGCTTCCTGGCTTTCTCCCATCCCCCACGGTGATCAGACGAGTTCCTGAGGTCAACGAACCTACTGTGTACCTCACTGGACCCATGGTGGTGACTATCTCTTTTGCTCTCTACAGAAACTCCTTGCTTATATTTCCTATCTTTCCTATCACCCATCTTCTCCTCCCCATCTACCTAGATGGCTAGGACTTGTAATAAACTGGTCGGACCAACATTTGAACTGTTGTTTCTTAATCTCATGCCAGGTATACGTATATCAAAGAACCTTGCCTCCCTCCTATAAATTGGAGCAAGACTCAAAGCCTCTAGCTTTGTGAATTGTGAAAGCCTAGTGCGCTTATCTGATTATTGTCATAGCAACCTCTTCTTGCAGAGATTAGAGACACATTTAACTTCTGAATATTTTCAGTGTTACTTTTTAAAATACACAGTTAATGCATTCCCATGAAGAATAATGGGGAAATCTTCCTGTATAAATGTTTAGTGTTTTTGATATAATAACATTATAGAGAAAACCAGTCAAACAGCAGCCTTTCAGTACCTGAAGGGAACCTATAATCAGGAGGGGAGCAAACTCTTTGAAAGGGCCAATAATAGCAGGACAAGGGGAAATGGTTTTAAGCTGAAAGAGGGAAGATGTAGGTTGGATGGTAGGGGGAAGTTCTTTACTAGGAGAGTGGTGAAGTCCTGGAACAGGCTGCCCAGGGAGGTTGTGGATGCCCCATCCCTAGAGGTGTTCAAGACCAGGTTGGATAGGGCCCTGGGCAACCTGATCTAATAAATGTGGAAGTTTGGTGGCCCTGCCAGGCAGGGGGGTTGGAGCTTCGAGATCCTTGAGGTCCCTTCCAACCTGGGTCATTCTGTGATTCTGTGATTCTGTGCGTGTAACATATATATATATTTCTCCTCTCTTTTACACATTACATACTTCAGTGAAATGAAGTGCATGATACATATAGTTCATCATCATTCAGTGAAATTCCTGACTAATGTGGTAGCCTTCTATGATCAAGTGATGATGTCAGTGAGTAAAGGAAGGGCAACTAATGTCATCTTCTGCAAAACCCTTGACCTGGTCCCACACCATGATCTCACTTCTAAATTGAGGAGATATGGATCTGAAGGATGGGCAATTTGTTGGCAAAGTAATTGGTTTGATTGTGGTAGATAATAATCTGTGGCTCTACATGCAAGTGGAGGCTGATGATGAGTAATGTTTCCCAGGGATCAATCTTGGGAACAGAACTCTTTAACATCCTTGTGAATTACATAGTGGAATTGAGTGCATTCCCATCAGTTTTGCCGACAAAATCAAACTGAATAAGGAAAAGATGCCATCCAGAGGGTCCTGGACAAGCTTGAAAAGTAGGTCCACATGAATGTAGGTTCAAAAAGACAACCACAGATATAGACTGGGAAAAGAATTCATTAATAGCGACCCTGCAAAGAAGGACTTAGGAGAAATGGCAGACAAAAAGCCTTACACAAGCCACATGTGTACAGCTGCAGCCCAGAAGGCCAACTGTATTCCAGGTTGCATCAAAATATGGATGGCCAGAAGGGAGAGAGAGTTGATGCCCCCCCTCTGCTCTGCCCTCACAAGTCCTCAGCTGGAGTACTGAATCTGGGTCTGGGGCCCAAGAAAAAGAAAGAAAGATGCAGAGTTGTTGAAACAGATCTGGAGGATGGTCACAGAGATTATAAAAAGGCTGGAGAACCTATCTTCTTTCTAACCTTCCCACAGGTGAGAACCTGTCTGAGCATTTCCTTCTCTAAACTGTCCCAATTCTCTCAACCTTTAGATGCAGGAGCAACACTATAATCCACTAGAATTCACTTCAAAAGTAATGGAAAATCTTACTTGTGTTTGTATATCAACGATCTCTTGTGGGAAAGAAAAGGCCTTACGTTTTAGCAGAAGAATGTGATTCACCACTAGGATTGACTAGAGCTTAATCTTAGTTCTTTCAAAGCACTTCTTAAAATGTACAAATGCATTCTCTTTCTGTTGTCTGTAATAAATTGTCTTGAAATATCTCTGTTGCAATATAGAAAAGGGAAATCTTTTGCACTTTTCTATTTCACAGACTCACATAGTTCAAAATAGGCTGGCAAGTTTAAAGTACTGTTCAGTTTTAATATTTAGTGCTGACCTCAATTTTTGGTTTCTCTTGCAGAAAGATAGCATCAAGTAATAAATCAAACTTAAAGAGTAGATATTGTATTCATAGAAAAATTTATTATGCTCAAGTGAAATTTAGCAGAAAGTATAGTTTGATTTATTGCTTTTGTTTAAACAGTAACTCCTGGAGCAAAGCAGCATGATGCTACTAGAACATATATTCAAGTTTTGGAGTGCTAGGAGTGGCAATGAAGAGGGATCTAAATTTTTCTCTTTATGCTACATTGTATATAATTTGGAGAGTACTTTTTATATTAATAGAATATTGACAGTCAAAACAAATAATAAAACAGGATTATCATTTACTGTTACAGTCTGGTGTTTTAACAGTCAAATGTATAATTAATACGATCAGAATCAAGGTATCTCAATGTAGAAAATTCTGATTAAAAGGCAAATTGTTAGTAAGGACATAATCATACATAGATAAAAACCTTGCAGATTAGTTTACAGATAATATTAATATTTTATTTTATTTTTTCTTAAATATTATGATGTTTCCATACTCTAAGAAAATCTTAGGACAAACCAGAAAGTAGAGTGAAGAAAGTAGTAGTAGGGTCATGTGGAAAATATAATCTTGGAACATACTATAATATAGTTTAGTACAGTGTATATATGCTTGAAAAAAAAAAAAAAAATAAAAATAAAAAGTCATGATACAAACAACTTTTACATGAAACACTGCAATTTTTTCCCACTTGAAGTCAGTTATTTATTTAAAGTTTTGACATGAGTAATTTTCTTTCACTGTGGTTTTATTTTCAATCATTACTGTACAGTTTATGAGCCAGGTGTTAGCAATTAGTCACTCATCACAACTGCTGTACAAAATATAAAAGAAAATTAACGCCAGCAATTTAAACAAAGGCAAAATCATCGTATTATGAGTAATCAGACAACATCTTTCTACTGTTTGCATAATCAAAAGCAGATGTATAATTCATTTAAGCAATTAAAAGCTCATTTAAAGTGCTTTGAAAATCTCCCGGTTATGTTAGAGTCACAGGTAATATTCATAATATAGGAATAAGCAAGGATGTATACTACTTTTCATTGAAAGAATGGTAGTAGATGAAGGGCAAGCAAATGATTTGTAATAAAAAGTAACTGTATAGAGAATTTCAGGATAGAGTACAGTGCCATCACACTCCACATCAGACCAAACACAGTTGTTCTAAACACAGTCAACTATATAGAGTGGCACTATATAACAGTTTACTTTAAAACACACTGAAAACAAAATGCTTATTTCAAATAACACAAAATTAATAAAGAGATCAGAAAAAAACAGAGCAGTTGGAGTTAGTCTGTAGTCAATGAAATACAGTAATCCATTCATCTCTATTTCTCCTAAACATGAAAAAAGCAGAAGACATTGGTATCAAATTATATATATATATATATATGTATATGTTTTACTGGAAACATTAAGGGTAACAGTGTTGATTGTGGCACAGTACTGATAAACATATGTGAAGATCTAGATATTTTTACTCACTAGGAAACATTACATAGAAATTCTGCCTGTCACATATGTATTATGGACATTTGTTAGTATATAAGTATTTTCATACTCTGCACAATATAGAAATTAGTATAAATATTCACAGGTCTGAATTATTAATGTCTCAGGTATTTATGAAGGGATTGTAACAGGATAAGTGAATAAATAAAATGAATCAGATACTAGCTGTGTTTTTTTTTTGTTGTTTTTTTTTTGTTTGTTTGTTTTTGTTTTTGTTTTTTTGTTTTTTGTATTTTGTTTTTTTTGCGTGTGTGTGTGTGTGGGGTTGTGGTTGTGGTGGGTGTCTGTTTTTACTTTTATTTATGTTTGTCACCTGTCTTTCTGGTTCCAGTTCATTGAATAATTGCTTCTACCTTTACTATGACCTTAATCAGTTCTCATGTTGTTACTTTTCACTTATTTCTGTATATTATTCATCCTTTTTACTTATGCTTTATTGATCTAGAATGTGTCCTAAGCATTTTGCAGAATTCTCAATTGAACTAAATTATAATACTTCAAAAACACCCTGAAGCAAGAGAAGAAAGTCTTCTAATATGCACTTAATATTTTATAAGACTTTTTGCAAACAAATAATCTAATAGGAGATCTTGATAAAATAACATGTCAACCAACACATAAATGCCTAGCAGATTTTATATTAGATAAATATTCATATTTAAACATAAAATATGCATACTCAGAAAGACAGATTTCAAATAAACTGTGTAGCAGTGACACAGAATTACTAAATACAGTCTCAATAAAGTTTTATCAGAATTCCACATTTTATTTCTTCTTGTTAAATTCCTAATCTGAAAAATAATACTTTCATACTTTGCTGTCAATGGTCTTTCAAGGGTAATTCAGGAACCCTTCTGTGCTCTTTTTCCAGGAGAACTGTATTTCAGTTTCTTTGTAAGGTTTGCAAGCACACTGTAATTCTGTATGTAACCTGCAGCTGAAAGTCTTGTTTTTTAGTTATACAGTTATTGGATAGCTACTACTGAATATAGACCTAATAATTGTTTACAATAAAACAATGAATTAACCAAAAAATTGAGAAAATACATAAGTGTCTTCTGTTTGAAATTAAAGAAAATACATAAGCACTGTAATTTGATATGAATGTATTCTGTTTTCTCGTACTTTGAAAAATCATAGATGACTAGAAAGCTGTATTTGATAAGTTCATGCTCGTGAGTTTTGAACATATGATCTAAATTAATATTATGATACTTTTTAAAAATAAGATGAAGAAAGTCTGAAGGCATTAGACATCTCCTGATAAGTAAAAAATGCAATTAACTTTTGTTATGTGACATGTAGCCCTACTTCTCTCTTCTTTCTACAGGGCATCCTGTATTCTAGATCTTTTTTTGTTGTTGTTGCAAGATGGTATTTTCTTTCCTAATAAGCTCTTCATACATATTTAATTTTATAGTGCTTCTTAGACAGGAATCTCCTTTAAAAATAAATGAGAACAACCTCAAAAGAACTATCTGTTTTTCTAGTTACTGAGTCAGGAACTCTTAGGAAGAAAATAATAAGTGATCACGTAAGTTAAAGAATATAACATCATGCTTGTCCACATCTATCTTGTAATGTAATTGTCTGTAAAAGCTGATGGACATAACTGATAATGTTTTTTCTGGATTTCAAGTTGAAGTCTAAGGCCTGATAGGGTTAAATGAGAATTCTTAAAAGAAAATATATACCGAATTTCATATTTTAAAGAAAACAATGTTTTCTCTTACTATAAGCAAAACAGCTACTCCGTTATTTAAATATATGTGTAGATATATGTCCAAAATTCAGAGAAATCTAACAAAGTATTATATTTCTGGAAGAATTATAAAGCAGTTAATATCAATTACAACTGGTACAATATGTCCAGAGTGGCTGTGGATTCCTCCTCCCTGAAGGTGATCAAGGTCAGAACAGGTCTCTGAGCAAATTTATTTATTTATTTATTTATTTATTTATTTTAAATAGAAATATACAAAATATGCTAAGCATTTAATTAAAGTAAAATTCAAAAATCTAAGTATATAAGCAGTGTAAGTCAATTTTATGTATACTGGGCTATGTAACGTTCTCATTGACAAGATTCTTCAGCCTGATATGTACCGAAAATGTTACATAGTTATAGTCATTGATTTAATATCGAAAATGAGTATATTTTACCCTAAATCATAAAAGGAAATTATAAAAGAAAAAAGAACAACCATATATTTAAAGTAAAGTATTGGAAAGTGGTTTCTAGATTCAAGCATTTTCCTAGGACATTTGAGAGAATCTGTGGACAATATGAATATACCATTGCAATGAAACTTTGAAACAGAAACAAACTTCTTGTACGTTTATTATTTTTTCCTATTTACATATTAGCAACAGTGTAGATAATGCTGACCACATAGATAAAATTCTAATTTCATTTTTGTAATTTGCTTTTCCATATTTGATTTTCTGTCTCTACTTACTCAGAGATTCATATGTTCTCCTTCAGATTAACAAATAAATTACTCTACAAAACTGATTTGTCATGGTTTCTTGGATCTTAAACTATTGATGGTGTTCCAAGATTTAGCAGGGAACTTTATTTCAAATAATGTCATAGACATTACAGATATTTTTCATTCGTTTGGAAACACAGTTAGGATTAATTAACCAAATTCATTTTCCTCTTTTCTTTGTTTTGTTTGGTTTTGATATTTTCTTTCATTATTGAGGCTTTATATATTTAAAACAGATGTAGGTCATCCTAAAACTTCACAGTGATTTTATTGATTATTCCACATTTCCACATACATGCCTCAAAAATAATGTCTCCCATTTAATTACATTGGCCCACAAAGTCCAAAGTGGATGTTGGTAGCACAGACTGGGGTTGAACCTTCCCAACAATATTTTGTTACATTGCATTGCCATGCAGAAAATGGCAGCACAGGGACAGTATGTCAAACAGAAGACTGTATGAATCAAAAGTGTGTCACTGATTTCTTCCATGCAGAAAAAACTGCATCCATTGACATTCACTGATGTTTATATAAAACAAACTGTGGATGTTAGCACAGGTGGTGTGTGCAATGTTTCAACAGTGACAGCATCAAAGCAGCAGTGAAAGAGGGGGTCAGCTCTACTGGTTCAGGTTTTTATAAACACGGCATACAGGCTCATATTGATTGAAGGCAAAAATGCATAGCTAATATATATATTGAAAATTAGTGTTTTGTAGCTACTCTGTCAAATAGTGTTATTGTGCTCTTTGTGTCTATTGTAGTTTACAAGGAAATAACTAGGAGTCTTTGCTTTCAGAGCAATCTACATATTTGCAAATTACATTGCTAGATATTTTTGATTTCACAGTCCTGTGCATCTGGGAACATGTACATATATATGCATATTTATGTGTCTATCTAGCATCAGTAGTAAAAAGCCTACTTCTCCATACTTGAGATGTCATTCCATAGGACTTCAACTACCTGGAAAGATCATTTTCCTACAGCATTTTTGTAGAGACTGAATGATTTGGTTTTCTATGGCTTATCTGAATTGCCTTATCTAAAATCCTACAGTCAAAAGTGAAAACTTAAATAGAAGCTTCCAACATTTTTGAACTGACTAAATCATATGATTTAATCATACTTAAACACCTTATTGACTCCATATCCTTATTTTTTATCTGTAGAATTAGAGTACTCTATTAAAGGAATGTCACAAGAATATTTTATTTATTTATTTTCAAAAATTGCTTTGCTTTAGGCCTGCTACCTACTGCTGTATTTACATGGTGAATTAAATTTGATTTTCGTTATGAGAAAATAATATATTGATATTAATTTTTATCTCTTGAAATTTTTCTTCCGTTTACTCATTATTATTACAAACCCTGTCTATTCTAGCAATTTTTAATATTGTTTCTTGGAAATATATTTTCATTTTCCCATGAGGAAGCATAAGTTTTAAATGTTTAAGCATCACATTTCCACATACTACTTTTTAGTGATATTGCCATAATATTTCTCTACCCATATAGAAACAGAAACTGAAAATAATATTTTAATATTTCATGCCTCAGTTTAAATTTTCAGAGATCATGTGCTTTATTAATGTATATAGCAGAAGAGGTAACAAACATTACAGAAAAGTATATTCTCAAAGTAGCTATTTCACTATGACAATAAACATAATTTAAATATTTGTTTTGCTTTTTTTAAATAAATGGTATGGAATGGGAAAACACAGTAAAGCTTTGTAAGCTATTATTAAGCAATTTAAGTTACAATTAATCTCTGAAAAAGTATGATGGGATATGTTTCTCTACAGAACATTATGCTAGGATATAAGGAACTGAATCTTTGTTCTGAAAAACAGAATATTAATCAAAGCATTATGGGATTTAGTTAACCTGTCATAATGGCATCAAAAGAAATAATTTAAGGCAAGATTATGTATGTCAGAGGTGGATCTTGACAGATTTTAAAGTTATCAAATCCAGCAACTTGCTTTTAAAGATCTAACTTCAAACTAGTATATTTTATAAATCTAACCATACTAATTGTCATGGCTTACCTAGATCTGCCTGTGCCCATGACAGGGGACAGCAGCCCTGTAGGGCCCCCGGCCTGAAAGGGTAGGGAAAAGGGGAATGGGAAAAGAGAGCAGCAGCGTCAATCTAAGGAGGAAAACTTATTTTACTAAATGTGATATAGGAATACAAAATAACACAATATAATACAATATGATTGAGGCTAATAAATTGAACAAAACAGAGAGAGAGAGTCCCTGAAAACCGAGAGGCCTACTGTGAGCTCTAGGTGACACGGCTGGAACACTTCCTACTCTCCGAGAGTCTGAGAGAGAGTTCCAGCCTTGGAGCAAGATTATATATGTCCTCCTCCCATGACTTATCTCTGACTGCAAAGTCCTGTGGGATACGTAGTTTTCTTCTGAGAGCTGAGTATTCTGGTTTTTAATGATCCATACTGTACATGATGTTATAATGGGGAATACTGACAGCAACATTACAAAACCATGACACTGATGCATACTAATACATACTAATGAAATTACTCAGGACTAATAGTTGATCAAAACTGACTGTTCCTTAGTAGTTCAAATTTTTATTCAGTACTTCTATGAAAAAAACAAAAAGAACAACAAAAAAACAAACCAAATCAAAATAAAACAAAAACAAAAACCATTTCATTTTTCCTTTCTGTGACTTTGAAGAGAGTGTTAATAGAATAATGATTTAAATATATCTATGGCATGGAAAGTCTACATTTTCATAGAATCATAGACTCATAGAATCATAGAATGGTTCGGGTTGGAAGGGACCTTTAAGATCATCTAGTTCAAACTGGACTGCTATCAGAAGGTATACCTCTCATCAAACCAGGTTGCTGGAAGCCCCATCCAGCCTGGCTTTGAATGCTTCCAGGGAGGGGACATCTGCAACCACACAAACTGTTCCAGTCTCACCATTCTCACCTTAAAGAACTTCTTTCCACTATCTAATCTAAATCTAACTTCTTCTCTTTCAAAACAATTTCTCCTTGCCTGTAGGTCTCCTTCACGTACTGGATGGCCACTATAAGGTCTCCTCAGAGCCTTCTCTTGATAGGGGAGGTGCTCCATCCCTCTGATAATCTTTGTCACCCTTCTCTGGAACTGCTCCAACAATTGCATGTCCTTCTTATGTCTGGAGCTCCAGAAATGGATGTAGTACTCGAGGTGGGGTCTCATGAGGGCAGAGTAGAGGGACAGAATCACCTCCCTTGACCTGCTGATCACACTCTTCTTCTGATACAACTCAGGCTACAGTTGGCCTTCTGGGCTCCAAGTGCACATTGATGGCTCATGTTGAATCTTTCATCAGCTAGTGTTCCCAAATCCCAAGCCATTCTCTGTCCAACCTGTATCTGTGGTTGGGATTTAAAATAATAATAATAATAATAAATATATGTATATAATTATTTATTATTATTATTATTATTATTTACTTTGTTTCTATGCTTGTATTAAATATTGTGTTGGAGGAATACACTTTTAACACTAAATTTTTAACAATATATAATATATAATATATATATACAATATATTATATATAAAAGTCAAAATGTTGAATATACCTAATCACTTGTGCTTCATACAGGTGTACCTAATACACAGAGAGACAGCTAGACTTCTATTTGGTTACACGTAAAATAAATAAATTTGTGACTATGACTAATTTGACATGAATTTCCTTATTGAGATGTCAGTTAGGATTCACAGTTATAGTAGTTTTAGAACCTTAAGATGTGAGAGTACATCATAGAAATTTCAGACAAAATATCTTCTGTTAAAAGCTACACTGTTCATTTCCTAACTAGTGATTCTGCCCAGTGCTCTACATATATGCAATATTTCTCTAATTAAATCTTTAATTAACATTGGTAATATTAGCTTTAAGTAAATATATATGTTATCATTCTGTAAATACTGACTTTTAATAACATTAATATCTTATTCACTTCCTCTAATTATCTTGCTAAACACTAGCAAAAGGTTTTAGCATCACTTACATTAAAGTCTATTAATAGCAGTTCAATTACTTTTGTATTGCTTGTGTAATTTAAAAGAACTAAATAGCAACAACATTTACATTTAAGCTTTTTACAACCTATTTATGTGCTTATAATTAATATTTAATAGCAAAATATCAATACATTTACTAGTTCATGGTATGACCTATTTGTGAAATACCCATTAACAAAAGATAAACATGCAAATGAGAATCTTGCTTAAAAAAACACAAAGATAAGGCCTCTACATTCTGTTATATTGTTTGCTGTTCAGAAAAATAAATACATATATATATATATATATTTTAAATTTCTGAGTATCAAAATCTTTGTAATAGAATAGTAAATAAGAAAATGAATGGCATACATTCACATAATGCATTCCATCAGAAGTTTCATTTCTACATTAAAAAACATTCATTTCTCTAGGAAGGTTAAATCTTTAAGCCAAGAAACTTTATGCTAAAGGTTATGGTAAGGGATTACCTTATGCTTACTTCCAATATTTATTCAAAATGTAATACATGGCAACAGAAATCCTGTCTGACAAAAGTCATTGTAAATACATTTCCTCTAGTGACTCAAAGTCGAATTAAGTCCATAGCAATCTGAGATAATTTACAGTTGAATTACAAAATGTTGTAGGCTGTTTGACTAATGTGGAAAAAAGCAGCTACCTTCCATAGCACACTTCAGAAATAACAATATAGACATTTGTAGCAGAATGATTCAGATTCAGTTATTTCAGAGCACGTTGTCTTGCTGCATTTTATGTTGGTAAAATGTGAGGACAGCACATAGGGAACATAAATACACAGGAGCACAGCAAATAGGACAGGCAAACAAGGTTTAACACTTCAGTGGGACATGATGTCACAGTTTGCATGTTAGCTCAAGTGGGAAGGTGCACAAAGAGAGTAGCAGGCAGCCCACTCTCTATCTTTTGAGAGCAGTAGGGAGCCACACTCTGTTGAAATAAAAATGGTGACCACTCATCCCAGTGGTCAGGCTGAGGCAAAAATCTTTCTGACGTACTCAGACAGACCTCCTGAGAAGTTACAGAGCTCCAGACTTTCAGCTGTGGGAAACTCTAGAATCTGGAAATCCCCCAAGCCCCTAGGAATATAAGGATAGAGGAGGATTTGATGGGGGCTAATGAACAGACTGACAAACACTTCAAGTAGGCTATCAGGATGATTGAAGAAATCACCAGGGTGTGTAGTATTCTAGAAACAGAGAGAGTGATTGATGCATCAATCATGCATTGATATGGGCAGACCTAAAGCCCTGCCTAAAGCCCTGCCTTAAGTCCTTGCATGAGGTCGAAGTGAAGCAAGCTTCTAACCTTGGAGAGACATACAGTAGTAACACGTAAGGTGAGGGAGACTATGTCTCTGTTTTGAATACCTTTAAGAAACAAACGAAAAGCCCTGGATGGAAGGAGGACATTCTAGTTGAGAATATAGGATGAAACATCTCTAGTATGAAATTTCCTCTAGAATACATGTTTTGTATGTAGTTAGCAAATTGAGCAACAATACATCAGTGTCAGCATTCCAGAATGAACAAAGATCTTCTTTGAAAGGCCTTTTCTAGGTAATTTTTTTTCAGAGAGTGGAAATATGAAGATGGTAATTTAAAAGATCATTTAGGTATCAATGAGGGAAAATAAATATCAACTGCACCTTCTTCTTTCTTTCTTTTTCACTTCTAGTGAGCAAGACTTAAAGCCCTTCAAAATATTTTAAAGAATACTCCGAATTGTATACTATATTTTTGTTACATTCAGTGTACAGCTGAAATCAGGAATCGGATAAATAAGGGCCTTTCACATGACATTTCTTAGTCAAGACAATGCAGCTGGGCAAACATAAGGGAAAGGTAGCCAAAGAAACTGGTTTAGACTGGTTTGAGTGAAGGAGCTGGGTCAAAGAAGGAAGGTCAACCTGAGGAAGACTTTGATTTCAACCCAATGACCACTGGAGCAAGAACTCCACTACAAACAGTGCATGCGTCAGTAGGAGGGACATCATGTAAATGAGTTCCTGGAACAACAATGAATATGTTAATGATTTCTTGGAAATCTGCTGAATATGTATATCCTTGCCCTATAAGATTCCAAGGCTTCTGTCTATTGAGGTACATGATAGGAGGAGTGATCCCACATGTGCCCAGTGCTGAATAAACACATACCTGCTTTATAACCTAGTTTTGGTTATAAAGTTTGATTCTGCATGTCACATCCATTTTAACTTCAATTTGCTCTTAATTACTGTGCTTTGCTTTTTCTTCTTCAAGTTTTTTAAAGAAAGATAAAATAATTACAAAAATAAGCAAGGTATAAATATTTAAATGAAAAACCCATTTCCGCTCTCTCTCTGTACAGAATACTAAAATTTAGACTTATTAATAACTTTCTAGTAAGAAGAAATTCAGGTGAATAACATGTAATTTGTTCATTTTGATCAAGCTGCGATTTCTCGTTACACTGATTTGTACCATAATTTAACAACCCTCTGTATGTCTGTATGCAGCAGGCATTCCTTAGAGAGGTGAAAAAAAAAAAAAAAAAAAAAAAAAGAAAAGAGTTGTTAAAAGGAAATGTTTTAGAAGAATGTATTTTGTGCTAGTAGTTTGTAGGGGCAATAAAAAACACTGAATAGTTTGAAAACCGAGATGCATATTTTCTGAAGAACATAAGCTTGGTTTAATAAGCCACATAAAATTAATGATGCACTATCACTTCTCTAGCTTTTGTGATAATACCTAATATAAAGAATGCAAGCTATTATTCTTTCTTGGGAAATTATAGTCATTAAAACAGATTTTTAAAAAATCTGATAATTGGAGAATTCATAGCTTTGATTTATTAGTAGCATTAGGCTCAACATAGAAATTTGCATTACTATGAGGTAAAATAAATAAATAAATATATAAATAAATTGTAAAACGAACTGCTGAGTTTAAGCTTTACCTTTTAAATGATAATATGTAGTAAGGAATTGAAGGTATGTACAGAGGAAAAGGAACATAATTCAAGTGCATTCATTTTTTGTTATTGCTGTTTTTTTCTTTACAAGAGAAAAAAATCTTTTTGTTCTTTTTCTCTGCGAGAATATTTCCTGTTCTATTTCCTTGTTCTATTCCCACTGTTTTTAACATTTCCCCCTTCTGATGAGTTACTTTAAAAAAAAAAAAATAAATAAATAAAAATGCATTGGATCACTTGAAACTCTGTAACACTTAAATGTAATTAGGGTCATTTTTCCTAATTTAAATTGTTGAATATATCCCAAAATAGTACAGAAGTTTCATCAGTTTCCTTTAACTACTGTTAAGAGTGCTTTTTCTTTGCAGTTATAGATTTAACTATGCTGAATAACTGTGAAACACCTACTATTTTTTAATCTTATTGTTTATTTCTTTTCTAAATCTTCACTCAGGGTTCAGGAAGCAGTTCCTTCAAAGAGTATGCTTGTGACATTGTGTACATAGATGGAATTATTTAAAGAACTGTGTATATTCTAATCAAGGCCTTAAAACTGCATTTGTTTGGTTCCATTACTCATATTAACAGCCAGATTCCTGACTGCTCAGAAAATGTGCATGCTCTAATGACTCCATCCAATTAGTTTCTTTACAGAAACAGGTTTTAATAATCATATAACAAAAATAACCCTGAAAACTGACACTAGTAATGATTTTACTTATAGTTTAAGGGCTCTTCTGAAATTATTCACTTCTTTTTCTTCCAGGCAAGGAAAACAAACCAAGAAACAAACAAAAAGAAACACCTATGCCTACTACTTTAAAAGACTTCTTTTTCCCAGCATATGGTCCATATCTGCTAAAGCAAAGCACTTTTTCTTTCTTTCTTTCTTTTTTTTTTTTTTTTTTTTTTTTTTAACAGTCCCTGTTGAAGATATGAACATATTCAACTTTTCAACTTTTTAAAACATCAAGTTGTCTGATGTAAGGACATGTCTCTTCAATTGTTAGCATTAGGTATTTGTTTTTGTAAAGAGTTACATAAATTGGAATTCTTTCTGGATGTTTACTCATTGTTAGGTTATAAATCTGGAGATGTTATCCATGCACTATACACTGGCTCTTATTATGAAGGTCAGGTATACCATGGCAGTGTTAACTAGTACTAAAGTACTAAACTTCTTTACAGATCCTTGATGCAGAGGTGACATCTCTGTTACAAGCAATTTCCTAACTTCTCAAAATAATATTTTCTTTTCCCCTCCTAGATCCTCTTAACCCAAAGGCAAATTTGTTGCAAGAATATATGTAGATAAGCAACATGTCTAAGCATATACAAAATGCAGTTGAATAGACTATCATTGGGTATCATACAAAGGATTATAAATAATGTCAAATATTTTATATAATAGTGGTGTCACAGGAATTGTGAGTAAAACTAAGCCTCTCTTAAACATACACTTCCTATTTTTCATCCAATATCTAATACATGTTCAAGTATATAATGTGTATGTCGTGCTATTTGTATAATAAACAAATGAATTCAGCCTGTAGAAAATAAGAATGCCCTGGTTCTTTTAATCTATAAACTGATGCTCATTTAAAAGCTGCCACATATTATTTTTTGCTACTTCACAAAGCATGGATGTAAGACCAGTTCCTTAAAAGTTGCATATGGCATAGTTACTTGATAACAGTTTCAAAAGAATAATTGATTCTTTTAATATATGTAATTGAACAATAGCTATGTTTGACATAATCTTTCACATGCTCCTTAGTATGCAAGAAGATAAGCAGGCAATTACAGTAATTATATATTGATACTTTTAGTGAAGCCAAAGAAATAATACTTATTAATAGTATAGTATTAGTATAGTAATAGTAATACTATTATTCAATAAAATCTATTCCTTTAAAAAGAATATTTATATTTTTGATTGAATTACCATTTATAATCTTGTGAACATTTATCAATAAAATATTATTATATAATCTTTTTCTTTCATAAATTAACTGCCCTACCAGACAGAAGTCTTTAATGTGGTCAGGTTAAAAATATTTGACTATTCACATATATACTGCTACTGTAGGAAAGTTTAAGTGGTACTATTTACAAATTTCATCTGCTTGAGCACTAAGTGACATCAAGTCACAAGTGATATTGTAGAAAAGACACACAAAATATTTTGGTTATCTATATTCAGTTCAAGTTATTTCATAAAATTAAGTTATATTAATGGGTATAACTTGATCAGTCATAGAATACAGAATCCTGTTTCAGCCTTTCTTGGTGAAAAAAATACAGCTGCATTTTGCTGATTTTTCAGGCATTCCAGTCTGAAAAATTTATCTGGGTATAGGTATCACTATGGAGATATGTGTATTATCTCAGTCTACATACATAAACAGAGGACTTTTACAGGGGGTGATCATTCTCCCACTTTAAGACCGACAAAATAAACCAGATGAATTTCACCCTAGGCATGTTTATTTCTTCTCTTTCTTCTACATAAAAAGAGTTTTTGGTAGCTGTTTCAAACACAGAAATCTGTATAAACATGACAAATTCCAGATTTTAATCTCAGAGTTTAAAGTCTTTACATCTGGTTTTGAGTTAGTGTATGAAATAAACAAACAAACAAAATAAAACAAATAAACCTTATTATAATCACTAAACAGTTTTTACAGAAAGTTACTGCATTGCATTTGATGAGTTACTTGCCTTTCTGCTGTAAACCAATTTGCATATGCATATATATTGTGCATTATTCCAAAATTAAAGTATATGCAATCAAAACTGAACAACAAAAGCCTATTAAGAAATATGACTGATTTGGAGATACATATAAAGCATTTCTGACATTAACGGTACCCAGTAGCAACATTCAAGATCAAACACATATTTATATTCACAGGACACATTCACTGCAGTCCTAGTCTTCATGGAAGCTCATCTAGCAAAAGAAATAGAAGTGGATAATAATGACCTCCCTGAATTAACAAGAGAATATCTGCGGAATAGTTGTTTATCCTACATCAACCTAGTGACACACATGTAAATATGATGATCAGTCTCACTCTCTAAAGTGACTTCCTACTGGTAGAAAAGTTATAGAAACAATTAATGCTTTTCCTCTTCAGAGGATTTCAGATATCAAAACAATAGTATTTCCTGTATTAGTATAGATTGGAATTGTTTCTGAGGTTTGAGAGAAAAAATAAAAGTACTTAATATTTTGTTTCCCTTGAATATCTAAACATGATTGAACTGCCTGTGAGTAATCATAGAATCATAGAATTACTCAGGTTGGAAAAGACCTTGAAGATCAAGTCCAAATGCAGCCTAACTCTAAAAACCCTCTGCTAATTCTTAAGCTATAAGCCCATTCAATGAGGAAAAGTATACATTGTTAACATATTCCTTTGATTAATTTCATACTAAAATAACACATATCGACATTACTTTATGTTTTGAAGACAACGCACAGTAGAAGCCTAAATAGCTTTCTTGTCTCTCTACAACAGTGTTTTGAAACTCTCTGGGAGGTCATGATAATTTGTAAAAAACAGTATAATAAGTTTTAGAAAATTTACCCAATAATGAGGTAAGAAGAATGTTGGGATTAAAAATAAAGCATCAGTAAGATAATGTATTGATTTTTATTTTAGTCTCCACCTGGGGGAGAGTGATGTAGCAGTTGAGAGCTTGTGGGTGAGAATCAAGGGCCAGGCTGGTAAGAGGGACACCGTTGTGGGTGTGTACTACAGGCCCACTGATCAGGAGGAGGAGGTTGATGAGGCCTTCCGTAACCAACTGGAAGTAGCATCGCGCTCCCGGGCGCTGGTACTTTTGGGGGATTTCAATTATCCAGATATTTGCTGGACGACCAACATGGCCAGGTATGCGCGGTCCAGACAATTCTTGCAGTGTGTTGAAGATAACTTTCTGATGCAGATGGTCGAGGTACCGACGCGGGGTGGGGTGCTGCTGGACCTTATTCTCATCAACAAGGAAGGACTCATTGAGGAAGTAAAAGTCGGGGGTAGCTTGGGTTGTAGTGACCATGAGATGGTGGATGGTGGAGTTCGAGATTTTGAGTGGAGGAAGCAAAACAAAAAGTAGGATTGCTACCCTGGACTTCAGGAGAGCAAACTTTGATCTCCTCCGGGACACACTTGGGGCTATCCCGTGGGCCAGGGTGCTAGAAGGCAAGGGGGCCTGTGAGAGCTGGTTAGCATTCAAACGGCTTCTCTTCCAGGCTCAGGATCAGTGTGTCCCTGTGACTAAGAAGTTGGGAAAAGGTGCCAGGAGACCTGTGTGGATGAGTAAGGAACTCATGTGCAAGCTCCGCAGAAAGAAGAAAGTACACGATATGTGGAAAAAGGGTCTGGCCACTTGGGAACAATATAAGAATGTAGTCAAGGACTGCAGAAATGTGACCAGGAAGGCTAAAGCCCACCTGGAGCTGAATCTAGCTAAGGAGATAAAGGATAATAAAAAAGGCTTTTTTAAGTGCGTCAACAGCAAAAGGAAGGCTAGGGAGAATATGGGCCCCATACTAAGTGAGGGGGGTGTTCTGGTAAAGGGGGATGCTGAGAAGGCAGAAATACTGAACACCATCTTTGCTTCTGTCTTTAGTGAAAGGGATCTCCCCCAGGAATCCCAGACCCTGGAAGTTGATGAGAGAGTCTGGGGAATGGTAGGTTTCCATTTAGTCAGGGAGGAGGTGGTCCGTGAGTGCTTAGGAAACATTAAGGTCCATAAATCCATGGGACCTGATGGGGTGCACCCGCGGGTGCTGAGAGAGCTGGCAGAGGTTATTGCTGAGCCTCTCTCTGTAGTTTTTCAGAGGTCTTGGAGAACTGGGGAGGTGCCTGAAGACTGGAGGACGGCCAATGTCACTCCGGTCTTCAAAAAGGGCAAGAAAGAAGTTCCAGGTAATTATAGGCCAGTCAGCCTCACCTCTGTCCCAGGGAAGGTGATGGAACAGCTTGTGCTGGATGCCATCTCAAGGCAACTGGGAGAAAAGGAGGTTATCAGGAGTACTCAGCATGGGTTCACCAAGGGGAGGTCGTGCTCAACCAACCTGGTGGCCTTTTTTGAAGATGTCACTAGCTGGGTGGATGGGGGGAGAGCGGTAGATGTAGTCTACCTTGATTTCAGTAAGGCTTTTGATACTGTCCCCCATGACATCCTTATAACAAAGCTGAGGAAGTATGGGATAGATGAGTGGACGGTGAAGTGGATCAAGAATTGGCTGACTGGCAGAGTGCAGAGGGTTGTCGTTGGTGGTGCGGTGTCTGGCTGGAGGCCTGTACAGGGGTCTGTGCTGGGTCCAGTCTTGTTCAATATCTTCATCAACGACCTTGATGAGGGAATAGTGACCACCCTCAGCAAGTTTGCTGATGACACGAAGTTGGGAGGATTGGCTGACATGCCTGAAGGCTGTGCTGCCATTCAGCAAGACCTGGACAGGCTGGAGAGCTGGGCAGCAAGAAACCAGATGAGGTTTAACAAAAGCAAATGTAGAGTCTTGCACCTAGGTAGAAATAATTGCATACACCAGTACAGGCTGGGGGAAGACCTGCTGGAGAGGAGCTCTGCTGAGAGGGACCTGGGAGTCCTGGTGGCTGACAGGTTGGCCATGAGTCAGCAGTGTGCCCTTGTAGCCAAAAAGGACAATGGCATACTGGGGTGCATTAAAAAGAGCGTGACCAGCAGGTCAAGGGAGGTGATCCTCCCCCTCTACTCTGCCCTGGTGAGGCCTCGTCTGGAATATTGTGTCCAATTCTGGGCTCCCCCAGTACAAAAAAGACAGGGATCTCTTGGAAAGAGTCCAGTGGAGGGCCACAAAGATGGTGAAGGGCCTGGAGCATCTCCCATATATGAGATCCAATGAAATCAAGTACAGGTGCTGCACCTGGGTCAGGGCAATCTCAGACATGAGTACAGACTGAGAGGACAACTCACTGAGAACAGCACTGAAGAGAAAGACTCTGTCTGGTGGATGAAAAGCTTAGCAGGAGATCTGGGATCTGAGTTTGTCCATTCTGAAGAAGAGGTTCCAGGGACATGTTATTGCAACCTTTCAATACTTTAGGGATCCTTTAGAAAAGATGGATACTGACTTTTTACATGGGCTGATAGTGAAAGCACAATGGAGAATGTTTTTAAACTAATAAGCTTATGCTTTGTAAACAGCCTCCTTTCAGTGAGGAAAAAAAAAAAAAAAAAAAAAAAAGTGTGCCAGCCAGATATATACACAGAGGTAAAACTATATTCATACATTACAGATTTCTCATGTATTTAAGAAAGATTCTGAAAGACACCACATTAAAATGAACAAACAAACAAACAAACAAACAAACAAAAAGCCTATGTATACTAGACTTCTTTCATCCAGCAAAAATGTGGGATAATAAATTAGCAAAGCATCACAGTAACATCAAGACAAAAATGAATCACAGAAAAGATTATGAATGCAAAATAGTTCAGAAAAACAAATGAACAACAACAACAACACAGAAAAGCCGGAGTTTGAGAAACATGCATAGTAGGAACCAGATATAACTAATAGAGAACTATATATTTATGTCATCAGATGTGAAGAAGTCTATAGACTAAACAATAAATGTCTCTGTCTAAGATATGCACTGAAGACAGACACCACACTGTGAGATACTGTTTCATGTGATATCCACATATTCATGAATGGAAGAAGCCAGTGAATCAATTACAAAAAAACAGTCTAGGAAATTTAAGCACAGCAGGAGGTTCAAAATAAATTTGGAAGACTGAACTGAAACAGCAGGATACAATAACGATACCTGATAACCAAAGCAGCAAATAGTACCAAACAATAAAACTTAAATAAAGCTTATAAAAATTGTAATAAAACATGTGTAAACAGCTATCCAGAAAACCTGTGAAGAATTAAAATAATAATAATAATAATAATTAAAAAAAAAAAAAAAAAAAAAAAAAAAAGACAAAGGAGAAGAACATAACCAACAACAGCAAATGGAAATATTAGCATTAAAATCCCAGCCATCAGGAACAGATACTGCTTAGAATTTCCTTTTACATCGGAATTACAAATAGAAATCATGTCTAAAGGAATTCAAGCTTAAAATAAAATAAAGAGTACATATTTGTAATAGCAATTGAGGAAAAAAAAATAAAGAATCTTTAAAGATTTGTTTGTTTGTTTGTTTGTTTGTTTCAATGTATTCTTTAATATATTCTTAATACCTTCCTAAAGGTAGTGAAAATAAGCTGTTAAAAATTCACAAAGGTAAAGAGTGTGTTATAATAGACTCATTTATATTTACTTCTGAGTATTTATCATATCTAGATGAAAAACTTACTCTCTCTATCTTCTTTATGATTCTATAGTGAACATACTCAGTAATGCATTTCTGAAAATTAAATTAAAAAAAAGAGAAATAGTATAACTGAATCATAAAAGATATGTTTGGGATACTGATTGTGTCTTGTACTTCCACGCACAAAACACATATACTTCACCAAAGCTCATAAAAATTTTATACCTGTTGTCTCTTCCTAAAATATATGTATTGAAAAATGTTTTTTTTTCATAAAACTTTAATTAGTGTTTGGACACTACAAGGACACATTGCAAGTACAATAATGTGCAGTGAAATATGAAGTTCTCTCCTAAACTCTTTTTCTAACTGAACAGGTATTTTCTCCTGATAAGCAACAGACTACCTGTATTACGAAAAACCAAATATAAACTGTTGAATGGCACCTGGCATATAAGGAAGCTAAAATAATAAGGAAGTGTGAGATGGTTCTTTCAGAATTTACATTCAAATAAACATAAAATAATAAGAACAGATAAGTGAATTCTTTCTTCAGGAATGGTTTGGTAAACCAGAAGTTCTGTTGATTCCTGTGTCTCATCCAAGATTCTTAACTACAACTATTACAATGTATCATGCTAAAATAATCTATGATGTTAAAATCAGCACAGACCATTTGAATTAAAGTAGTTGAAAAGTATTATGCAGAAATAGCTTATATATTGTTACATTCAAAAAATGGGAGTGGATTCTCTGTTGCTTGTAAGCCAGTTTTTCTTTTCTTTTTTCCTATTTTTTTCATTTTTGTTTGTTTGTTTGTTTGTTTTTCAATCATTTGTTTTCAATGCAGATATGTAGTTGGAGAAAGTTAAGCAGTTTGAAAAGTTAGAAAAGGTATATTTGATTTCTATGTCTACTACTTAAATATTTTTCAAGATTCAGTATAGTAAATTTATGAAATGCAAAAAGACAAATATATTTCATCGTGTTCTACATAAATATACATAAATATTTTAAGTGGAGCCCAACGTGACATAGACTATAAATATTCATGAGAAGGAGAATCTAAGTCAAATCATGAGTAATTTCTGATGGGTTTGCATACATTTGATCAGATCCAGTACCAAGAATTATTTATTTATTGTTTTAAAAAAAGAAAATGTTTCCACTGAGTGACACAAATTTAATTTTATTTTATTTTCAGCTATGTCCATCAACAGGACAAGGGGCAGTGGACACAAAATGGAATATAGGGGGTTCCATACAAATGAGTACAAATAGTTTGAGAATGACAGAGCAGTGGAACAAACTGCCCAAAGAGGGAGCAGGGCTGTCTTCTCTGGAAATAAAGACCATTCTGGATGATTTCCTGTGTAACCTACTCTGGGAAACTTATTTTAGCAGAACTAGATGATCTCCAAAAGTTCCTTCCAACCCCTATGGTTCTGTGATTCTTAAAATCCTTTTATATCAAAGATTATCATCATTTTAATTTCATACTATTCTAAGGAGTTTCTAATTTTTAGATCAAATCTACATAACCCATAAATAGAAGGCTGTTGGATAACTAAAAAACGGTCACAATCATTTGTGATTTTTAGATATAATTTGCAAATGTCTTTTTTATTTTATTTTATTTTATTTTATTTTATTTTATTTTATTTTATTTTATTTTATTTTATTTTATTTTATTTTATTTTTTAACAGATTTTTCACTGTCTGTTGTCACTAGAACCAGTTTAAGGAAGCTCTAAAATGATAGTTACTTCAGTTTAAAACAAGGAATTGCAATTCACGCCACTAAGAGAAAAGGAGTTCTACTCTAAGGAGTAAACATGCAAGAGATCTGAGTGAGATCATGCTTATAGAGTTAGAGAAGGTCAATATTACAGTGAATCTAGAAAATCACTGTATATCAAACTTACAGTTTTGAAAAATGAGGGAGTAAAAGGGAGATGTTGACTTTTCAACCTTTCCAAAGCAAGTATCAGAACAGTGATGATAGCATCGATTACCTAATTTACAACATTCTGCTCTAGCCATTAAGCTGTTTTAAGAGCATTATTTCAACTAATGGAAAACTATTAACTTTTCAGCATGTCACTTAATATTAGAATAGCTGACTGCTACAGAGCAATTGAGTTCCAACAGCATATTTTTTATGGCTCTTAATTAAGGATATGCCCTCAAATAAACTTATAGAACCTATGTCTCTCCTGCTTATTGCTCCTTAGGTCACAGGTTCTTAAAGTGCTAATATGTATCTCTGCTAATTGATACTGCCTCCTGAAACCTCAAGAGAAAATTTCCTCCCCGGTGACTACATTGTCTTTTTGTTGCTTCTGCATTGAGTGGCATCTTGTAACTTTGTATATTATCATTGCAAATTCAGTGACCTTCACAGTGCTGAAATGAATAGGGTTTTCTATGATCAAATATACTACTATATAATTTGCACTTCCAAATAAAGATCTGAATGGTAGTATTTAGAATCTATTAAATAATTAAATAAATAAATAAATAAAATTTACACATCTTTTCATTTTCAGTAATAACAATTTTTAATTATTACTTTAAGATGTCTTGAAAGAAAGAAAGAAAGAAAGAAAGAAAGAAAGAAAGAAAGAAAGAAAGAAAGAAAGAAAGAAAGAAAGAAAGAAAGAAAGAAAGAAAGAAAGAAAGAAAGAAAGAAAGAAAGAAAGAAAGAAAGAAAGAAAAGAAAGAAAGAGAAAATAGAGGAAGAGAGAGTTAAAGAGGGAGAGGGAGAAACAGAAGGAGAGGGAAGTACAAGCAGATCACTGGAGAACAGATTCTTCCTATTAACATCTTGGACTCAAGTAACTTTCACATTGCCAACATTTATGACAATTTTATGCAGTTTAGGTGCTGACAGCAAAAGTGATTAAAATAATTTATCATACTGTAATGAAATCCTATGAGGCTCAAAAGAAGAAGTGGAATAGTATTTCTATGTGTGGGATGCTACACTCTGGAGTTCTTCTTGATGCTTCATAACTTAGTGATCCCAGATTCTAAAGATGTGTAATAGTATCCATACTATCTCATTTTCCTTTATAGTGTTAGCACCAGTAAATGATATTTTCAGTTATATTTAGTCTTACTGGTAGTATAAAAAACTAGCACCTCTGGTAGTATATAATGGTAGTATAAAAAACTAGCACCTCTGGTAGTATATAATTAACATCATGGACAAGTATATAAAAAAACAAAACAAAACAAAAAAAAAACAACAAAACAAAACAAAACAAAAAAACAAAAACAAAAAAAACAAAAACAAACAAAAAAAAAACATTGCAAACATTGCAGATTTAGACTGACAGTGTGTGGAGGAGGATGGGAGTGAGGGAAAAATACTGCCTTAACAACAAATGTAGAAAAAGTTATCTAGGCAATACTTTGTCTCAGCAACACTGTCTGCTAGTGCATATCACCTGATTAACTTTTTGGCCTTATTATGTAGAAGCTACAGAGGAACAGTACTGAATAATTTCTCTTGGAGTAGTGGCAGAAGGGCAACTTGGAACCTTCTCCTTTTTCCTAATCCTTTAAGACAGTCTAGTTTAAAGATTGTTGTGATTTTGTAATTTTCGCTATTGGTATTCCACATCGTAACATCATGTGGAGCACAGGGAAGAAGAACTGCACATCCAGAGGACCTCACGATTTGATCTAGATAACTCTGTGACAAAGATAAACATAATCTTTCCTGAGACATTTATGTCTGTCATCATTCTGTAATCATCAAGTAAAATCCTTTCCTAGTCAAATTAATGATAAATCTCCCATTCACATTAATCAGCTATATAAATTTTCCTATTAAAATGGGATACCTAATATCTCTAATATCTGTTAAAATGGGATACCTAATATACCAGCAGCAGTGTAGAGGATGTTCTTTACATCCTGTCTTGTCTGTACTGGCTCCAGGGCCATGGCATGGGCTATCTCCTGTTTAATCTGCTCAAAAGCCTGCTGCTGCTCAGGGCCCCATGTAAAATTATTCTTCGGCATCACCTGATAACAGGGGCTTACAATGAGGCTGTAGTTTGTAATGTGCATCCTCCAAAAGCTCACTACTCCCAGAAAAGACTGTGTCTCTTTCTTGCTAGTTGGCAGAGACATAGCAGTGATTTTGGTGATCATATCTGCTGGGATGTGACATCTTGCCACTTTATATCTATGAACTGAATCTCCTGGGCAGGTCCTTTCACTTTGCTTCGCTTTATAGCAAAACCTGCTCACAGAAGAATTTTGATTATTTGCTCTCCTTTTGTGAAAACTTCTTCTGTATTGCCCCACATAGTGATATCATCAATATACTGCAGGTGCTCAGAAGCACCACCCTGTTCCAATAGAGTTTAGATCAACCCATGGCAAATGGTTGGGCTGTGTTTCCACCCCTGGGACAAATGATTCCAAGCATACTGAACGCCCCTCCAGGTGAAGGCAAACTGTGACTTACAGTCTGTGGCCAAATGAATGGAAAAGAAGGCATTAGCAATGTCAGTGCTGGCATACCATTTGGCTACTTCTGAGTCCAGCTCATACTGGAGTTCTAACCTGCCCGGCACAGAAGCACTCAGCGGGGTGTCGTGGGTTAACCTAAAATCTACCTGCACCCATGACAGGGGGGCAGAGGCAGTGTGACCTCATTCAGGCCATGTCAGTATAATGTCAGCCTCCATTCTCCACTTGCTTTACGCACTGGCCATATGGTGCTGTTAAAAGGTGAGTGAGTTTTACTGATCACTCCTTGATTCTCTAGCTGATGAATCAACTCATGAATGGGGAGCAAGGAATCCCTGTTGTTGCAGAACTGCCATCTGTGCACTGTCTTTGTAGCAATCAGTACCTGCTGCTCTTTTACTTGTAGCAGCCCCATAACAGATGGGTCCTCTGACAGGCCAGGCAAAACAGACAGCTGCTTAATGTTGTCTGTATGTACAGCAGCTAGTCCAATGGCCTATTGATACCCGTTAGGATCCTTGAAATGCCCCCTTCTGAGGTAATCAGTACCAAGTATGCATGGAGCCCCTGGGTCAGTCACAACTGTTTTTGCCAGTCTTTACCAGTGAGGCTTATTTCAGCCCACAACACAGTCAATTCTTGAGAGCCCCCCGTCACTCCATAAATATGGATTGATTCTGTCCCTCCATTACTCAAGGGCATTAGAGAGCACTGTGCACCAGCATCCACCAGTGTTTTATATCTCTGTGGTTCTGATGTGCCAGGCCATCGAATCCACACAGTCCAATAAACACTATTATCCTTTTCCCCTTGAGACTGAGGGCAGGGCCATTCTGTTCATTAGCTGTAGCAACTGGAGCAGCTGTACTGATATGTTATGTAGTTCTCTCACCCATTCTACAGAAGTAGGTTGGTCATGCTACTTCCTCATGTCTTTTCCATGGTCATGTAGGTAGCTCCACAAGGCAATATGCAATGTAGTCTTACTGTTGCTCCTTGCTTGAGCTGGAAAGCATTTGTGTTTAACAGCTGAGATTTTTGATGATACAGGTGAGGAGGAGGCTAATGAAAATTGGATTTTCATTAGTTTGATGATCCTGGTCTTCATCAGTCATTTCTGATACTACTACAGGTTCGTCAAGACACACTTGCTCTTGCACTTCATTCAGTCTGAATGTTACTTCTGAGATGGCTGAAATGGAGATGTGAGCAGGGGTTAACTGTTGTTCAAAGTTTTGAAGTGTAAGTGCCAATTCAAAAACTAGGGGTCTTCTATCTTGTTCCTCATACCTTTGAAACGTTGCTGCTAGTGTAATGGCATATCTTTCTGGTGCTGTTTTGGTGAGTTTCTGCAATATATCAGGTGCCATCCTCACTCTCTCAGGATCATGGTCTTGACAAGGATTGTTAGGATCAAAATTAGGGTTATACAACATTTCCACCACAGCTATTTCCCTCAAATACTGGATACCTTTCCAATTGTATCACACTTCTTCATCACAAGCTTCAGATTGTCTTTGAAGGGAAGCTTTTCCTTCACAGCTACTAACATTCACTCCCAGAGGGTGGCAGCCCCATCCAAACATCTACTAATCCCTCTGTCAATAGTTGGGTCTCTGGCAATGCCTCCTAGTTGGTGAGCTTCATTACCATCTAGAGACAAGCTACTGGCCCCGCTGTCCCAATAGAGAAGCAACCAGGTAGCAAGAGATTTGTTCAAGCACCATGTAAACTCCTTTCCTGAGCCCTGGATTTCTGTCATCTTCAGAGCTCAGTGAACAGTAATAGAGACTTACTCCTCATGTCTCTTAGTTTTTCCTTTTGCCTTTCTCAGTGCTGATCCAGACCCCTCGCCTGGATCTTCCTCTGCCTCCTCCTCTGCTTTTTTTTTTTTTTTTTTTTTTTTTTTTTTTTTTTTTTTTTTTTTTTTTTCCCATTCTAGAAACGAGGACACCCGTTTCCATGTCTTGCCTTCCACAGGGGCAGCTGACATTGTTACTGATGTATCCCATGACTGATCAGATTTGACTTGGGGATTTCCCCCTGTCATGGTTTTGCAATTTTGTAATTTTGCTATCAGTATTCCATATCATAACATCATGTTAAGCATAGATAATTTTGACGAATCTGCTGCTCACAAAAGATGACTGAATGTCCCAGGGAACACCACGGTCAGTCATATGACAAGGACTCTATATAATCTCACTTTGGAGCTGAACTCACGCTCTTGGACCTTGCCAGCCAGGGGGAGAGCCATGTGGGAGCGTTCCAGCCATTTCGCCTAGAGTTCCAGTAGGCCTCTCAGTTTTGGGACTCACTCTCTCTTATTTTACTTGATTCATTAGCCTTAATTCCAATTATATTGTATTATATTGTGTTATTCTGTATTCCGATATAGTATTTTAGTAAAATAGTGTGCCTCCTTAGATCGTTGCTGCTGCATTTATTTCCTTTTTCCCTGTTTTCTTTTTTCCTTCTGGTCCAGCGGCCTGTGGGCTGACTGCCCCTTGTCATGGGTGCCGGTAGATTTTAGGATAATCCATGACACTTTGATATGGCAATAATTCTCCAGAAAAAGAGTCGATGTCCTCTGGGAGTAGGAAAAGGCTACTTGGGGAGACTACAAGGAAGTTGTTAAGGAATGCAGGGAGGAAGCTAGGAAAGCAAAAGCCCTACTCAAATTTAGATTGGCCACTACAGTAAAAAAGAATAAGAAATCCTTTTACAAATATATCAGTGGTAAGAGGAGAACCAAGGAAAATATCCATCCTTTCGTTGATGCAGCAGGGAATGTGACTACTGAGGATAAGGAGAAGGCTGAGGTGCTCAACCACCTTTACATCTGCCTCTAATAGGCAGATGTAAATAATAATCCTCAGGGCACTTTAAACCCTGATCGGAAAGTCTGAGATAGAACACAAAATATACACCCAGTGATTCAGGTGGAGGTAGTTAAAGAGATCCTCCTCCATCTGGACTGTCACAGGTCCATGGGACTGGATAGTCTCCATCCTAGTGTTCCAAGGGAGTTGGTGGGGGTGATTGCCGAGCCACTCTCTGCCATCTATCAGCATTCCTGGCTATCTGAAGAGGTCTCAGAGGTTTGGAGGCTTGCCAGTGTGACTCCCATCTACAAGAAGGGTCATAAGAAGGATACAGGGAACTACTGGCCCATCAACCTTGCCTTGGTACCAGGGAAAGTTATGGAGCAAATAATCATGAGTGAGATTACACAGCATGTGCATGGCATCCAGGGGATCAGGACAATCCAGCATAGGTTCATGAAATTAGAGAGCTGAGCAATCACCAACCTGATAAAGCTTAAGAAGAGTAAGTGCTGAATTCTGCATCTAGGAAGGTGCAACCCTGGTTATATATACAGTCTGGGAGAAGAGATGCTCCAGAGCAGTCCCACAGAAAGAAATCTGGGGGGTGAACAGCATGCTCAGTTAACCTGGAAGGCCAGTCTGGGGTGCATCAAGCATAGCCAGTTGAGGTCTCAACTTGAACACCGTGTGGCAACATAGCACAGAAAGGATATAAAATTATTAGAGATCATCTGAATGAGAGATATGATGACTCTGAAGAGTCTAGGGGGGAAGACACATGAGGAGCAGATGAAGTTACTTGTTATGTTCTGCATAGAGAGGAGAAGACTGAGGGAGATCTCATTGCAGCCTCTGACTTCCTTACTAGGAGCAGGGAAGGGAGCAGCGCCGATCACTGCTCTCTGGTGACAGTGGTAGAACCAGAGGGAATAGCATGGGGTTGTAACAGAGGAAGTTCTGGTTAGATATTATCACAGAATCACAGAATCACAGAATTTTTCAGGTTGGAAAAGACCTAGAAGATCATCTAGTCCAACCATTACCAATACTTCCCAGCTAAATCATATTCCTCAACGCAACATCCAAACGTTTCTTGAACACTCCCATGGTCAGTGACTCTACTACTTCCCTGGGCATTGCATTCCAATGCCTGACTACCCTTTCTGAGAAGAAATACTTCCTAATGTCCAGCCTGAACCTCCCCTGTCGCAGCTTGAAACCATTCCCTCTAGTTCTATCACTGTCTACACGAGAGAAAAGGCCAACCCCCAGCTCACCACAACCTCCCTTCAGGAAGTTATAGAGAGCTATATTAGAAGAAGGTTCTTCAACAAGAGGGTGTTCGGGCACTGGAACATGCTCCATGGGGACAGAATTCAAGAATGTTTCAACAAATCTCTCAGACACATAGTCTGATTTTTTAGGTTTTCCTGTGTGGAGTCAGGACGTGAACTCATTTATCTTATGGATACCTTCCAACTCAGGATTTTTGAAAACTATGATTTATATGAACCATCTGTAAAATAAAATAATTCATGTCAATTGAAAACTGTAAAAAAGGCTACACAGTGCCATTGTTTTTATTCACTTTCCTAAACTGTGTGCCCTGGTGGCGCAGTGGTAGAAGTGCTGCTTGCAACACCGGAGGCCCGGGTTCGAATCCCCCCTGTGGTGCAAGTGGTAGAAGTGCCGCTCTGCTACACAGAAGGCTCGAATCCTGGGAGTTGGACTCGATGATCTCTAAGGTCCCTTCCAACTTGCACGATACTGTGATACTGGGAAACTGTATTTCCTTCCTCAAAACTTGTCATATTGCTCAGATAGATAGAGTTTCTAGTTTTACTTTCATTTTCATGAAGAATTCCTTAAGGCATTGCCTTATTGCACATTATTGCTCTCTTCCAGTATCTGAAAGGTGCTTACAGTGAGAGTGGGGCAAGTCTATTTTCTCTGGTGACAGGTGACAGGACAAGGGGAAACGGCCTCAAGTTGCACTAAGGTAAGCTTAGATTAGACGTTAGGAAACACTTCTTTACCGAAAGGGTTGTTAAACACTGAAATAGGCTCCCCAAGGAGGTGGTTGAGTCACCATCCCTGGATGTGTTTAAGAGCTGTTTGGATATAGTGCTCAGAGATATGATTTAGCAGAGGGTTATTAGAGTTAGGATACTATAGTTAGGCTGTGGTTGGACCTGATGATCTTTGAGGTCTTTTACAATCTGACTAATTCTATGATTCTATGATTGTAAGGCATGCAGTTGGTTTAAACTGCTTTGCATATATCTATTTCTTTCTTCAGCTGCCTCACTGAATTACTGAATTCTGTTAAATATAGTAATGTAAACTTACATTAAATCTGAAAAAATAAAAATAAAAAAAATTTAAAAAATCAATTACATTTCCTGGCAGAAGATAATTAAAATCAGCTTTCTATGAGTAATACAATAGAGGGGAGGTCTACATATTGATTTCACTGATGGTATTTTCTTCATCACTGAAATGGATTTGAAGATACTGTAGCATCTCAAAAAATATACCATCTATCTGTATGTATCTCTGTATCTATATATATCATCTGTATCACCTATATCTTATGTATCATTTATGTCTAATTTTCATTATTTTCAGTTTATGCAGTTGAAGTATGTTTTATTTTGCATTATACCTTTAAACCAAAAGCACTAAAAATAGGTGATATAGTATAAATACTGGGAAAAGGTTCTGTGTACAAAGCACGATAATTACTTTATAAATCTACTGTTTTTACATCAGCTGTGTGCTATTTTTTCATGTTCAGCTACTCAATCACATTTCCTTACATACTGAGACAAGGAGGAAATAAATAATTAAAGGGGTGTATAAGCTTTGAAATCAGTTTAGGATTAGATGCAGTTACCAAAAGCTGTAACACTGGTGATATTTTGAAGTAGAAGGGGTGAGAAAAAGAAGGAAAGGGTGATGTTGGTTTTCTTCACCTGGAAATTACTGAGATCAGAAAGACCAGTCTCCCTGTCAAAGCAAGGTGAACCTACAACAGTGATCCAGTTCTGTGTCCAGCTGATTTTTTCAATGTCTCCAAAGATGGAGACTCCATAACCTCTGGGCAATATCCTTCAATGCTTGATCACACTCAAAATAAAAGAGTGTTGTACTAAGGTGGAATTTCTTTTTCTTTAATTTGTGCTTATTGTTTCTTTTCCTGTCAGTGTATACTACTGAGAAGAATCTGTAAAGATTTTTTTTTTTTCTTTAATATACTTTGTATACTCCACTGCTTGCACAGGTACTTTTAGGACATGGTTCATCTGACATGTGAATAGACATGAGATGAATCACTGAAGGGAGTCTGGGTTACCTCCGATTTACACATCCATGTAAACAGCTTTATTTGGTTAAATAAATCTCATCCATGTGGCATGCTGAGTTTTGTTTTATTTACCAATGGGATCATTTTAGATTACAGTAGCTGTTTAAACAGTTGAAATGCATTGGCTTAATGGGCACTTTGGGGAAAATACTGGAAGTAGATAAATGTGTTAACATGAAGACCTAAGCTAGGTAGCAGAGTAGAAAACAGAGAGGGGGAGAGAAGAAGCAGAAATGCATAAAGAAGCAAGTATTAGAAAGAAGATAAAAGTGTTCAACATTCTGTCTGCACTTAATTGTCATACATTTTCTGGAAGGAGCAGCGAGTATTTACATGGAAAAAGAACAAAACACTGAAGACTATTATATAATTTTCAAGATTTCTTGCACTGATGTCAGGCACATATGCCAGATCACCACAATGCACCATTTTATTTTAAAGCGGGTGACTAAAAATGACAACCCTCTTTTTGGTCAGGGTAACCTTGTATCTTTCAGATGTCAACAAAAATGTTCAGTTATACTGGTAAGCAATTTAATATTTACTGCCTTACTTGTTTCCTCCAAAATACAGTCACGCTCTTAATCTAATCAATTGAACTTCATGAGTTTACAGACAGAATGTGATTATTAATTTATTAGCTTCTCAATGGATATGAAATTTTTTAGCTAAAATAACTTCAGATTTCTACGTGCCTGCACATACTTGTGATGCAAAGAATAATTTCAGGGAAAAGCAAAAATTAAGAAATGCTGAATGATACCAACTCAATCATTTAAACTTCCACAGAACCTGTACTGTAAGCATGCTAATAGCTTTCACATCTATTTTAGCTTTAATGGTGCTCCATGGATCCAGAAATTACTTCACTATCTTGCCCTAGTGTGCACTCTGCCTCCAATTCCATCTTGTCAGTATTGGGTATGCCCAGCTTCTCAGGAAATGCATCTAGTCCAGCTTTCTGCCTTTATAGATCATCTTTTGCACAAGACTTTCAAAAAAAGACATGAGGATTAATAGCCATAAGACAGATAAAAATGTAGTAAGTGGCAGCATCTATTTGTAAGCAAGGGAGATGAGAAACATTGCCTATATGCACTGCAAGACTTGAGCTAACCCTGACAGAACTGTGCGTTACCTTATTGAATATCTATTTTTTCTTTTATTTAACCAATATGGAATAACACTGAGAAACATAACAATACTTGAAAAAACAAAGACCTCTCTGTGGGTCCCTCTAATGCCAATTAATTACCTCTAACATTAGATAAGCAACAGTTAATAATCCAAAATGAGGTTAATCATCTTAAATATTCTCTATACCCTGTGGTGGGAAAGATGTACTTGTTAAATTGGTTATTTTGGGTTATTTTATGGGAAGTTAAAAGTGGGACTTCCTCCTTCAGCATTCCAAACCCAGGATACTTCCTATGCGAGTGCTGCACGCAGCCTGATGCCCGATTCTCTGAGGACTCTATCTGAGTCACTTTCCCATTAGTAAGTTCAACCTGTAGTGAGATTGAATGCATATTACAGTCATTCAGAAAACAGGTCATCAACACAGATTGTATTCCATAGGCCTCACACATCACACCAGCACAGTCAACCCAGTCCTCTTCTTCCACCCAGATGAAAGAGGCAAGTCCCTGACGCAGGCATAGTCACAACTCCAGGTTTACCAGCACACACACTCATGGGTGCCAATGCACCAACACATCCCCTTTATCTTCCTGATACATTGCCTGGATCCTGGTCCCGCCCAACTGCTCCACAGGTCCCCTACAGACTGGCTTCTCCAGTGTGACTGTTGCCAGCAATTGCATACACACCTAGTTTGGAGCAGATATGGACACTGTCCAAGAAACTAACACCAGAAAGTGTATGCTGCAGAGACTAAATGAAGCCAGAGGTGAAATATCTGCATGTGAAAACAAATCATTGACAGCTGCTGTAGTCAGATTGGAATGTGAGTACCATGGTCTGTGTTGCCAGCTCCTGGTGCTAGTGGAGACTTGGCATCAGCTTTCAGAGTGGGTGGGGCTCTTTATACTCCAGCCTCCAAGGTGAGAGCAATGCAAGTCCCCAAACCAGATGCTGGGGAATAAGGTGAGTGCCGTGACTGAAAGCTCTGCACCAGCAGAAGAAGAAGGGTCTCCTGTCACAGATAGGGGATTTACAGAGAGGTTAATAAGAAGATATAAAAAGACAGAATAGGCTGTGGTGATCCATTTCAGGGCTCACCCAGACAAGTAAACTAACCAGCCCAGTTTTACATACTTTTGCATCCTGCTATAGCTATTTCTGTCCCCCAGGCCTCGTTGTTGCCAAGTCCCCATTCCCCTGCACATTGCGTCATCAGCTTGTACTGTCTCACCCCTCCACAACATCCTGAGCCTTCAGATTTGTATCACTATCTGTTGTATAGGCCTGGTGTGTGCCTGCTGTTTCTTGAAATCTCCTGAAATAATATGTCTGATCAGGCTCATTTCTCATTATGGTCTTTGTGAGCACAAATTGACCAGGTTTTATTAACCTGTTTGTCTCCCTGCTTTTCCTTTTTCTCCCAACTAAAAAAAAATGAACATTTTCACTTTGCACATATGGCATTACTTAGTGCCACTGATCAGGTTTATTCCTATCATTTATCCATGTTTGCTTTTGAATCATAGAACCATAGAATCACCAAGGTCAGAAAAGACCTCCAAGATCATCTAGTCCAACTATTCACCTACCATCAGTATTTCCCCACTACACCATGTCCCTTAGTACATCTGAATGTTTCTTGAACATTTCTAGGGATAATGAATCCACCACCTCCCTGGACCACCCATTATTGTGCCTAACCACTCTTTCAGATAATATTTTTTTCCTAATATCCAACCTGTTTTCATAAAGAAACACTCTCCTTCCACATACCATTACAGATTTATTTAATTTAAGACATTTTTCATATACTTCAGCCTCATACATTCTTTCTTAAGGCTTTCTGAGGTAATCTGAGTGCTCTGAAGCAAGTAATAAACATGGAATCTGCTGCAAACCACCCCCAAGTCAGAAGAATCAGTGCAATAAGGAATACTGCCTAGCATGTTACAGAACTGTCTTGGTATTGAGAACACAAACAACATAGTGAATGAGGCAGCTGAAATATTGGAACTTTATGTAGTTAGCTCTCTCTGTCTCCCCTTTCACTTTGACTACACCAAATAAATTTCTCCAAGACAAATATATTATAGGTCGGTAAATAGTAAATAGTAAATAGTGTGAATCTGAGCCACTCTGTTACTTGTTCTTAAACACTGAAATTGGTCTTTGTCTATACCATATAGTTCAGGAGATGAAAACACTATGTCTACTTAAATAATATTCTTTTCTAGGCTGAAACTCAGAAGGAAGTGAAAAGTCAGGCATAGAGAAGGCCAGGGTATTTTGAAATAATAAAAGATGGTAGAGATAAAAAAAAGAAGAGTTTTTGTGTTAAGGGTAGGATAATGGGAAATTTCCAGATTCAGGACTATTCTGAGATGTTAAAACCACTCCTGAAATAATTATGATAAGAGTCAAGGTACCTGTGGCTCTTACCTTGGGCTTTTTTATATAAAAGGAAGAGATGAGACTGTAAGGTGCTTACTTTTCAAGAAAATCTGATCTGTGATGTTATTGATAGAAGAGGTCTGTGGAAGAAAACTTTCTCCAGATTTTGCACTTCATTCTCACTGTGACACTACATGTGTGTTGTGCTTACCATTTTAAATGAATAGCAATCTCGCTATCTGTTATTAATGATGTGAAACACTAAGCTGTCTGACAGCTGTAGTATTGTCCTGGAAAATAAAAATAAAAAAATGTTAACAGATGCTGAAAGACAGATAATTATTTGTGAATTACCTGATCCAGGAAATATGTGGAATCTGCAGCACTTTAAATGAAATGAAGCAATGGTAGGGATGATGACTGAATGATCTGTAGACCATTGTGTGTAATTTTTGCATGAAATACATTAAATTAAATAAAATTAAAATCCATTAAATTAAACTGAGATTCATCTTATTTGACCTATGATATCACAGATCAAGTGTGGTGGTGTATGGGAGATTGGTAATCACAGCCTGAACCTCTGATTAATCAGCTGAGGCAAGTATGGGGTCAGCTGTGGGAGCACAGGTGAGAGTGATGTAGCTGTGCTCCCGGAAGGGGTGGAGCTTGACTCCATCCCCTCTGAGACCTCATTTAAGGGCTGACTCCCACTGGAGCAGTATCTCTTGGAGATCGCTCACCAGGGAGGACTGCCTCAGCTGCTTCAGTCAAGGCACCACCGTTGGTGAGTTTTCCCTTTACTCATTCACTTATATACCTTCTGTACATTTTGTTTCCATCTGTACATTTAAAACCAATACATTTGGCGAGCCAGGCAGGAGCCTGCAAATATCGGAAAAAAAAATGTCTTTCCTGTGGAATGTGTTTAGCTGGTTCAAGGGGGAGAAGATCACCCCCTTAGGGAAAATCCTCCCTGGACAAATACCAGGGTTTGAGGCATCCCCATATTTTCAATTAGCGACGATTATAGAACAATGGGGGCCCTTACGGGTAACGGGCAATATGTCCCCTTACCATCTAACTGAATACTTTCAGGGGTTGCAAAAAGATATTTTGACAACCAAAGAAAGGCAAATGGCTGCATCCATGGCTGCTTGGCCTTTATTGAATGCTTTAAATCAGGCAGAGGTTAAATCAGATAAGATTGAACATGAAAATCAATTATTAAAAGCCCGCATTGAAAAATTGGAGGGCGAAATTAATCTATTAACGGGGAAAAATTCATCATTTTTTTCAAACACCCCCCAAATTAGATATATTACAATGGATGATAGTAAGGATCCTGAAACATCGGATCAAACTAAGGTCACCAAATCTGACCTAGAAGAGCCACTTAAGACGGACTTATTAGAAGTCCGTCCTATGGTAACCCAAAAAAACGAAAAAAGTCCAGGAGCGACCAGCAGGGGTGCCTCCTGATCAATGGACCCCTGCTGACTCCTATTTACACGTAACAGCACGTCCATATACACCCACTGAACTTATGGATCTAGTACAGCGCTTCAGGCAAAGACCAAGGGAAAGTGTTCCAGCCTGGCTGTTACGATTATGGGACTCGGGAGCTGAAAGTGTAATAGTTAGCGGCTCCGAGGTATCTAAACTAGCAACTATAACAGTCCATCCTGCCCTGAGGCAGAGATTGTACTCAGGGTCCCAGTTCCCTGAAGAGAATCATTCGATCGTAGATTGGATAATGGCTGCCTGCCGTATGGTATGGTCAAATAAAACAGACATGCCAATACATACAGGAATGTGGTCTTCTATGGAAGACCTACAAAATTATATCCGGGAACTAGGCATGCGAGAGGCTGTCTATGAAGATGTATCTGTTAGTCCGGACATGGTGAAGTTTTCCGCGGGAATGAGGGACCTAATCTTACAACAGGCTCCCTCACATATGTATGGAACATTGGTTTCTATATTGAATCCTCTAGTGGCCGCAGAGGCAGCAGTCCAACATGCTGCCCAATTGGTAGCGGACCTGGGGGAAACGGAGCGCCTAAGAACCAAGCGCAATATTAGAGTAATTGAAGATCCTGAAGTTTTTCCAATAGCCCGAGCCAGGAGATCGGCTCCACGAACCCCTCGGGCGGGACCCATTAGGGTGTCCCGAAAACAAATGTTTAATGATCTACTCCGAGCAGGTGTTCAATTTGCCAAAATTGATGGGCAGCCCAATCACGTTCTGCTTCAGTTGTGGAAACAGCTGAAGGATGAACAAAAATTTCAAAACCGCCCCAAAAGACCGGGGATAAGGCTTATAGAACGACGACCAACAACAGTTTGGAATCTAGAAGACTTTATCGTGCCAAATAGGAAAAAGAGGCCACCTCAGGTGCCTCGGGTCACAGTACCAGAGGCATCAGAGGTAAAAGACCTGAATCTGGCCCAGTTTATGGCGTGATGAGGGACGTCAGTCACCCTAGGGCCTCTAGACGGGACCGGAGGCCCTATGTGGAATTGACAATATATTGGTCCCGAGAAAATGTGCAGAAGGTTATGGCCCTCGTTGATACGGGGGCGGAAACATCTATAATTTATGGAGATCCAACAAAATTCAGAGGGAACAAAGTAATGATTGGAGGCTTTGGGGGACAGACCGTTCCAGTCACCCAAACTTGGGTAAAATTGGGGGTCGGGCGCCTCCCACCACGGGAGTACAAGGTATCTATTGCCCCAATTCCGGAGTACATATTGGGAATTGATATCTTGTGGGGTCTGGCTCTCCACACAACAGTGGGAGAGTTCCGGTTGCGGCAGAGATGCATTAGTATCCGGGCAATTCAGACAATATTGAGAGGCCATGCAAAACATGAGCCTATTTGTCTGCCCAAGCCACGTCGGATTACTAATGTAAAACAGTACAGACTCCCAGGTGGGCAGGATGAAATAACAAAAACAGTGCAGGAATTAGAAAGAGTGGGTATTATAAGGCCTGCACATAGCCCGTACAACTCCCCAATATGGCCAGTGCGAAAATCGGATGGAACATGGAGGATGACAGTGGATTACAGGGAATTAAACAAGGTCACGCCGCCCGTTCATGCAGCCGTACCCAATATTGCCTCCCTAATGGACACACTAAGTAGAGAAATTAAAACGTATCACTGTGTCCTAGACTTAGCGAATGCATTCTTCAGTATTCCGATTAGTGAAGAATCACAAGACCAGTTTGCATTCACATGGGAAGGCAGGCAGTGGACTTTTCAGGTTCTGCCGCAAGGGTACGTGCATTCACCTACTTTTTGTCATAATTTGGTGGCGCGTGATCTGGCTAAGTGGCAGAAGCCACATAATGTAAATTTATATCATTATATTGATGACCTCCTGTTAACATCCGATTCATTAGAGGCGGTGAGACAAGCAGCAGATTTATTGATAGCTTATCTGCAAAAGAGAGGGTGGGCTATAAACCCACAGAAGGTGCAAGGTCCGGGGTTATCTGTAAAATTCCTGGGAGTAATTTGGTCCGGAAAAACCAAAGTACTACCCAGTGCAGTAGTAGATAAAGTCCAAGCGTTTCCAGTTCCTACAACATCAAAACAGCTACAAGAGTTCTTAGGTATATTAGGGTATTGGCGCTCCTTTATACCTCACTTAGCTCAGTTGTTGAGGCCATTGTATAAGCTTACCAAGAAGGGTCAATCGTGGAACTGGGGGAAGGTAGAACAAGATGCTTTCCAACAGGCAAAGCTGGCAGTTAAACAAGCCCAGGCATTGGGTATATTTGATCCGACCCTCCCAGCTGAACTAGACGTTCATGTTACCCAGGATGGTTTTGGCTGGGGCCTGTGGCAACGCCAGAGTTCTGTTCGAACCCCCATTGGATTCTGGTCTCAGGTTTGGCACGGAGCAGAAGAAAGATACAGCATGATTGAAAAACAGTTATTGGCTGCCTATTCAGCGTTACAAGCGGTAGAGCCAATAACGCAAACAGCAGAGGTTATAGTTAAAACTACATTACCGATCCAGGGGTGGGTAAGAGATCTAACTCACCTTCCTAAGACAGGGGTGGCCCAAGCACAGACGGTAGCACGATGGGTCGCCTATCTAAGTCAAAGAAGCAGCTTGTCTTCGTCTCCACTCAAGGAGGAATTACAGAAGATCTTAGGCCCAGTGACATATCGCAGTGATACGCCGAAAGAACCAATGGTCGCTCCACCAGAGAAGAGCCCTGTTCAGGAAGGAAGATATCCTATTCCTGAAGATGCCTGGTATACGGATGGGTCCAGCAGAGGCAACCCGAGCAAGTGGCGAGCTATAGCATACCATCCCTCTACTGAGACAATCTGGTTTGATGAGGGGGATGGTCAGAGCAGCCAATGGGCAGAATTACGAGCCGTGTGGATGGTTATAACTAAAGAACCTGGTGATGGCATCCTGAACATCTGTACGGATAGCTGGGCCGTGTACCGGGGGCTTACTCTGTGGATTACGCAGTGGGCTACCCAGGAATGGACTATCCACGCCCGACCGATCTGGGGGAAAGACATGTGGGTAGACATTTGGAATACAGTCAAACACAGGACGGTATGTGTCTACCATGTCTCTGGTCATCAACCCCTGCAGTCACCAGGAAACGATGAAGCGGACACACTGGCCCGAGTTCGATGGATTGGGAATTCACAATCCGAAAATATTGCCCGATGGTTACATCAGAAGCTACGGCATGCTGGACAAAAGATAATGTGGGCAGCTGCTAAAGCATGGGGGCTGCCTGTACAGTTATCTGATATCGTCCAAGCATGTCAGGACTGTGACGCTTGCTCGAAGATGAGACCAAGACCGTTGCCTGAAACAACATCCCACATTGCTAGAGGATATAGTCCTCTTCAGAGATGGCAGGTTGATTACATTGGGCCCCTCCCTCGGTCTGAGGGGGCGAGATATGCCCTGACCTGCGTTGATACTGTAAGTGGACTGCTGCAAGCCTATCCCGTACCAAAGGCAAATCAAGCATATACAATTAAGGCACTCACTAAACTGATGTCTGCATATGGGACACCTCAAGTCATCGAGAGCGACCAAGGGACTCACTTTACTGGAGCGATGATACAGCGCTGGGCAGAAGAGAACAACATTGAATGGCGATTCCATCTGCCATATAATCCAACAGGGGCAGGCCTTATTGAACGCTACAATGGTATTCTTAAGGCTGCCCTGAAGACAGACTCCCAGTCCCTGCAGGGGTGGACAAAAAGATTATACGAAACCCTGCGGGACTTGAACGAAAGACCTCGGGATGGCAGACCCAGTGCTCTGAAAATGTTACACACTATATGGGCCTCCCCTCTTAGGATTCAAATTACAGGTGCTGATAATGAGGTAAAACCGCAGGTTGGTAATGACAATAATCTTCTGCTCCCTGCCCCTGAGAATCTAAAACCAGGAATCCATAAGATAAATTGGCCCTGGAAGGTGCAAGTAGGACCTAAGTGGTGTGGCCTACTTGCACCTTGGGGGAGACTATTGGAGGTGGGAGGTTCAGTTACCCCCTCGGTGATAGGTACATGGCCTACTGACATCGTGGTCAATACTCCGGTCTTTATTGCTAAAGGGACACCCATCATGTCCCTATGGCAGATCAGGACTCCTCCTCTGGTGCCAGATATAGTTATACAGCCACAGATATCTGGCCAGAGGGTATGGTATCGGAGGCCGGGACATAATCCGGTGCGAGCAGAAGTATTGACCCAAGACAAGAATACGGCCTGTATCTTGCCCTGGAGGGCAGACCTTCCTCTCCTGGTACCCTTGAAACATCTGTATTACTCTCCCTAAGATTCTAAGCCTCTAGGACCATCAGAGAACAATTTGTGTGGACTGATGAAACGCAAATGGACCTGCACCTCGAGATGGCTTGTCTCCAGTAACATCTATCAAGCACTGGCCCACGGAAGATCGTGAATACCCATCCAATCATCATTTGAATAACATCAGCATTCGGTGCGACGGGAAATTGTATCAGCGTCGCGTTGGGTCTCTGTGATAAGGGAAAACTCACCTAATCATTGGTTCACGCTGTGAAGGGGTGGAGTGTATGGGAGATTGGTAATCACAGCCTGAACCTCTGATTAATCAGCTGAGGCAAGTATGGGGTCAGCTGTGGGAGCACAGGTGAGAGTGATGTAGCTGTGCTCCCGGAAGGGGTGGAGCTTGACTCCATCCCCTCTGAGACCTCATTTAAGGGCTGACTCCCACTGGAGCAGTATCTCTTGGAGATCGCTCACCAGGGAGGACTGCCTCAGCTGCTTCAGTCAAGGCACCACCGTTGGTGAGTTTTCCCTTTACTCATTCACTTATATACCTTCTGTACATTTTGTTTCCATCTGTACATTTAAAACCAATACAGGTGGTCAATTATATGTCAAGTACATATGGTAAATGTTGTTATTTGCAGTTATCATTCTAAATTGCCATTATAGGCAAAAATATTTGTTTCATTCCCTTGATAATAAAGGGACATGAGTATGACTGCCTTAGATGTAAACAAGTGTGTAATAACCTCCTTGGATATTAATGCTTGGGAAAGAAATACAAAGAAGGTAGGAAACCAAATAATTTTTAAAAAATAAACAAATAAAAAAATCCAAAACAACAAACATATAAGGAGAAAATTTCTAGAAAATTTACATTTCATGAAGGCTTATTATGAATTCAAACATTCATCATTTCTAAAAAATCATAAACCCTTATAGTATCTTCCCACAACACAGCATAGGGGAACTGTTACATCACAAGCTAAACTGATGACTGAGAATCTGGTGAAGTGTCCATCTGGCCCTGGAAGCTCAGGTGCAAAAAGTATTTACCTTTTCTTCACAGGTGACTGGAAGGAGTGGACAGAAGGTCTGTGCCTCCAGTGCTCATTTAAGGGATACATTCCAAAGGGAAAATGCCTCCTGGGTGGAGGCCACTTCCTGAGAAGTGTTTTAGGGCTAGAGACTCCCTCATCACCAGTTGGATGAGTCAACTTTTTCTTATACATGATTATTGGTATTTCTAATTATACTTTGTCCAGTATCATAAATAACTTGTCAGAAGGTCAGTTTTCTTTGGGAAATTATGGAAAACTTAATTAAATGCAGGGTAGTTTCAACAGCATGGAGAAGAGCAGAAAAACAGCTGAGGGGAAAGTTAAGTTTTTGCGTATTACTTAATGACCTTTAATAAGCAAGGTATAGTTCACTTCATGTATGTTATCAGTTACCTCAGAGAGTTAGAGATGCAGTGAAAGTCCATGCAGCATGTTTCCTGATTTATTTTTTTTAATTATTATTTAATTTACAAAACAATTTCCATTTTCAAATATGATAAAATGGTGGAATTGTGATGTGATGTTTTATTACATGCCACAGATGTGATTTTATGTTACTATAATAATCTTGCTACAATTGTTAGGATCATTTAGTATTTTCTAAGTAGAAAACACATAATGAGTGATCTAGATAAGCATGTACTTATAACACTTATATTTTCTGAAAGAAAAAGTAGCTTTGTAGATCGTTAGACAGATGAGACATCCCTTTTAAATCTGATGAGTTGCCAAAGGATTTTACTTTTTGTGTGTGTGTCCATCCATCCTATGATTCATGCCAAAAGGGATATTTAATAGGTAGCACTTAACTGAAATTACTCAGTTTCTTTTTTCCAGAGATGGATTGCATCAAGACCAGGTATTTTGCAAGGTGATTAGTATCACCTTCAGTATCATTTTCAGGGTCAGTATGCACCAAGATCCTTTTGACATTAAATATATTTATATATATTTAAGATTATATTTTGAAAACCATAGTTCTCTCTTTATTTTTTTTTTATTATTATTATTATTTTTTTTTTTTTGAGAAGTTCCAGGATTGGTAAGCTAGAGTTAAAAGCTCCCACAAAAAAAACTGTGTTCAGGCATGATCAAGACATATTTTATGTCTGAGTGAATGAGACAAAAGGTAGGAATCTGCACATATAATTAGCACAATATGGAAAAGATTTATTCTATATTTTACCTAACTTAATGTTAATTAATTGACTACTGCATGTTGTTACCTAGTAGGGAAGGTTGTTACCAGGAAGATGCTAGTTAGAGAACATATTCTTACCACTATATAGCTTAATTATAGCTTAAAAAGCAGATGATCGCTTGTTAACTGGCTACACATTGATATTTCCTTTGGTTCCTTGTCTTGCATCTGTTGCCTCTTTTCCAGCTAGATGTTTTGTTGTTAATTGCAAGAGTTCAAGCTTGTTGACTCAGCTATTATTTTAAACTCTATGTTATGCCTACATATGTAAACCATTTCTTTTGAATTGGGCTATGAGATGATATGAAGAACTCTGCTGAAAGCTTTCTTAATGTTAATGTAAGTGGTCTCCACTTCTATAGTTGCAGATAATTATTGCCAAAGACATCTATTTCATCACAGGAGAGGTTTTCTGCTTGGTCATTTTTTGGTTTTCATATCAGGATAGACAGCTCTTACAACTTAAAGATCTTACCACTAATGATCAACAAGTTCTTATAGGTACCTTTTATATAACAATCTACAAGCAAGATCTCTAAAAAAAAAGGTATAACCTGGGTAACTGGAAGGATTTTAATACCGATTTTTATTTTATTTTATTTATTTATTTATTTATTTATTACCCTGCTGATTTCTTTCAGGATCTTAAATCTTACTATCTCAGGGTGAAAAGTATGGCTTCTAAAGTTCCCAGTCCATGTCCTTATTAATGATTATATACATAAACTACAGATGTAAGAAATATCCATTGGATACCCAGGTCAGAAATAATAACTGCCCTAGAACTGTATCCTACATGAAACCCCTTCCCTTGACCTTCTGGAGAGAAGCTCTGCAGAGGGGGACCTGAGTGTCCTGGACAGCAGGTTGGCCATGAGCCAGCATGGAAACTATCTATCCTAAACAATACTGAAAACTACAGGTGAAAGTATTGATTTGGACACGTTGAACATTCTTAATTCTTTATCAAATTGCAGTTAAAAAAAATATGCATTTATATCACAGTACAGACTTATTATTAGTCTTTAAATAATATGTATTACATATTGGAAATTGAAATAACAATACTAATTTGACTTTCTGTCTACTGATTGTGATATATTGTGTCCTAATATCTTAGGCTTTGCCAGTCAAAATGCAACCACAAATGAAAATTGTGGATTGCTGTCCTAGAGTGTAAAGTTTCTCTTGGAAAAACTGTACCTTTCAATCATAAGCAACTAGGAGCTATTCAGCACTAAATATTAATTTTCTGATAAGCTTATAATTAAAACAATCATAAAAAGGCAGTACACTAACTAAAGGGGGAGGAGGGAGTGAAACAAAAAACAACCCAAACAGAAATCAATAAAAATATCAAGCAATACTTCTGGGGGAGGGGAATAATAATAATAATAAATAAAAAATTAAAAAAAAAAAAAAAGAAGGTCTGATTTTTATTTGAAAAAACAAATATGTTTATATGTTTGTGAATGCAGAAGGGGTAATTGAAGAGTGATTGTGTAGTACAATATGAAATAAAGAGTCACTCTGAGAAAATCAGGACTCTTAAGCTTTTCAGGCTGTATTCCAAGATCTTGAATCAAGTAGTTCCATAGCAGAGATGAGTCTTACATGTGTAATATAAAATCATTATTCTGAAGCTTTCTATTGTACTAAAATTCAGCATGATTGAAAGATTTCCCATTTGTACAAGCCTTTGTTTTGCTTATTTAATGCTATTTGAACATATAAGCAATATGTATCTAGAGTCTAGTATCTCCAAATTAAATTCTATGCCCTAGGTTCAGCTTTTTTAATCTTTAACTAAGTTAACTTAAAATATGAAAAGTGCATCAGCTGATTACAGTTTTGACTTTTACTTCTTTAATTTTTACGATTTAAATTGTCATCATGTTGAAATGATAATGACTTGACTTTGTTATGTTGAATACTATAGGAATTCTTCAGCTAGAAAATCATCTGCTACAGAACTTCAATCTTCAGTTTATATTATTTTTATTTTTATTGAAATATACGTAATTACAATAACTCTGATTAATGGAACAAATCAAGGAAGTATCTAAGTAGTATGTTCCTCTTAATGGACTGTTCTGACAAGGGAAATCATTATAATTACATTATATCCAACCTTAACGATCTTAACTCTGCAGCATGTTCACCTTACATTTTTTGACAGTGAATGCAGTACACCTGAAATTGTCTCAGTTCATATAACTTTCCCCTCATCAAACTCTTCAAAGCACAAATAGATGTTAAATATGTGGAAAAAATAAATTGTACTCACAATCTTTTCATTGCAATTAAAGCATGAGCTTTGCAGCTTATAAATCTGCTCTTTGGTTAACACAACAGCAGTACATTGGAAAATAATCCAGTAGGACCACTTATCAAGTAGCCTACATGCAATGTGTGCACCATGCAATCAGTTTCAAGTTTTGCATGGAAAATGTTTTTAATTTTTTTATGATTAACAATACTTCTTTGTTGTTGTTGTTGTTGACTGATTTCTTGTTTCACTGCATAATCAAGCACAAAGCTGCAAAAATATCAGGGAATTCAGATGTTTAAAAATGCAGCTTGGCTTTGCGATTCTGTAATTCTGTGCAGCTGTCTTCCATTCTTTCATGGAATAACACTTCAAAGTCACTAAATAGCACCTTGGAAGCTTAACTTTTGCTTTTAAAAATTCTCTATGACTACCTGAAAGAAGGTTGTAGCAAAGTGGAGATAAGCCTCTTCTTCCAGATGGCAAGTGATATGACAAGAGGTAATGGCCTCAAGTTGTATTTGGGGAGGTTCTGTTTTGATGTTAGGAAAAAAATTCTCAGAATGAGTGTTGAGGCATTGGAACAAGCTGCTGAAGGAAGTCAACATTCTTGGAGGCATTCAAGAAAAGAGTAGATTTGGCCCTTAGGAACATTGCTTAGTGGACACAGTGATGTTAGGCCAATGGTTAGACTGTGAAATAGAGACTGAAAAATATGAGCTGTGGTCATTATATGTGAACTTGCATATTGTTTTATTCTGTTCTATACCATAGAATACTATGTGCACTCTCTTAAATCTCAGGTTCACCTGCAAACCTCAGTGACATTTGTTCTATCTAAAAAATTCAGTCACACTGTCTGTATAAACAGCATTTTATGGAAACTGTTGAATCATGGCCTGAAGCTTTGATAGACCATGAATAAGTCAGCCATGGGAGCACAGGGGAAGGCAATGCAACCAGGTGACCAGAAGGGGTGTAGCTTGGCTCCACCTCTCCTAGACCCCATTTAAGGGCTGACTGACACTGGGGAAAGATTTCTTTCTGGAAATTGCTCCTTGTAGAATTTTCTTGCAAGCCTACAACACTAGTGAGCATGTTATTTTTATTTTTAATTATTTTTTTCCTATGTGATAATCTTTCCTGCTATACGCTTTCTAAAGACTAAGCAAACTTCTCTGTATACTTGTTGATTATATAAGCATGCTCAAAAATTTTATTTCTTTGTGTTCATCTGCAAGAGCTAAATTCACCTTAAATGATGTGTCCGTGACATTGCTTTACAAGATGAGATGAGTGAAGACACTTCTAGATGAAAATTAAAATAATTATTCCAGAAGTTTTTTGTTTGTTTGTTTGTTTTTTCAAGTTGAATAAGAAATCAATAGGGACCCAGATTCCTCAGTGAATAATTAACTTGTGCATAAAATAATAACAAAAAATAAAAAATAAATATATATATATATTTAAAAATTGCATAGTTAATCTGTGCTCAGGCACCCATGCTCAAAGATGTGTATTTAAGCAAATTTCTAAGTTTTTGGAACGTCTAAATATTATTGATATACTTTCACACGTATTCTGAATAGCTTCCAATTAAGTTTAAAAAAAAAAAAAAACAAACAAAAAAAGGAAAACAAAAAAACAAAACAAAACAAAAAAAAAAAAACAACAATACAGAAAAACAGCACAAACACCATGAGAAACCAAAAAAATGCACACCAGTTAGAGGTCAAATAACAGTCATGTTTATTTCAATATTACCTGATTGTTCTGTTAGAAGATATTAAGAATAAATGTGAAATGATTATGTAGTAATAGGAATAGCAATATCATTTCCTTTTTTTTCCTCCTTTGGATATCATCTAGACAAACTCAATGAAGGTCGTGGATAGAGAACAAATTTTATGCTTCAATTAAGTAACCACATATGCTGAAGATACGGCAGTTTATGGAATCCAATGTATAAATGGTTTTATATGTATATGAAGAAAGGAAATGAGCTAATACTAAAGAACATTCATCTGTGATTTTTTTTTTTTTTTTTTTTTTTTTTTTTTTTTTTTTTTAAACCAAATAGGTTTGTATAGCTCTTCAGAACATAAAATTGGGAGTTTTTGTGTAGTTCCAACTCTACTAAGGTGTCTTTCCTTCAAAACTACATTGACAGAATCTTTAGGACCTCTTTACAGCATCCCATTTTACAGGTTCCTGCTCTTCCATTCTCTCCTTCCACAGAATGAATTTCTTCATTGCTTCTGTCTCCTACACAGTATCAATTTCTGAGTATACAGTTGTATTAAAAATTTGCTGCTGATAAAATTTAAACCAAATAGAGCTGGTCTATCAAATAAGTTGCTGGACATAACTAGCAGACATGTTTTAACTAAGAATTGAGTTCAGGCTTGGTTATGTATCACAGAACTGTAGGAGCTGAAACGGACCTTGAGATCACTGAGTCCAACTCCCCACATGTAGACACCATTGTATCAATACTGTCTAGTAAAACTTTATTCAGAAATACCAGATCCCAGATTTTTCCATGGCAGAGGACAGATATTAGTGAACATTTAAATGCATATGATGCAAACAGAAAATCTCATAGAGTGAGATCTTTAGTAAGTGGCCAGTGTCATTGCAAGATCACTCTTGATTTATTTCTAGACACATGAAAGAGCAGGTGATTGAATGTTGTCAGCTGGGCTTTGTGAAGGACAAAACATGCTTAACCAACATTTTCTTTTAAAATGAGATGAGTGGATTGGTGGATGGAGGGAGAGCAGTGCTTGTGATTTATTTTTACCAAGGCTTTCAGAGCTGTTTCCACTAATATCCTCATTAAAAAACTGAAGAAGTGCGAAACTAGAGCAATGGACAATGAGGTAGCCTGCAAACTGGCTGTATGTCAGGGATCAATATTGAGGCCAATGTTACTTGAATGAATAATAAAAAAAAAATGTGTGTCTAGTCCTGCTGGCTTTTTATACATTTTGCATTACTAGAAGAGCGTTTAAAAGCATATATATATATATACTATATACTATATACTATATACTTTATATATATATAAAAGCATATATATATATATATATTATATATTGTATATTGTATATATAAATGACTAAATCTGACAAAAAAACAAACAAACAAAAAAAAACACAACAACAAAAAAAAGAAAAAAGAAAGAGACAGATTGAGCTTAGTTGATTTTATGTTTTGTTTTTTTTTTTCCCTTGCAACAGTGTAAAACACTAATCTCATGATTTACATCTTTTTCACTTTTGATGACAGTACCTCATGTTGCTAAAAGATTCAGATGTAAAATAGAAAACAATTGACATTATTACTTCAAATATAAGTATTAGTTTTTGCCAGTTTTCATTATAGTTTTCTAAAACTTTACACATTTAGAAGTTCATGTTATATATATAATATGGACTGATCAATATGTAATATGTTCAGGCTTACAAATACACTTAATGAATAGTGAAAAGATTAAGCCTAAATTTTTTTAATATGAAAAGGAATATTTAAACTACTTGATTTTAGAAAAAAATAAAATAAAATGTAAAAACCCTCATATTTATATTTTCTTTTAGATTTAAATATATGCAACTTTTCATAAGCATTTTTAATTTTCTTTCAGTTTTTTAGTATTTAACAAAGAGGCTTCTCTGTTGTTTTTGTTGTTTTTGTGTGTGGTTTTGTTTTGTTTTTTGTTTTTTGTTTTCTTTAAGCAAGGAGACATTCTATGAGTACAATAAGTGTTTTTTGAAGGTGTGATGATTAAAGTTTTATGATTCAGACTTTTGAAACAGATAAAGAAACAGATATTACTTCAAAAGTTGTTTGTGGCTAATCCAGAAATTAAGTAATTATCAATGCAATCTGATTAACGTGTCAGTAGCTAACAGGAAGAAAAAGTGAAAAGTGACATATAGCATGTAGGTACTGAAATGGAGGAACAGAAGTATAGAAAGAAGATGAGTGTGAAAGAATAGATGTATAAATATGTGTGTTTTTCTCATGATGAATAGATACAATATTTTGTCTTCCAGACTTCTTAGATATGGACAGCAACTGTGGGAAGCAATAGCTGATTCTTGGAAAGAACTGTATTTCTGTATCTTTGGTATCTGAATTGAAACTTGTGAAAGACAGAACTGTTTTTCTTTTGTTGTCTCAAAGCTTGCTTCATGAGGCCTTTCTGATGATAAGACTCTGACTGGAAACTGCTAACTATCTAGGAGAGTAAATGGTGGGTGCCACCGTGCAACAGTACATCTGCTTATGATTGCAAAGTTAAGCAGAAGCAGGACAAACAGTCTTTTTCAGGGGTGCTGCTTGAAGGAGCTGACCACTGCAGAAGGCAATAATGCTTGTGTCTGGCAACAGAGGCGCCATCAACCCCTGCTGGCTTATCTGTGGGCCAGGAATGTCAGAAAAGCTGGTTTTAAACCATTTTACAAAGAGTGTTTGCCTTCAGAAGACGCTTGTTTAGACCTTCAGTGTTTGTTCGAGATACATTCCCAAAAATGCTGAGCTGTAATCCTCAAACTTCAAAGAAGAAAGAAAAACAACCCCACCAAAATGGGGGATAAAAGGCCCTCACTAAACTGTGGACTTTGGAGACAAACTCCCAAAGACACCTTTGACGGAGAATTCCCTGAGGGGAAAACTTCTTCAGAAGGTCCCCTGAGGCTGGCTTGCTGCAGAGCTTCCTGACTTTCTCCCATCCCCCGTGGTGAACAGACAAGTTCCTGAGATCAAGGGACCTATGGTGTACCTCGCTGGACCCACGGTGGTGACTATCTCTTTTGCTCTCTACAGACTCCTTGCTTATATTTCCTACTTTTCCTATCACCCACCTTCCCTTCCCCATCTCCCTAAAATGGCTAGGACTTTAATAAACTGGTTGGACCAACATTTGAACCGTTGCTTCTTAATCTCATGCCGGGTATACACATATCAAAGAACCTTGCCTCCCTCCTATAAATTGGAGTGAGACAAACTATTGTTTACAACTCCTTTTCCCTCTTTTCTGCTGTTCTTAAAAAATCTGTGATGTATGAAGATTCATTCATAAATCGGGTTTATGAATAGCCATGATGGAATCTTAACTAAGCTTAACATTAAGTACCATATTTTTAAGATTTCTATACTCTCCAGTGCCACAACTTCTGAAGTATATAAGGATTCAATTGTCTACAAAACAATGGTCCTTAAAAATGTAAAGTTTAAAGTTATATGAAAACATACAACTTCTCTTGTATTTGGTTCTGCTAGAAATATCACACTGGAGAATATTAATATCAGTAGTTGGGACTATGTACATGCTGCAGCTACAGTTAAAATCCTGTAAAGGACAAAAGAGATATTTGGATCTATTAATTAATAGGTAGTCTACATAAACTCTTAATAGGTAAATCAAAATACAAAACTATTGTAGTAAGAATTATCTTGGGGAAAGTACAAAGAGGTTGTTAAGATGGGCAGGGAAAGAATTAGAAAGGCTCAGCTTGAACTCAACTTGGCCTCTGGGATAAAAAGGAACAAGAAACTCTTTTACAAATATATTATCAGTAAGAGGATGAACAAGGAGAATCTCCATTCTTTAATGGATGTGCCTGAGAACCGTGAGAAAATAATTAAAAAAAAAAAAACAAAAAAAAACAACTAATTGGGCAAAAATGTTTAGGAACTATGGTTTATTTATTATTGCAATAATGGGCTCATGCTCTCTACTGACAAGGGAGAAATTGCATGCCTATGAGGCATTATGAGGAGTGGCTGAGGGAGCTGGGATTGTTCAGTGTGAAGAGGAGGCTTACGGGAAACCTTATCACCCTCTATAACTATCTGAAGGGAGATTGTAGTGAGCTGGGAATCAGCCTCTTCTCTTGTGTACCTATGATAGGACTAGATGGAATGGACACAAGTTGCACCGGGGAGATTCAAGCTGGATATTAGGTGGTGGAGTCACTGACCCTGAAGACATTCGAAGTTTAGACATTGTGTTGAGGGATATGGTTCATTGAGAACTATTGGTGATAGGAGGATGTATGGACTGGATGATCTCGTCTTTTCCAACCTTGCTTATTCTATGATCCCATATACTAACGTGCTGAGTATATTATCCAATTAATATTGAAAAACATTGATACAAGTAACTGTCACACAGAACATGTTAGTAACTACAAGCATTACTGTCAGGTTTATGCTTCCAGGATTCTTATAGATACAAAGACATATTACTCCAATTTTCCTTAAGTGGAAAGGAGGAAATTGTTACAGTAAATCAGCAGGATGCAAGTGGCATTATCAGAGACAGGACCTGTCAGGAGCTCTCATCTCTCCCGAGAGAGGATAAGGAGGAGCAAGTGGGGCCAGGAGCAGCTGAGGCCAACTTCTACAAAGGGAAAAGATTCAAAGGAAGCCCCAGGAATTGACAGCAACTAGAGAATTGTAATGAATGTGAGTGGGAGGCAGCCCACCTTGTCTCTTCTGTAAGCAAAAAGTAAAAAGTAGCAGTTTTCTATTGAAACAAGTGTGGTGACTACCTGTGGCATTGGCTGGGATAAGATCAATATCTTCATTGAGTTTGTCTAACCAAGGACCTGTATTATAAACAGTGCTGCCAAAATAAACAAAGGATGATAGTAACAATACTCACTGAGAGACTTTGGAGCACCCATTTGCTGCCTGGACAATCTATCTGGAGGGATTTGTGGCCTGCTGGGGTCTAAGATTTGCAGGATTGATAAGAGGCTACTGTGCCTAGTAAAGCTGGAGAACTGTTAATCATGGCAGCAACCATAGCCAGAGTAGCAATCAATGGCTCTTTGTCCAGGTGGAGGCCATTGATGAGTGATATTCATCTGGGGTCTGTCTTGGCACCCGTACCCCTTAATACAGACAGAATCATAGAACTGTCAAGGTTGGAAAAGACCTCTAAGTCCAATTGTCCACCTATCAGCAATATTCCCCACTAAACCACATCTTTCTCTACAACATCTAAATGTTTCTTGAATGCCTCCAGGGACAGTGACTCCACAACCTCCCTGGGCCAATCCAGTGATCTGGATAGTTGGATGGAGTGCATTCTCAGCAAGTTTGCGGACAATACCAAGCTGAGTGCTGCAGCTGATAAAACAGCAGGAAGGGATGACATCCAAAGGGACCAGAATAAGCTTGAGAAGTGGGCCCACATGAACCTAATGAATTTCAGCAAGACCAGGCATTAAGTGTTTTAGTTGGGTCATGGCAATTACAAATATATGTACAGATTAGGCAACAAATGAATTGAGAGCTGTCCTTCAGAGAAGGTGTCATGGTTTTATGATTTTGGTTATTGGTATTCCACTTCATAACATAATGTAGAGCACTGGGAGTTAAAGTGTTAATGCTCTACTTCCAACCTCTCTGGAAGAGAAGAAAAACTACTTTCCCCAGGGCCCTCTGTGATCAGAGAGGACATAGATGTATCTCCTGGCAAGGTCACCTGATCTCTTATCTCCTTTGCCTCTCTTTGCTGCTTCCCATCCTGACTGCACACATCACTTCAGTATTAGTGTAAGGCCTTCAGCTTTTTGGATTCAGTCTTTCTCATTATATTTGATTCATTAGCTTAATTTCTAATTATGTTGTATTATAGTGTGCTATCTTTACTTCCAATACCATATTTAGTAAATTAGTTTTTTTCTCCTCAGATCGTTGACACTGTTTTTTCATTTTGGGGTTTCCTATTTCCTTTTTCCAGAGGCATGGATTTTGCAAAATCCCTCTGCCCCACTAGTCCCAGAACCAGGCTGAACCAGCCCATAAACCACTGACAGAAGGATCTGGGGATTCTTGTGGATGAAAAGCTGGACATGAGGCAGTAGTGTGTCCCTGCAGCCTGGAAGGTTGTCTGTTTCCTAGACTGTGTCTAAAGATGAGTGGCAAGCAAGGTGAGGGAGCACCTTTCCTATAAAGAAAGGTTTAGGGAGCTGGTCCTGTTTAGCCTAGAACAGAGAAGGCTCCAGGGTAACCTCATTGTTTCCTTCTGTCAATGGTTTATTGGCTGGTTCAGCTCATTTCCATGACTAGTGGGGCAGGGGACACCCATGGACCCATGCACCAGGAAAGTGAAAAGGGGCCTAAAACCCCACCTCCACCTACATATGGTTGCCTGGGGCAATGAAGGGAAACATCACAGATCATGTTACATTCCAGTCTGCTCCTTAGACGGGATGAGATGACTCTAAGATGAGGGACCCTGGTTTCTCAGCTGTAGGTAAGCCTGCACAGTAGTACCAAAGATGCCAAACTTGCTCTTACCATGAAAAGCCAGAGAAAGATGGGACAGTTTATAAGGACTTTGAGAACAAAGGACACATCTTTTTCATCTTATCCCTTTCTTGCTTAGAATATCCCATCACTGACCAAGAGAGAAGCTACACTCTGTATGCCTGCTGCCTACCATAAGATTCATGGAACACTGCAAAACTACAATGGTAACTATCTCTGCATTCCTACTAAACTCCTGCTTTTATCTTCTATCTTTTTAATATCACTTTCTTCTACCCCCAAACCAAATGTCTCATAAACAAGGACAGACTTCTATTTTGATAAATACATTTATCCTAATGTCTAGTCTTAACCTATGTGGATGCAGCTTTACACCATTCCCACATGTCCTGTAGTAGATACCAAGGAGAAAAGAACATCTCCCTCTCTGCTTCTCTTCCCCAGGAAATTGTGGAGAATGAGTTTAGCTCTCTATTTCCTTTCCTTTAAGATTAACAAAGCCAGTGTCCTTAACTGCTCCTCATATGACATATCTCCCAGCTGTTAAACTAACTTCTTGTTTTTTTGTTTTTTTTCTGACAAGCTACTTTCCATCTGGGTGGTTCCATCCCAGGTACAAAACTCTGCACTTCCTTTTGCTGAACTTGTGAGGTCCATCTGAATGACAACACAAGTCTCTCCTCACCTCACAGTTTCTGTCACTAAAATAAGGGCAGATAATCTATGAAGCAGAGCAATCTTAATTGGTTTACATATTTTCTTTAAATGACTGCTTAGTTTCCTAACCACATTTTATTAAAAATCTGGCTCTCCAATGGGACCTTAAGACCAATGGTCTTAAGAGCATCAACAGTAGATTTGAGATACCCTCAGATGAACACAACAATTAAGTTTTCATCAGTACAAATACATGAATTCATATTAACCCAGTGGGAATGCAAGGATCTGTGTGTCTCATGCTGCTTTCACTAGTCTTTTACTAACACTGATAGGAAACTAGGGAATTTCTTTTCTCTAGCTGCTCAGTACATCAATTTACATAAGAATAATGTTGCAACTGTGAAGAAGCACATATAAAAATCATCATCAAATCTATTTCACAATACCTAATAAATAATTCATTTTGACAGTAACATTTAACATTTTTTGGACTGAAATAACACTACATTTCTTTGGAATATGCAGATTTGTAATACAAATGTTGTAATTTAATTATACAATTTGTAAAATGCAACTACTTGGTTTAAAGTAATATAATTTGTGGCAAACGATGTAAAGAACTAGTGTTATCTCTGTGAACCACACAGCTCAAAGTTTATTTTCAAAGTTCTAAATTGCCAGCATTGTGCTTCAATACAATTACACCATAATTAAAGCTTTCCAGGCTTTAGCCACAAGGAATCCATCCTAGCCACAATGCTTATATTTGTATTCCTATCCCAGTCATACAAGGGAAATATTTGTGTTTTTATGCTGTTACTTCTTTTATTCATTTCTATGATACAAAGGTCAAAGTCAACTGAAAATCTGGATAATAAATTATTTTTCATTTTATATTATGACAATCTCTCCAAAGATATGATTGTGATTAGGTCTGCTTGTAGCAGATAGATGCATTTTAAACCAGATTGGTACTGGGTACTGCAGTTCTAGTTTTAACCATGAAATTCATTATTTGAGAATACAGCCAATTTTGAATTAAAACAATATTTGTATTTTATTTTTTTTTTTAACTTTTCTTCTCTCATAAGGTTCTTCCACATATATTTGGTTCACAGTTCCACTTTTCCATGAAAAATATATTATAAGTAATATATATATATATTATATGTTATATATATATTATTATAAAAATGTATATGAATATATTAGAGAGTTTAACATGATCATATGATGCTTTAAACTGCAGTTTCCGTTTGTCATGACAAGAGTCATGATAAATAATTAAGTTTTCAATTGTGGAAGGGACTTTAAATGTCACTGATATTCTATCAATCATTTTCTGTACATCCAAATTAAGGGGTAAATAAGTGGTGGAGTGAGTACACATCTCATTTCCTGTAGAACATTGAAGATAAATGAAGGGAAAATGAAGGGAAAAGCGAAAACAGTATTAGGGAGGGAAAAAATAAAATAAAATAAAAATAAAATAAAAATAAAAAATAAAAAGGTTGAATAAAACAGCTGATTGTGTATTTCTTTCTTAGCTTTAAAATACACTAAAACAATGCATATGTATCAACTAGCCAATGACTGTATGTTAGGTAATAATCAGTTATCCACTTACTGTCAATTAAAAACAAAAAACAGACTAACGAAAAAAAAAGCTCTTTGTTCGTTACTTCATCCTAAATGTGACATTTCAAAATATGCTAGATTTCTGTCCATCAGTACTTCAGGTACCTTAAGTTACCATAGATAATTCCAGTACACTGCTCTATTTATCTGATTTTTTTTTTCTTTTTTTTTTATTTTTTTTTCTGTCTCTGAGTAATTTTTATGTATTTATTTATTTTTTTATCTATTTATTCTCTCTCTCTCACACACACACATATATATATTCTTATATATTCTTTTCATGCTAGGATCTCCAGACAAAAAGTCACTCTAGATTTGTGCGGTTTTTGTTTTTGTTTTTCTTTTCCCCTGTTGTTTTATCCACAGCCCTATTCTTTTTCTTCCACTTATTTTTTTTTCTTATTTATGTACCAGAATCATCTTACAGTGTAACATACAGTAATGAATATAAGTAGATGTTTATCTACCTCCTAAAAAAAAATATAATCTACAAAGTGCAAGTAAAATTCTGTATGATGATGAATGAATGCCTTCAATATTCCAAGTGACTACAAACTACTCTTGCAGTTTGAATAGTTGTTCTATGTTGAGTGAACAATAGTTCATAATATATGTATTGATTTGTTAACTGTTTATTAATTGTTTCATTTTAACAGTTTATAAACTGTTCCCATTTCAGTGAAGCTGCACCTATAGTTCAGTTTCAAAAGTTCAGTGTTTAAAGTGAAATCAGTTTGTTCTATAGACACCCCATAAAAATGCTGACTTTTCATATTACTCGTTATATTTTCATCAGATGGATAGCACATCCTGTAATCCAAAAACTTGGGGAAAAGGCTTTGGAAACATAAGACAGCAGGGAACAAACTACAAGCTTTATTGTTGGCAAGTGGAAGTCAGATAAAGAAGAACAAGAGACAGCTGTATGTATGCTGACATTTCACAACAGGATTGCAAACAAAACAGTTTTTTCCAGTGTGTATGAAGAACCATATGAAATAAAATCAAAAAGGAGCTAGTGTTCATTATAGAACACACACTGTAGGCAAATGTCTAAGAGAAAACAAAACAAAAACAATAACAAAAATAGAAAAGGAAGATGAGAGGGAGAAAGCAAAAGGAAAAAAAAAAAAGACTAGAAAAGGGGAAAAAAATTAAAATTCTAGCAGTTGATATGCACTATATTTAGTGTTTTGATGAATGTTTTGTCTTCCAAGTAGTATTTAAAACTTATTTCTATTTCAGTTTTCAGGGTGAAGGTAAGTCTTTTCCATCTCAGTCTTATTCCATAAAACAGGAAAAAGTAAACATCATGTGCAAATGAAAATTTCCAAGTATACTATTTGCACCTGCATCCAAAACAAACAAACAAAAAACAATTCTAAATCGCTCTGATACAGAAATTGATTTCATCTGAACTTCTATGTAGAATATTGCATATAATTAATGAATTCATGGAGTCACATAGTTAGGATGGAAGAGACTGGTCCAGCTTTCCTGATGAACCAAACATACCTAGAACTCCTTGTCCAGGACCACATCCAGATGTCTTTTGAAGATCTCCAAGAAGAGAGAGATTCCACAAACCCTCTAATAAACCTGTTTCAGGTTCCACCTACATGAAAAAAAACAAACAAATACAAAAACAAGTTTTCTAATGTTCAGAAGAAATATTTTCAAACATTGTGTTTCAGTCTGTGCCTGTTATGCCTTGTTCTGTCACTGGAGATTACAGAAAAGAGGATGAGATATGTCTCTTATGGATGACAAGTGTGTACACATTCTAAAAAATAAAACAATTTATGTTCTTAGATAAAATTAAACTTCAGATATTTTGATATTTTAAAAGAAGCCCGTCTTCATTCATAAGTATAGTTCACATTTTCTTCCCATTTCTATTTAGGTAAAGAGCCTGATATTATAACATAGTTTCAATTTGTACAGGTTTCCACTCCCTTATATCTGGCTTAACTGTAGAGAATTAATTTGCTCCCAAATCGGGTCGTTGATGGCTTGATAAAATCTTAAAAAATTCTGATACGATATGACATCTATTTAAATTGTATACTCCAGATAACATTGGATAAAAATTAAGATCAAAAATATAAGTCTATTACAGATTAGAAAAATAAAATTTTATCTCATACCAGAATATCCTGAGCTCTTTAGCAAAAGGGAGGCAGTCAATAACCTTATGTGATTAACTTCAACTATTCAAGCCTTTTTATTCTGCTTTTGAGGTTTGGGTGTCTTTGGGTGTCTTTTATTAGTTGTTCGTCTGATTTTTTTTTTTTTTTTTTTTTTTTTTTTTTTTGTCTGTGTGTGTGTGTGGTTTTTGGTTTTTTAATTGATTGGTTGCTTTTGTTTGTTTTTCTCTTTGTTATTTATCTTTTTCATTTAGGTAAAATATGTAGGCTCATCTTCTGTTTCTGCAATTTTTGGAGACTGTGACAAAAAAAAAAATTAAAAGAAAAATAATAATTGCTAAATGTGTAAAAAATTTCAGCATGTACTAACATAGAATTGTGTGAAGCAGTTGAATACATACTTAGCCATTGTCAAAAACTGATATCTTCAGCAAATTCAACACTTGGTCAGCCTTACAACAAATATCACTCTACAGAAATGAGCTAATCTCTTTTCATTACTCTAAAGATGAAATTCCTAGTCAACATTAACAATGTCAATAGTCTCAGAAGAAGGTAACTTTGCTGAGTGATTTAGAAATGATCTGTCTGTTGAAAACTGTAACAGTTTTATGCATACACACTATATTAGTTATGCCTATGATTTTAATCCTTGTGAAAGTTAATGCTGAAGCATGATTTTGACTGCCTAGAAGACAAATAGCTTGGTATTTCATAGCTGATCATTTACTTTATAGTGGATTCATTACGTAATGATGAATGCAATCAGTATTTCTCTCCCCTGTTCTTGCAACTGCAGTGTGGAAAATGTATGATAAATATCACAGAATCACAGAATGATTTGTAATGGAAGGGACTTTTAAGGTCATCTAGTTTCAACCTCCCTACTATAGACAGGGACACCTTCCTCAAGACCAGGCTGCTTAGTGTCTCAGACAGACTGGCCTTAAATGCTTCCAGGAATGGGGCAACCTGTTCCAGGATCTTACCACTCTCACGGTGTCTTGCTCCAATTTATAGGAGGGAGTCAAGGCTCTTTGATATATTATACCTGGCGTGAGATTAAGAAACAACAGTTCAAAGTTCCATGCTTCTCCACGTGTTCTGTGGGCAACAGTGTATTTATTAAGACTAAAAATATCTGTATATACCATACCACTTTCTGGTTATATTTTCCATTTTCCCCTTTCCCCAAATCAGATTAAACAGACTTACCCATTTGTATTTTAATAGTAATATGGAATAAGTTATAACATAGAAACTATTGAAAAAGCTAATGACTTTAAAACAATTAATGATTATTACTGTCACAGCATTGTTTAAGTAGGAAGGGACCATTAAAGGTCATCTAGTCCAACACTCTTGCAGTGAGCAGGGACTTCTGCAGCAAGATTAGAGCCTGGTCCAGCCTGACCTTGAATGTCTCCAAGGATGAGGCTTCCACCACCTCTCTGGAAAACATATTCCAGTGCCTCACCACCATTACTGTAAAATCCTTATATCCAACCTAAATCTTCCCTCCCTTAGTTTGAAACCATTTCCTCTTGTCCTGTGAAAGCAGACACTGCTTAAAAGTCTGTTTTCATCTTATAGCCCCACTTTGGATACTGAAATACTGTTATCAGGTCTCTCTGTAGCCTTCTCTTCTCCAGGCTGAACAGCCCCAGATCTCTCAGTTTGCCCTGTAAGAGAGGTGTTCCATTCCTTAGGTCATTTTGGTGGCCCTTCTCTGGATGTGCCCTATCAGGTCCATGTCTTTTCTGTACTGTACTATCCATGCCCTTTTGCATTACTGAGGAAGTTGAGGGACTTCTAATACGTGTTCACAAGTGTATCACATAATGAAGTTTTAAAAAGAACTACCTTCCTTCAGTAATGCAAAACATACTTGATATTACTCAGCTGTAGAAAACACAACTAAAGAAATATTGTCTACCTTGTTTAATTAATTTTAAAATAAATATCTAGGAATATAACAATAACTGAAGCATTATTGAAATCCGTGCAGATACCCAGTTGCAATCCCTTTTTTTCTCTTAACTTCCCATCAGAATCATAGTCCACTGACTCACAATTTAACAGCCAAGTGCGTCCCTGCATTAAAATTCACAATTGTGAGTCTGGTAATATACAGTTTTAGAAATCTTAAAGCTCCAATTCTCCATGACACTAAGATTTTAATGTTTCAGTTCAAAAACTAACATTTATTATTTTTTCCTGCTAGTCCTTCATCATAATTTCTGAGAGATCATCAGTATTATGATCTCTCTTGTCTCTGATGGCAGTTATAACTGGACTATTACACAGAGTGGCCCTACAATAGGAATAGTCTAAATAGTGTTTCATCAGTAGAATAGTTTACTTTACTTACTTATTTTCAAGATTTTCAATACATTTTTAACTCTTTTCTGGGTGCTTCTAGCAATTTTGATTTCACTATCCAGGATACACTGTTATTATGCTATTTCTTTAGTTAAATCCTCTTCTTTCTCTCCTATTATAAAGTGTTAAAACTGTCAGGTTTTGCACTTTAAATTGAAAGGGACAGGTGAAACAAACAAGCAGACAGCCAAACAAAAACATTTCTATATCCCTCTAGTTGTATCACTCTTCGTAGTTTTTTGTTTGTTTGTTTGCTTGTTTGTTTGTTTAATTTCTAAAGACTGACATAATGACAAATCTCCTATACACACAATGTCTGACTACTCTTGACTATAATTATAATGTCTTTGTCTACAGAATATGGGTACCTGAAATTACCTTTCTGTGAATATCTGGGATCAGAGGAGGTTTAATAGAAACAAAATCAATAAATACTTTAAGAATCACAAACCAGAAATTTTCCTATCTAGTTTTCCTTAGTGAATGATCCAGTAAAAATTCTGATTATTTTTACATTAAACGGGTATCTCATAAACCATTATATAATACAAAGTAATACTGCCTAGCAAGATTGTGAGAGTGCTTAATTCTTGTATTATAATTTAGCTCACTCAAGTGTAATAAAGAATATGTAGTAAGAGCCTGAGAAGAGAATAGAAAGATAAGTGGAGCAATTAAGTGTTTCCTCCCAAATTCAGAATATAAGGAACTGCAATTTCGGTTAGTAACAAAAATAAGCCATGATAAAACATGTTTGATTAATCTAACATAACCTTTTTACCTTTTTACCTTTTTTTTTTTTTTTTTTTTTTTTAATTGATTGATTTATTTTATTTAAGTAAAAGTTACAAATTCCATACAGTGATGTAAGCCGAGAAGCAGGAATTCTCAAATATCAAGTTCCTGCTTTCCTGTATTCGTTAGTCTGGTGAGCACTATTTTAAAGAGTTATTTTCAGTATATCCTTAAAATCAATTTAAATTCAGTTGTAGAACCATAAGATGATTTTAGAGAATGACTATACAGTACAATACACTAATAGACAAGGATAAGCCATCATTCTCCTAAGGTTGAGGGATCACAGACATGTTAGAAGTGACTCTGAGAAATACTCCTGCTTAAAGCAGGGACAGATTTGAACTCTGCTCAGTGTTTTGTACAGTCAGGTCTTGAAAATCTGCAGTGATACAGAACATTCTGATATGCTGTATGACTTTTATACTGAAAAAATATCTTGTGAAGGTTTGTATGAAACTATTTTAGTTTCCTGCTAAAATTCAGTATAATCATCTTTAACAGAAACACTTTTGCACATCCGCACACATCCTCATCCATTTTAAAAAATCTTTGACACACACTACGCAATTATTAGCAGTAGATTGCATGAGAATGCTCAAAGAAAAACAACAACAAAACTTGATTACCAATTACATACTGATTTCCCCGGTTGAGAATGAAGTACAAGATATTTGGACCCATTAACATATATTTTAATTAAGTCACCAAATTGATTTGAAAGTGGAAAAAGCAGGAAAAATCTTAAGAACTCTTCTCAAAGTGCTTATAGTTGCCTTCTTAACACTTACTGATGTTATAGCAGTTGAAGAACACTCAGGAATCTCCTCATTAGAAATCAACTAAATGATAAGAAGCACAGATACTCTGAATATGTATTTAGATTTACATGGAAATTGCTATCTTCTTTTTCAAAGTTTCTCATTCTTCCTGCTTTTACCTACTGTATTTCTTTGTGTTCTGAATATAGAATGTTTCAATTTCACAGATTTAGACACAGTCAAACTCCTTTATTTCATTTACAGGGTCTAGCTTATCATTGAAATTTGTGTGGGGACTGTGAGAGTTGCACAGTGGAATAACATTTTACTTAATCACATTTTATTTCTTTTTTAAAAAACTGGCTGAATAACTGTCATTGCAGTTAAATTTGATAAAAGATTCAGAGAAAAACTAAACAAAACTATGTTAATGCTCATTGAAGACTTTTGAAAGACTTAACACATATCATGTCATTGCATTTAGTGTGAAGATCTCAAGTAGATCAGCTTTGGAGCTCCTGCTAGGAGACCTTTCTTAGAGAGTTATAACCAGGGCAAAACTGCAGCAACAAAGTGCAAAAACAAGTGCAGGGAGAGGAAATCCCAGCTCCATTCATGACTGGAGTCTGTGGTGAAAAGAGGCTCTGATTCAGCCTGAGCAGAGCCAGGAATAATGGCAGACAAACGCCCACACACACAGAGGGAAAACCCAAGGGAATGCAAGTGACTTACTGTACAGTTAACAGGGAGGGCAAACAGTACACATCAGTAGGGTAATGGTGCAGCAGTTTGAAAAGTAGTTTGCACAGGCAGGAAGGGTGCAGTCCCGCTCCTTACTCATGATGCCATCCCAGTAGAACCTGATGTAACCATGTTATCTGCTCCACTGAAAGCCACGGCCAAAAAGAATGTGGTGACCTAGACTGAGCGACCATGCAAACATATCCAGATTTCTGGCTGCAGGGAGTGCCTGAGCCTATCACAAGTAATGGAGTGCAGCAGAACTACCACAGGTTTTCAGTGTGAACTGGTGGGTGATCTACTTTATCTGGTGGCAGACATAAAGGAGGATGTGGAAAGACTAAGGAGTATCAGGGTGCATGAAAGGGGAGTTGACTAGACCCTGCCATCCTTGCAAAAAAGGCACCAGGGAGACACTCTGCAAGTAGCAACGGATCCTATACTCTTCTGCCTTCAGTCAGAAGGAGGGGATCTAAGAGGAATGGAAAGAGTTCCTTGCTCACAGTGGCAGGCAACCCTTCTCCCTGTCTGCCTCACCTTCCCAAGTGCAGTTGCACAACAGGTATATGAGACCCTCAGATTCAAAGGACAGGTAAGTGAAGATGAGGAAAGAAGTCTATACAGAGGGCTGTCTAGAGTGAGTCAGTCAACTCCACACCTCAAGACTGCCTCCACCAAGAAGAAAAGAATACTGTTTGTCACTTGCAACTCCATTATGAGTGAAATACAAAGGACCTGATATGCTGACCTGACTCTATGTACCTGTAGGTATGCTGCATCCCTATGACCCAGGTTTGTTATTCTGATAAGGCCCTTTATCCTGCATAGAATAGTGAACTTCATACTGAAAAAAAAGTTAAATGTGCCAGGATTATTAACAGCTATGAATCTTTCCTGTTTAAGACAAACAACTAAAGTGTGAAGCTGAGTGGTTTTGAACACTCCTATCTGAGAGTTTAATAAGGATTAAAATGAAGCAAAAATCACAAGTTACATACCTACAGGGAATTCTGGTGCCTTTCTGTAGCCAGGGTCAGAGACATTTTTACAAAGCTCCCTGGTCTAGTATGGTCCTGCAATTATTACCAAGGGCTATCAAAAGGGACTCTTGCACACTGAGGTGGTTAGTTGCAGGAATGGGAGTTCAGGTGATATTTTCTTCAGCCCCCTCAGTAGCAAGGAAATATACAGAGAGAAACAGGAAAATCCACCTGATCAACTTATGACTTAGACTGTGGTGCCATCAGAGGAATTTTAGTTGTTTCTCATTATTACTGTGTGATGGTTTATTTAGAACTAGCCCTGCTGGCAGATGGGATCCACCTGTCTCAAAGGAGGAAAATTTGACAGAGAATTGACAGGTCTTATTGTCAGAGGTTTAAACTAGATTTGAAGGGGAAGGGAATAGAACTAGGTTCACTAAAGATTCACTAAAGGTGAACCTGTTGTCTAAGGGCAGCATACTAGATTTGGGGATGAGACCAATAGCCCAGATGAAGTGTACTTAAACTGCTGGTGATAAATTCCTCTGAGGATATATCTGGCTTACAGAAATTTACCCTTGATATTTAATAGTCTTCAGCACCACAAAATCATCAACAAACAACAACAAAACAAAATAATATGAGAAACATTCACGAGTCAAAAATTTTAGGCTAGACAAAATGTTGGTGATAGCAGCCAAGTTTATTCATTATTGCAATAATGGGAGCATGCCCCTAGTGGCAAGGAGGAAACTGTTCACTGGTCAGCAAAATTCATTCCGTTATATGCCCTAAATCTGATGCAGGTAATGCTCTCCTGATGTTTGCTTGTTGATTGAGCATCTCAGGCTCACAGTCTCCTCAATGCTGTTGCTATGATACATTTCCATATAAGGTTCATTACCAACCTGTTGTTTTTTGGTCTGTTTTGTACTTTCCTATGGAGATAGGAGAGCAATGTTTCCAAGAGTAAGCACATTCGTCCTGTCCTGTTCTAGGCTCTCTCCACCCTGTGTATTTACCGTATCTTGTGCTTGTCTCAATTCTACCCAAGCCAGAATGCCCCCAGTCCTAACTTTTACTCTGTTCAGCAACTTTCTTAGTGGAAGAAAAACAAAACAAACAAACAAAAAATCCACAAAGAACTGTTTCACAAGAGGGTTATAAGTTCAGTAAAGGCCTATACGATATACAGAAAATACTGGAAACTACTGCAAAAGCACAATCTACCTCTCACATTAATTAACAAAACATAATGAGAACAAAACCTGGAAAAAGCCAGTCTTTAGTTTAATTTCAGCACATTTTAAGGGGTTTGGCAATATTTCCTGCCTGCTAGTCACTTATTCTCATAATGCTCTTTCACATAGATTCCACAAGTGTACTCTTGTGCTTGCTGACTTGAATAATCTTGTGTCATCAAAAGAATTTCTCACCTTTTTATTTTATTTTTTTCCCATATTACTTGACAATGTTTTAAAAAACACAGCTCGTAAGATAAATTCCTCAGAATTCTGGCAGCAATTTTTGTCCATTGCAAGAATTAATCCATGAGTCCTGAAGTTACCTGTCATTATACTCAATCATTTAAATGTAAAAGCAGTTGTCCTTTTGTCTCATGTTGTCTTAACTTCCTTACAGGATTTATGTAGGAAATTTAAGAGCCTTTCCAAACCTAAATACAGTCATGTCCCTAAGACTTACATGTTCCCCTTACATGTTCTCTCTTACTTTGTTCCCCTTTTAGGTAAATACTGTTCTCTGCTCAGGCTTGTAATAGTAGAGTCCCTTTATGATTATCACAGAATCACAGAATCACAGAATTATTCAGGTTGGAAAAGACCTAGAAGATCATCCAGTCCAACCATTACCATTACTTCCCAGCTAAACCATATTCCTCAATGCAACATCCAAACGTTTCTTGAACACTCCCATGGTCAGTGACTCTACCACCTCCCTGGGCAGTGCATTCCAATGCCTGACTACCCTTTCTGAGAAGAAATACTTCCTAATGTCCAGCCTGAACCTCCCCTGTCGCAGCTTGAAACCATTCCCTCTAGTTCTATCACTGTCTACACGAGAGAAAAGGCCAACCCCCAGCTCACCACAACCTCCCTTCAGGAAGTTATAGAGAGCTATAAGGTCTCCCCTGAGCCTCCTCTTCTCCAGGCTGAACAATCCCAGTTCCCTCAGCCGCTCCTCATAAGGACTGTGCTCCAGACCCCTCACCAGCTTCGTAGCCCTCCTCTGAACACGTTCCAGGGCCTCAATGTCTTTCTTGCAGTGAGGGGCCCAAAACTGAACACAGTACTTGAGGTGCGGCTGCACCAATGCCGAGTACAGGGGGACAATTACCTCCCTGTTCCTGCTAGTAACACTGTTTTTGATGCAAGCCAGGATGCCATTGGCCTTCTTGGCCACCCGGGCACACTGTCGGCTCATGTTCAGCCGTGCATCAATCAGTACTCCCAGGTCCGTTTCCTCAACACAGTCCTCCAGCCACTCTGTCCCAAGACTATAGCGTTGCCTGGGGTTGTTGTGGCCAAAGTGCAGGACCCGGCATTTGGTCTTGTTAAACCTCATCCCGTTGGCTTCAGCCCAGCTCTCCAGCCTATCCAGGTCTCTCTGTAGGGCCTCGCTACCCTCAGGCAGATCGACACTCCTAGCCAATTTGGTTTCATCTGCGAACTTACTGAGGGAGCACTCAGTGCCCTCATAGAGGTCATCAATAAATATGTTGAAGAGGACAGGCCCTAGCACCGACCCCTGGGGGACACCACTCGTGACTGGTCTCCAACTGGATTTAACTCCATTTACCACCACTCTCTGGGCCCGGCCCTCCAGCCAGCTCCTTACCCAGCCGAGAGTGTACCCATCCAAGCCATGGGCTGCCAGCTTTTGCAGGAGAATAGTATGGGAGACAGTGTCAAAGGCTTTGCTGAAGTCTAAGTAGACCACATCAACAGCCTTACCTTCATCCATCAGACGGGTCACAGGGACGTAGAAGGAGATCAGATTGGTCATGCAGGACCTGCCCTTCACGAACCCATGCTGGCTAGGTCTGATCTCCTGGTCATCCCACACCTGCCACGTGATCTCCCTCAAGACAATCCGTTCCATTACCTTCCCTGGCACCGAGGTCAGGCTAACAGGCCTGTAGTTCCCCGGATCCTCCTTACAACCTTTCTTGTAAATGGGAGTCACGTTGGCAAGCCTCCAGTCTTCTGGGACCTCACCCGTTAACAAGGAGCGCTGAAAGATAACAGAAAGCGGCTCAGCGATCACTTCTGCCAGTTCCTTCAGCACTCTTGGGTGAATCTCATGTGGCCCCATGGACTTGTGGCAGTCCAGTCGGAGCAGTAATCCCCTGACCTCTTCTTCAAGAATCACAGGGGGTTCAGTCTGCTTCCCAGCCGAGGCTACCAAGCCAGAGCGTGGGGAGCCCTGGGAATAACCGAGATGACTTTTAAAGACAGATGTAAAGAAGGCATTCAGAACTTCTGCCTTTTCCTTATCTTCTGTGATCACATTCCCAGCCTTGTCCAGTAAAGAATGGAGATTCCCCTTTGTATTCCTCTTACAGTTGATGTATTTGTAAAAGAGTTTCTTGTTTGTTTTTACCCCAGCTGCCAGCTTAGATTCCAGCTGGGCTTTTGCCTCTCTGATTTTCCCTCTACATGTCTTAACAACCTCTTTGTAGTCATTTTGAGTTGCTCTTCCCTCCTTCCACAGGCGGTAGATTCTCTTTTTCTCTCTTTTTCTCTTATGGACCTGAAAGTTCTTTTTCTGCTTTAAAAAGCACTGATCTTTTAGAATGTAGTATGCTATAGAAAAACCATGCTAAATATATTAATAGCTGTCAAAAGTTTTGTCAGTATTATGTCTGAAAGCTGAATTAAACTTTTTTTTTTTTTTTTTTTTTTTTTTTTTTTTTTTTTTTTTTTTTTTTTTTTTTACCATATTCTCATCATCATAAGTGGCAGTGGCAGTTAATATAGATAACCTGTTCCTTATAAGTTTCTTCCTTAAGTGAGTCTGTTTACTATCTGACTAGGAGACTAAGGGACTTAAACTGAAGTTTTCTGAGTGGAAAGTAATTAAATATTTTTCCTTTTATATTAAATTACATGTCAGTCAAAAGTTAGTCATGTAGGATGTATAAATATATATTACACTGATTTAAAAAATGAAATTCCATTTCATTGAAATGAAATGACTTCAAGCAATATCTGACTCCTCTTTAATTGATGCCAAATGAGAGTACATGTCAGTCATTAAAAAAAAAAAAAAAAAAAAAAAAAAAAAAAAAAAAAAAAAAAAAAAAAGCAGCAGGAATATGTCAGGTTTCCATGAGTAACCAGAATCCCATCATGCTGGTTGATGGGACTAGTCTTCTGTGCAACAACAAATTGCTACTACTCTGTAACTATAACCAAATCCATAAAATCTTTGTATTAACTTCAGAAGCAGATAAAATCTTACCAAATTCTGGACTTGTGAATTATTTAAATATAGTTGGTAACTGCTGCTATGCATTTCTGAGGAAATATAAGTTCCCTAAAGTATATAGAATTATTGTCAGATTCTTTTTTGAACTTCAGATTTGTCAGAAAATTATTTTCAGTCTCATGTAAAATCAGATAACAGATCTCAACTATAGGGGAAAGAAAAGAGCATTATAATCGTTGCTCAAGGAACATAGCAAAGTCACCTACCTAACAGATATGATTAAAGTACATTATAACTTTCACTATGAGCAATTCTATGAATATTTAATTTCCTGTACTATCTCAGGGCCATTTCTGTAAATGCTTTATCACAAGAAAAGTACTGGAGTTCAATGAGATTATTCACACGGGTAAGACAAAAAATTAGTCTTGTAGAGTTTATAAAATCAAAGTACACATGCTAAAAATTCAGCTTTCAAATTATTTTCATCATATACATCCAGTTTTTTCTTCCTTTTCTTGGAAAATATAAAACAAAATTACAACTTGAAAAATTACCATGATTAAGTATATCCATTAATTCAAACGCATTTATAAATAAATAAGAAAAGTAATGTAAAAGCAATCATTGATTTCTACAGGGTTTGCAATGATTTTAATAATCAATTTAATTTCATATAAGGAATCCTAAGAAAAGAATAAATTCATCTGTATAATATCTAAATATTATTATTTTTTTAAGATCTATTAAGTTATTTTCATGCAAAGATATTTTTAAAATGACAAAATTAATTATATAACAGGGAGAAGAGAGATTGCTGTACTCAACAATGAAGTTGGAAAAAAAAAAAAAAAAAAAAAAAAAAAAAGAACAAAAACCAACAGTTCTCCAGAACTGAGTGGATAAAGTTCTGTTAGCTGAAACTGAATCAGGATTTAATATTACTATGTATTTATCTGATAAGAACAACAACAGCAACAAAAAAGCATAAAATATATTCAACTGAGTTGTAGAAAGCAATAATGAGAACATGGAGAAGATAGATCTATCTGCTGTAAGTGAATATCTGTTTCAAGACCATCTAAAGAACCTACAGGTGCACAGGTCCGTGAGACCTGATGATATCCATCCAGAGGCTTTCAGGGAACTGGTTGATGGAGTTGACAAGCCACTGTCTATCATATTTGAAAGGCATTCTGGTGAAGTTCCCACTGACTGGAAACGGGGAAACATAACCCCCATTTTCAATAAGAAAAATACAGATCCAGAGAACAACAGGCTAGTCACTCTCAGGACTGTGCCTGGCAAGATCATGGAACAGATCCTCCTGAAATTTCAAACTACTCATTCCACCCTTGTAAGCGTCACTTTATCCCCATCCTCTTTCATATCTAGTGCACTTCCCCTTGGAGACAGGCGAGACCCATCCACAGCCATCAAGCCAGGAGCCAAGTAAACCTCCCAATAGTCAGAGACCTATTAATATTTTTTGAAAAGAAATATCCTTACAAGAGTTTTTGATAGCATATTACCTTTTTTGTTTTGTTTTGTTTTGTTTCTCATCACAACAATTAATAGCACTTTTTACATTATGCACATTCATGCATTTTTATGTTTGTTCTAAGGAAATGGAATAATTCTGTCCAAATACTCAACCATCTTCATTAATAAAGCAAAACTGTATTCTTGAGTACTTGTAATAAATGAAAAGTCCTCCAAAGAATTCCATGCTGCAGTTCAAATGTTTTTCAGGGGAAAAAAATCTTCTAACCTATGTCACTCTTTTACAGCTTGAACTAGGGCTGAAAATTGTGGGAATACAAGAAGGACTGTACAGAGCAGCAGCTGTGGAGCAAGATAAACAGCACGAGAACCAAGAACACCTATGGAAGAAGAACATCTCATGGCTCTGATTGGATAAGCACCCTCATGAACAGCTGAGGATCATTTGTAGAATTCTCTGTTGATATTAAAGGTGAATGGGAAAGTTGTAGGGGCAGATGGGAAAGCTGGACACAGAAACTTGTTAAGGTATATAAGTGATGTGAGAACTTGTAATAAACAATTTGGATCATTCACATCTGAGTGCATGCATCATATGCTGCAGAAAATATATACTGCCTACTAACCATCACTTTTTTATGTTTATCTGGCATACTTCTCTGTGCTACTAAAGATCTTATTAGATGGGTGAATCAAAGTAGCTTTAATGAATGATTACCAAAAATGCAGTTATGTAAGGATTTTGATTGGTATAATCATGATAAAAGTGATCAAAACTAATACTATATATAGTCGGGAACATTATCAGTAGCCTGAAATTTGCAGTAATTTTTGATATGCTGCAGAAAACACACCATTTACCTGAGTGGAGATGATTTGTGTACACCATAATTGATGGCCACCTCTGACCTGAAGAAAATAATCTGTTGCAGAAATGTAATAAATCCACTGGAAACAAATGGCAGGGCTGAGAAAGATTAATGTCAAAGAAGTGACAAGTTGGAAGATTATGAACTGAAGGCTATAATCTAAACTGGAATGAAATTATTTTTCTGATACAGCAAACATTTTTACCAGTTTGGTAACAGTGCCCAAGTAAATTTTTCTAATGATATTGACTCAAAATAGTGCTAAGTGAGATTGCTGTGAGATTGCTTTAAAAGTTGTACAGCAGTGACATCTTTTTTTTTTTTTTTTTTTTTTTTTTTTTTTAGGGGTGGTTGGAATAATTTGTCTGTTTCTCATTTTGTTATCATCATGATTTAAAATTAGATTCACATTTTAAACAACAAAAAAAAATTCTCTAGGTCTTTTCCATTTAACAGAATTATGATGCTTACAGAGGAGCAGAGAGTTTGAAACTGGCGAGGAAGATTTTACAAAGTTGAAGGTGAATGTAGCTTTGCTCACACATAAACTCACATGAATGCATGTTGTGTGAACGAAACAACATAAAAATTAGTCCAGAAAAATGCATGTGGTCTTCTTAAACAATACCAACATGGGAAAAAAAAAAAAAAAAAAAATCAAAACTATTTCAAATTAAATGGCAGACCTTATAAAAAATAATAATGCCAGAGAACGAGTAGGGACAAGAACCCATCTTTAATCCTTTGATTTGAATGTTACTGTCCTATCTTGGACTGTACAGCCTATAGCAGAGGACTCAGAGGAGGCCTCATCAAAGCATATAAACATATGAAGGGAAGAAGCAGTGAAGATAGAGATAGATAGGCCCTTTTGAGTGGTGTCCATTGACAAGACAAAAGGTAATGGGCACAGACTGCTAAGGTGCCTTCCAACCTAAGCCATTCTGTGCTTCTATGAAGGGCGAGAGGTACCATCTAAACATCAGGAAGTACTACTGTGTGTGTGACAGAACACTGGATCGGGTTATAAGGAGAGGGTGTGGAGTTTTCCTCCTTGGAGATACTCAAAAGTCATCCAAACATGATCCTGGGCAACTGGCTCTAACTGTTCTGATTGCTGCAGAATGCAAGGACTGCTGGAGGCATTTCTGCTTTTAGAGGGGTGTCAGGAACAAGGAAAATAAGTGAAATGTCTCAAAGCTTATCACATTCTGGACTACTCCCAAGATGAGGTGGCTCAGCCTTGTGTGGCTCCACTTTGTGTGGGGGCCCTGGCTTCTCCAATGTTCATAAGTCTGCATAGGACTGTTGCTCCCCTGTCGGACATGCCATTACTATGGGTAGCCCAAGAAATGGACAGTGTATATATAAGGGCTGCAAAAACAAAGCATATGCTTTTCCCTTGTATTTTCCTTCTGCCTGTGATCGGCCAAGAAAGAGGGAGAGGATTGACAGCCCGCGCCGCTGTTGCTGACCAGACTCATGGAACACTGTCATACTGCATTGATAACTATCTCTGCATTCCTATAACAAACCCTTGCTTTTATTTTCTTTCTTTTTACTATCATTTTCTTCATCCCACGTCCCATCCCCAGGCCTGGATAACCAAAACTTTTTATAACAACCTGATTGGGCAAATCTCATGTCTGGTGTACTTATATCACTAACCTCACTTCTGCTAATTGGAATGAGACATTTTTAATTGGTGTAATCGAGGCAGGATACCCTACCGTGAGAGTATTGCCCTCTTGGCAATACAGGAGCAATTTGGGAAATAGAATGAATCATTAGAATTTCATAGATAGAAGAGATTAGGCCATTCTTTGGATGAAATTGTTCAAGTTAAATGGTAATAGTTCAATATAGGCTGATTCCCTTAGAGAGGAGATTGAGTTGCACCAAACTGAGGACACTTTATTTCTGAAAGACAGTATCCAGGGGCACAAATGCACTTATTCTGCAAACTTGAGTCAAGTGTAAACAGTCTGAAAATTTGTATTGAGATACTGTCTTTCTTTTGTTAAAAGAGTTTTAGATTTTTTTGTTACTTCTTGTTCTACCAATCTGTAAACACTTTGAGTGCAGATCACATGTTAAGTTTGACAAGCAAGAAATTGTTTTTCCATCATTTTACGTTTCTTCTAATTTCCCAGTCCATGAAACCGGAGGAGACAAGGCCTTTATCTGTTGTTTTATGTATGACTCAGTCTGAAGATAATGTCCAAAAAAGTAGGTTATTTTCAGAAATAAGAAAAAAATCTGGCCATATAATTTCAGCATCAATTGTATAGAATTGTGAAGTAACAAATAATACAAAGTTAGATAGTCAGAACATGATTTTTTTTCAGAATGAATGCTAATTTTCTAAGTAACATTCAAATGTATTACAGTGGATTTTTACTCTTGAATTGTTTAATTCAGTTTGTACTTTTTACATCTGAACAAAAGAATAAAATACAGCAGCAAATCAAGCTAAATGTGCTATGTTTCAAATAGCCACAGCTTAACTTTTCTGAATGATTTGCTAACATTAAAAAAATAAAATTAGCAATACCAACATAAGACAATTACTTTATTATTTGGCATAGGGTTGGTAGTAGTAATAGAAATATCACTTTATAAAAACTTTATTACAAAATTATAGCACATTTTTCATGTGTCTCCATTCTTCTTCAATGGGCGAAGTTTGATATATTCTAGAAATGTGCCAATTCTCAAACTGCAAAAAAGTAATTTCATTTTTTATGTTAAAATGTTCTTTTACATTGATGTATTCTAAAACTGATGGAAGATATTATGTAAATTATAACAATTTGCAAATTATTGTATTCAGATTTAATTCCCATTCAAGAAAAATTTGCATCTCTTTTAAATTGTAAGAAAGGCGTTTGATGCCTCTGTGTACACATATTTTGTGCAGATGCTTCACAGAGAAATAAGCAGTGCTTCTTTGTTTTCTATTTCAGAAGGCAGGAGACTAGAAATAGATTAAAGCATGTCATTTTCATCCTTATAAGACACTTTAAATTATCTTTCTTCCTAAACAACTTAAGAGATTGTGGAGAATGGAAGCAAGGCTGAACTTTAACAATTTTTGTTTGTTTGTTTGTCTTAACAGCTCTTCTGACACTCTCTTTGTGACACATATGTTTATCTAAGAGTGTAAAAATTATAAACTAATACTTTAATCCTATATGTTGAGGTGAAGAATTAAGACCAGATAATATTTTAATATTCTAAGATAAATATCTTAAATAGGCTGAGATAAATCAGGAACATTTAAGATTCAATTAAAAAAATAAAATAAAATCAGTTTAAGGAGAGCTCTACAAGTGTTAGTTTGAGGGTAATTCATATGAACTTATTCAGGAAGAAAAGCTGTGTATCTTAAAAACTTGGAAAGATTACAGCATAAATTTAGGAGTTCCTATAAACAAATAAAATAAGTTTCAAATCTGTCTGTGACCAGATCTCCAGAGGAAAAGACAGCTTCAGTATGATGAGATTAGGCAAATGTTTAACAATGTAGGTCAGTACTCAGATAGTAGAATTCTGTATAATTACATTGATAATATTTGTTTACAACTGCACCTAACCAATAGTTCCAAGGTAGAAATGCAAGGAAAATATATATCTACGGTTTATTTATTATAGAATCAGAGAATCATTAAGGTTGGAAAAGACCTCTAATATAACCATATACCCATCTCCACTGTGTCCATATTTGTCAGATGTATCCCACTCTAAAATCTTAAGGGGTGGTGACTCAGCCACCTCCCTGGGCAGCTTGTTCCAATACATCACCTTTATTTTTGAGAAATTTTTCCTGACTTCCAACCTGAATGTCCCCCTGGCACAATTTGAGGCCATTCTTTCTCATCCTATCACTAGCTGCACAGGAGAAGAGGCTGACCCTTACTTCACCATGACCTCCTTTCAGATATTTTTAGAGAGCTATAAGGTCTCCTGAGCCTCCTCTTCTTCAGTTTGAACAGTCCCAGTTCCCTCAGCCTCTCCTCATAAGACCTGGTCGTCAAAACCTTCACCATCATCATCATTGCCCTTCTTTGGGCATTGTTTCTTCTTCCGAGCTCTGCCAGTTATAAAACAGTGTTATAACACTGGACTGTCCCTTGACATTAACGAGGAATACTAGATGAACTGAGCTATTAAAATCACAGATGATTGATGCTTACCCAGAATCCTCTTGAAAGACTGGCCTTGAGATAAACAGAGAGCTTAAGGTGTTCAGCTAATAAAATCACAGTGCTTATGGCATCAGTTTAGCAAACTGAGAGCCAGGAGATTTTAAAGCTTATAACTGAGATTTGGCAAGCTATTTACATCAAACAAAATACCTCTTAGTGGTTCCCCCACAGTGCTATGTGATAGTATCTTGTGTATTGACATCTGTTCAGAAAGTTAGAATTACTGAAATTCTGGCAAAACAAACATTGGAGCTTTTATGGTAGACAAGCAAGCTAGAGATTCTGAGCCAATAATCCCTCATAAGCTTGACTGCTGTTGGTTGTTGGCATAGTAACAATACAGTCAACTTGATTTTGATAATATCATTAACAAATCAGTGTCATTTTTTATTCTTCTTTCCATACCTACTTAAGGTTGATGACAGGATTTATAGTAAAATAATAATAATTAAAAAAACCCATAAACTGAAATAAAACCAGGATTTCATTTTCTTATGTGTTCCTGTTTATTTTTATTTTATTTTATTCTATTTTATGCAGCAATAATAATAATGTGGGTTGATTCTGGAGCAAATAATAATAACTGTGCCCCCGGTGGCGCACGGTGGAAGAACTGCCGCTTGCAACACCGGAGGCCCGGGTTCGAATCCCCCCTGTGGCGCAAGTGGTAGAAGTGCTGCGCTGCTACACAGAGGGCTCGAATCCCAGGGGTTGGACTCGATGATCTCTAAGGTCTCTTCCAACTCGCTCGATACTGTGATACTATGATACTATGAACTGTGAGTTGATTCTAGAACAAAGATATCATTTCATCGTGGTTCGGGCAAAATAATTAATGTTGTGACTGATAATGAAAATTCTATGATGGAAGGAGGTGTACAAAGGCAACATGCCCATAAAAATCAAATAATAGTGTCAGGTGTGACTTACCACAGCTGTTGCAAAGAAAGCTGTATTTATTTCAACGTTTAACAGAAAGGGGACTGGAGCTTGAACAATGTTCTAGGTAAATACCTTTGTCAGTGGGTGAATCAACTGACTTTATCATTGTTGAGCAGATCAACTGGTGGTGTTATCCCTGAGTTTCTGAAAAGGAAATGAATATTTTACTGAAACAGCCAGACCAGCATGGGAGGAATGAATACATGGCTCTACACCATAGAGAATAAAAACAACTAACAAAGAATTTTGAAGAGACTAAGCAAGCTTCAGCAGGCTTCAGTGCATGTATTCCTTCTCAGCAATACAGACACCAGCACTGCAGTGGTGAACATGTAGAAACTGGTAATGAGGATCACACTGGCACTATGATTGAACTGTGAGTTGCAGATGTTCTATTTTGCTGGGTGTACCTTACATTTTTGTTGAGATTTCAGTATATTTCATATGACTGGTCAATCCAACATCCTTTACCACACCAAATATCTTCAGGCAAGGAAATGAAACATTATGACCTTCATACAAGGACAGTCTAAAAGAATCTGACCAGACTAGACTTTCTTGATTGTCACAATAATTTGAATAAGATTTTATTGATATAAATATAAACTAAGAAACAAAAGAAGCTTTCAAAGAACACAGTCTGTTATGTTGCTCATGAACACAGGCAAGAAGGATTTATGCTAACTTTCCAATTCACAAATTGCACCTATTAAAGATGCACTTCAACTTTTATGAATTATAATAATCATTGTATCACTATATTTTTCTGAAAAGCTTAAATCTGTAAATCATAGATTATCATAGAATCATAGAATCACAAAGTTGAAAATAAACTACAAGATCATCTAGTCCAACTGTCTTATTACCATTGCTACCACGAGCTACTAAACCATATCTCATAGCTCCTCATCCAGATACCTCTTGAATACTGCCAGGGACAGCAACTCCACCACCTCCCTGGGTAGGCCATTTCAATGCCTGACCACTCTCTGAGAAAAAAAGTTTTCCCTTATGCTTCTTAAACCTACTCTGGTACAACTTGTGGCCATTTCCTTGGGTCCTGTTTGTTTCCTGGGAGAAGAAGACAAACCCCTCCTCATCACAACCTCCTTTCTGGAAGTTGCAGAGTGCAATGAGGTCTCCCCTGAACCTCCTCTTCTCTAGAATAAATCTTGATGGTTTCATCTCTTCAGACATATAATTAACAGGTTATTGAAAACAAAATAAGACCTGATTGAGGAAACCAAGAATGCAAAGGACAAATTTGCAAGATTTTTTTTTTTTTTTAATTAAATAAACAACACAAATTAATGTAATTTAAAGAAATGGCAGATTTAAAATCAGCTAAAATCAGAACACAAAATTAAATGTAATATTAGATTACAGTTTTTGTTCTGTATGGAGCTATATAACTGATAAAAAATGTTCAACTTGAAAGTTAATTGGGTTAAGTAAGAACCCTTGAAATACATTAGACAGACCTTGATTTCATGTATTAGATTTTATGTAGGTTCATATAGATGGAAATCTTGATTCAAGAGCACAGGTTCATGTGTCTGAAACTTTCTTTTACTGTTTTTACCCTACTACTTTTTAATATCATAATACAAGACAGTGATACTAGAGTTTGTGGTTTCTTTAATTGCATATATAGTTATATTGGTTAACAAACCTTAATGAAACTTAAAGAAATACTTCTTTCAACTGCTAAATTGATAGTTTTTGGATTCAAACTATTTTAACGAAAGAGAGTTTGTCTAGGCAAACGTACTCAAAATTTGTATCTTCACTGAAAGTAGAGATTTTGAACTTGAAAGGAATCTTCTTATCTAAAATTAGTTCAATTATTTGCATGCACAGTACTGAAATTCAAAAATAAAAACACCATCTGCATTTTCATTAATGACAAGTTATAGAGAAGTCTGAGAATCTCTTTTTTGATAACTACATTACGGAATGGATCATGAGACTTCATCACCCTCGATTTTTTTACCATGAAAAATAATTGGTATAAAACCCAGCACTAATTTAATTAGTGGTACTAATATTCCTTTTGTAATTATGAATATAATGAAATTTTCTTCCATACACCATTTGGAATATGCTAGAATGTCAACTCTGTAAGCTATCTGCAATATATATTCTTATTCATGTTGGTATTCATATATATGAATAACATAAAATTTTCTGAAATTGCAGTCATCAGATGTGATGATCAGAGTTACACAGAACCATATCTTGTCTTGGACAAAATATAAGAGGTAATAGTTACATTAAGGTAACATTTTTAAATGAAGTCTGTGTGGGTTGAAATCAAGCAGCATTTCTCAGGTACCTCTCAAAACTGGCAAAGATATATACCTAAGCTTTATAATATTTTATCAGCTTAATTTAGTATCATAGGAAAATATATGGTAGGTAAAAATAAGCCGGTGCTAGAACTTTTATCTGGACAGTTACTAAGGCTCAACATTTAATGTAAAGAATTCAAAACTGAATGAGAAAAACCCTTTGCAAACCATAAACAAATTCTAAACTGATGGTTTTCACGTTTTTATTCTGTCAGTCAAAAGATTTCAACTTCCAAATATTTATACTTGATTCTGGGAAAGTTTAGTACCATTTAGCCTTGTATTTATTTAATTTTCTTTGACATTTTCATGCTTCAGAAAGTAAATAGTGTGTAAAATGTAAAGAACACAGCAAATATTCTTAACTGTGCAGGTTACAGAGTAGAGGCTTGAGCTTCTGGAAATAAGTATATGTCTACAGTCTAAAACACTATAGTCATATATGAAAGGGAGGAAGGTAGACCTAGGGAATTACAAGCTGATGAACCTCACCTCTGTGCCTGGGGAGATCATGGAACAGATTCTCCTGGGAGACATGTTAAAGCACATGAGGGATGAGCGGATAATCTGAGATACCCAGCATTGCTTTGCAAAGGGGAAGCTCTGCCTGATCAAACTAGTAGCTTTCTATGGTGCAGAGATGGCATTGCTGGACAGAGGGAAGGCAACTGATATCATCTACCTTGTCTGCTGCAAGGCCTTTGTGGTCCCCCACCACACTGTTATCTCTAATTTGGAGAGATGTGGATTTGAAGGACTTAATATTCAGTGGATGAAGAACTGGTTATACAGTCACAGCCAGCCAGAGGGTTGTGGTCAATGGCTCTATTTCCAGGTAGAGGCTGGTGGCAAGAAGTGTCCCCCGGGAGTCTATCTTGGGACCAGTGTTCTTTAACTTCTTTACCAATGACACAGATTATGGGATCGAGTGCATCTTCAGAAAGTTAGCTGATCACACAAATCTGAGTGGTGCAGCTTATACAGTGGAAGGAAGGGATGTTATCCAAAAGGACATCAGTTTTTCACTGAGAGGATGCTGAGGTGCTGGAACAGGCTGCCAAATGAGGTTATGGAGGCTCCGTCCCTGGAGGTGTTCAGTGCCAGACTGGATGGGGCCCTGGACAACCTGATCTAGTACTTTTTCTAGATGTTGGCAAATCTGTCTGCAGCAGTGGGCTGGAACCTGATGATCATTGAGGTTCCCTCCAAATCAAACCATTGTATGACTGTCTGATTCTGTTATGTATATCAACCACTACAACAGGTTTAAGATGGGGTAATACTTCAAGGTACATGTATAATATTGTGGCTACCCTACTTTTATGAATGAGCTAATATTTATGAATGTCTTTAAACTCTCCAGCTATACACATTGACACAGATGGATAGGCACCAATTATTGCAAAGAGTGAATATACCATTAGGTGGGTCAAGACTGAAATATGTATCTAGAAAGGTGAAATCACCTTTTGGAACCTGTTTATTTTAATCTTTAAATAAATACTTGGAATAAATGATGTGTTTCATGAAGTGTTTGTTTTTTGCTGGTCTTAGATTGAACATAATATACAGATCTAATGAAGAGAAAGAGCCTCATAAGAGTAGTTTAGGATGATGAAAGGGAGAATGAAAGTGTGTTAAGTGCATTTAATTAAAGAAAGATATACTTAACATCTAAATTATATTAAAACACAATTTCAGACTGAGCTGAGTATGTGGACAATTAGGTACTTTCTGGTCTAAAAAAACTTCCCTAGCTGTAGTCAGTGCATGGAGTTATTGCAGATCTTACTGGGTAATAAAATCTTATACAAGCTTTACTTAAAACTGTATTGTAAAGACTCTGCTAGCCAATTAAGATTATCATTCTTGCTTCTTGTACTGTTTTACGTACTCAAAAAATATTTGCTATTTAATGAGAAGAAGACGGAAAAAAAAAAAAAAAAAGAGATCATAATCATAGAATGGTTTGGGTTGGAAGGAACCTTTAAGATCATCTAGTTTCAACTCTCCTGGTATAGGCAGGGACACTTCTTTCTAGACCATGTTGCTCAAAGCCTGATCCATCTTGGCCTTCAATGTTTCCAGGGAGGGAGCATCCACAGCCCTTATGGGCAGCATGTTCCAGTGTCTCACCAACCTCACAGTAAAGAATTTCTTTCTAACATCTAATCTAATGCCTAAGAGTTTTAAACTCTTACAGTTTAAAACTATTTTTGCTTGTTGTGTTGTTTTCTGCCCGTGTAAAAAGTCCCTCCCATCTTTCCTGTAGACCCCCTTCAGGTAGTGGAAGGCTGCTAAAAGGTTTACCGTGAGCCGCCTTCTCTCCAGACTGAAGAGCCACAGCTCTCTCGGCCTGTCCTCATAGGGGAGGTGCTCCTGTCCCCTGATCATTTTCAGGGCCTTCCTCTGGACCTGCTCAAACAACTTAGTGTCCTTGTGTTGGGAGCCCCAGAACTGGATGCAGAATTCCAGGTGGGGTCTCTTGAGAGCAGAGCAGAGAGGCAGAATCCTCTTCCCTAACATGCTAGTCTCACTCCTCTTGATGCAACCTAGGATACTGTTGGTCTTCTGGGCTGCAAGTACATATTGCTGGCTCATGCTGAATCTTCCATTGATGCTCCCAAATCTTTCTCCTCAGGGCTGCTTTCAAGCAATTCTCCATCCAGCCTGTATCTGCACTTGGGATTGCCCCAACCCATGTGCAGTGTAGATATTAATTAAATTGTTAGAGAGAATAGAGTTTAGTTTTTTCAGAAGTTTTATAAACATTCAAGGTGAGACCTAGTAAATTAAGATTAAACTAACTGCTTGGCATAGGAATGTTTATGAAACATTTTTTTATTATTGTTTTTCTCATTCTTTCACACAATACTTTTTTTTTTTTTCTTTTCCTCAAGAAGTTATGACATAATTATCATCAAATTGAATTTTAAACTTTTTAGATCTTCGCAATTATGTATTTATGTGGCTTGTTTATCAGGTGTCAACAGTGCCTGCCACTCACCCATCTCCTTTTGGCATTGATCATTTATAAGTCATTTTTCATTTGCTTTGCAATTCAGACATGAGTTAAAATATACTTGTTGGACATCCTTCACCCACAATGTAATGTTTAGCTAGTTTAAAACTTCCTGTTTCTTTTTTCTTTTCTGAGTGTCATGTAGAAACATAGAATTGTAGAATCACAGAATGACTTCTGTTGGAAAGGACCTTAAAGATGATTTAGATGCAACCTTCCTGCTACAAGCAGTTACCACCCACGAAATCAAGCTGCACAGGGCCCCATCCAACCTGATTTTGAGCACCTCCAAGGATTTGGCATCCACAGCTTTTCTCAGCAATCTGTTTCAATGCCTCACCACCTTCCGAGTGAAGAATTCTGAACAACAAATCTCTCATCTTTCAGTTTTAAAACATTCCCTCTTGTCCTATCACTATCAGATAAGCTATAAAGTCAGTGGCCTTCTCTTCTCAAGACTGAACAAAAGCAGCTCTGTTAGCTTTTCTTCATGTGAAAGCTGCTTCAGCTCTCTGATAATCTCTGTGGCCATCCTATGTCACGTGTTCCAACACCTCCATGTCTTTTTTGTGCTGAGGGCCCAGATCTGGAAACGGTGCTCCAGATGAGGCCTCTTGAGAGCAGTGCAGTAACAGCATGTTCAGAAAATCCTTCTCTCACATCTATTACCTGTAACTCCATTTTTATAACATTATCTTACATTCTTTTACATTTTGTTGTAAATTTGCTATCTCTCCTTATTTTCCTTTGGTCATTTTTGGTTTTCTTCTCCCTGAAAGGGGGGCAAGAGGGTGAAAGGGGTCAGGGAAGCCTTCCCCTACTTCTTTTCCCCCTCCTGCCATGTGTGAAACCTCAACAGTAGTAAAGAATGATTATTTTTTGTTGTTTTGTTTTGTTTTGTTTTTGTACTTGTGCAATATTTTATTTTTTATGACACATTTTATTTTGGCTTTTGATTTCATTATGTTCATAAGGGCCTGTTTTCTGTTGCTTGTAATTTTGAAAAAGTAAAACTGTTTATCTGGAATTGTTCTCTCTACACGCTTTTCAATAATTAAAAAAAAAAAAAAGATAAAATTTGTTTACAATCTTGACATACGTGTATGCATGCATACACAGACTATAAGTACACAGATGTTGCCCAAATTGTCTATTGTTTCTTCTGGAGAAACTTGAGTGTTACATTTCAGAAAACAGAGCCATAGCTTAGTTCACCTTTTAATGCAGTTTTTTTCAGTGCTCCCCACATGATTTCTAATTCTGGGAAAAAAGAGGTATAATAGCAATGTGATGGGAGAGAAGACTCTCTTATGTTTCTGGTAGCAGAGCAAGCAATACAGACAGAACACCTCTCTCTCCCATTTGTTTGATTTATTACACAAAACTTTTTTTCATAGGATTATCTTACATTCTTTTGCTATTTGTAGTAAACTTTTTATGTCTCCTTGATTGTGTTGTAGTTTGTTGGATTTTTTTTTTTTTGCTTGTTTGTTTTTTTGTTTGTTTTTTTTTGTTTGTTTCATCTCTCCAAAGAGGAGTGAGTAAAAGGGAATGTGGAGGCCTTCTCCCCGTTCTTCCCCCTTATCATGTGTGAAACTGGAAAAAAAAAAAAAAAAAAAAAAAAAAGAATTTATGAAATGTTCATAGAATCATAGAATCACAAGGTTGGAAAGGACCTACAAGATCATCTAGTCCAACCGTCCTCCCATTACCATAGCTGCAGCAAACCACTGAACTATATCTCAGCCTTCTTCTTATACCCAGTGGCCACATTTTCTGCTGCATCAAGTAAGGGGTCGACATTTTCCTTGGTTCTCCTTTTACCACTTTGTCATGGTTTTGCAATTTTGTGATTTTGCTATCAGTATTCCACATCATAACATCATGTAAAGCATAGATAATTTTGATGATTCTGCTGCTCACAAAAGAAGACTGAATGTCCCAGGGAACATCACGGTCAGTCATATGAGAAGGACTCTATATAATCTCACTTCAGTGCTGGACTTGTGCTCTTGGATCCTGCCAGTCATGGGGGAGTGTGTGGAAGCATTCCAGCTGTTTCTCCTAGAGTTACAGTAGGCCTCTCGGTTTCAGGACTCACTCTCTCTTATTTTACTTAATTCGTTAGCCTTAATTCCAATTATATTGTATTATATTGAGTTATTCTGTATTCCGATATAGTATTTAGTAAATAAGTGTGCCTCCTTAGATTGTTGCCGCAGTATTTATTTTCCTTTTCCCTTTTTCCCTTTTCCTTTTGGGATAGCAGCCTTGCAGGCCATCTATTCCCCTTTCATGAGTGCAGGTAGATTTTCGGTTAACCCATGACACTCTTATATATTTGTAAAAGGATTTCTTATTCTCTTTAACTACAGTGGTCAATCTAAATTTGAGTTTGGCTTTTTCCTTCCTAACTTCCTCCCTGCATACCTTAGCAACTTCCTTGTAATCTCCCCAAGTAGCCTGTCCCTGCTTCCAGAGGACACAGACTTTCTTTTTCTTCCTGAGTCTCAACAATAGTTCCCAGTTCATCTGCACCGGTCTTCTTCCCCTACGGTTTGCCTTACAGCAGTCAGAGACAGCCTGTTTTTGTGCCTTTAAGATTTCCACCTTGAGGAGCATTCGGGCTTCCTGAACCCCTTTACCCTTAAGGAGCAACCAAGAGACCCCTGCAAGAAGCATCCTGAACAGGTCAAAGTCCACCCACTGGAAGTTCAAGAAAGCAGTTTTGCTAGTCAATATGTTGTTTTTAATTTCTTTGTATATATTTTCCCAAAGGTTTGGGATTTTACTGATGCCATAATATCATATATTTAAAGAGCATATCAATTGAAAAACTGGTATTTATTTTTATTTTTATTTGTTTCATTATAGAAATAAAATATACATAGAAAAAGGGAAAATAAATTAGTACAGACTACTTCACTAAAGTATGTTTACAAATAGAGTACTCTGGAAGTGCAACAAATTTTGCATCACCTAATTCAATGTGGTGAAAGAACAAACAAACAAAACAAAACAAAACCAAAACAGGAAAAACAAACAAACAAACAAAAACAATAGAAAAGGTAGTGTATGAGCGAAAGCAACTGAATAAATCTATGTTACTTTGTAAACAGTCTGTACAAATGCTACTCTTCCTGTTGGAGAAATGACATATGATAGAGCTCACCTTAAATATTTTGCCACTAGATTTTCCTTCCAATTAACATTACAGAATGATCCTGAACTTTGCACTGAGATGCATGTCTAATGGACTGCTATACACACTTGGCAGCAGATACAATGATTTCAAATACTAATTAATTGATATGTTAAAGTAAACGTGTGTTTGCCAAATCATGCAGAGTGATTGGCAGGTAACTTACCTGAATACTAACTCTGAATACTATAGTATTGAATCAGATCAAAGGAAGCATCTGTTTCTGCAAGATGTGCAGTTAAGCTGTCAATATGAGCAACTGAATTAGAGTATGTAAAGCCCTAAGTATTGATGAAAGCAACAGGAATGTTGATTTGGAAGACACATCTTGTTAAAAAAGCTTACCTAAACTAAATTAGTAAATCACGCAGGTACTCGTGGAAAAAAATCCACAAGATGAGTAAAGTATATAGAGTATAACAGCAAGCAACAAACAAAGCAACAGAACGTAGAATCTTGTGAAATGTCTAGCATATTTAGAGAAAACAATATATGCAGTAGTGGTCATTATAAGGTACCTTTCAGACCTTATTTTGCTGTTGTTTGAATGTATTCAATTTGCATACAGAAAATAATAGATTCTATAAAATTGATTGCTTGGCTGTTACTCATGCAAGACTTAACCAATTCAGATCTTCATTTTTCTGCAAGATTGTATCTAGATTAAGTTAATAAACTGTAAAGGTAAAATTACTGTTACATAGAGATTACAGCAATATTTTTAAATATAAATATATATATACATTTAAATATAAATAAAATGAGTCTATTACTTTGTAATTTAAGAGTTTTATTTTGTTGTTCTTAGTTCAGTACTTAGTTTGAGTAAAGACACACCTTTAGTATTGTGTTCAGTTTTGGGCCTTTCACTACAAAAAGACACTAAGGCCAAGTCAAAGTCCAGAGAAGGGCAAAAAGTTGTTGAGGATTCTGGAGCACAGGTTGTATAAGGAGTGAATGAGGGAACTGGGATTGTTCAATTTGGAGAAGAGGAGGCTCAAGGGAGACCTGATTGCTCTCTACAGCTACCTGAAATAAGGTTGTGGCAAGGTGTCATGTAGTTATCTATAGATTTATCTGGGTCAATGACAGGGGAAGAGAAGGCCCATGGGCCCAGAAAAGGGGAGGGGAGGGTGTTCATGGTTTATGAGCCGGTTCGGCCCAGTTCTACACCTAATGTGACAGGGGACCCAGGTACCCATGCCCTGGGAAAGGGGAAGGGGGGAGAGGGAGATAATAGGGAGATGTGAGATGGGACTAAAAACAGAACAGTGGCAACAATCTGAGGAGGAAAGCTAATTTACTAAATATGATATCAGAATGCAAGGTAACACACTATAATACAAATTAATGGGAATTGAGGCTAACAAATCAAATAAAATGGGAGAGAGAGATGACGTGTCTGAATCTGAAGGTCTTACTCTGAATTGAAGTCAAAATGTCTGGGGCACACCCACACATTGTCAGGCAGTGAAAAAAGAAAAAAGTCACGTGACTTTCCAGCAGCTTTATCTTTGTGACATAATGTACTGTGACATGGACAATAGGATTGAGTGCATCCTCAAAAGGTTTTAAAATAACAGCAATCTGAGGTGCAGCTGACACACCACATGGAAGGGATGCCATCCAGAGGCACCTTGACCGGCCTGAAAGGTGAGCCCATGAAAATGTTACGAAGTTCATCAAGGCCAAAGTGCAAGATTCTGAACCTGGGTCAGGATAATTCCAAACATAACTGCAGACTGGGCAACAAGTGAATTGAGGATAAGGACTTGGGAGTATAAGTACACAAAAACCTGAGTTGGTGTTGTGCACTTGCAGCCTAGAAAGCAAGTTATATCCTGGGCTCTATCAAAAGAAGCATGGACAGTAGTTTGAGGGAGTGTGCATGCATCATTCTGAACTGTGTGCTGCTAATCAGAATGAATATTACAGTAAAAAACACAATGTAGTAACAGATAGAGAAAAGGGAATATCTTTCTCAGAAGAAATGTGGGCATGTTTGAAACATTTAGAAGATGTGAGTACATGCTGTATACAGAGAAAGAATCTCTTCCCTCAAGCTTCTTACTACAGTCTTGATAATATAGTACAGATTTCCAAAGGTACAGACAGAAACTGTCTATGTAGTTTTGTAAATGTCCATATACGAGGAGAAAGATTACAAGTGAGCCATATAACAATTATGTCTATCAATGAGATATTAAGGACAATAGTAAATATACTTTTAATGAGTCTACATTTTAAATGTGTGCTAATGAATTTTGCAATTTACAAATTAACATTTTGTTACATATCATAACCTTTGTTATATAACAGACAATCTCCATTTTATCAAGACCTCAATGGAGAGTATAGGCTGAGGAAATCAAGGGGATTATATGCTTAATCTGTCACAGAATCAAAAAAGCAAAGCAAACTATTAAATATCTCCCAAACATATTCGTTGTTCAGTTCACTTTCTTACAAACTCACATTTGTTCTGTAATCTATAAGGTCTGTAACTAATAAAAATGATTAACTGACTCTGTATTAAATTTGGTCAGCCAACTCTTTTGGTAATTTTTACATGAGATTTAGAACAGGATGTAATTTCAATGAAAACTTCCCTTACGGCATAGCTTCAATTGCTTAACTTGGCAGAAAATGCACAAAATCAGCAAAAGTAAAAAGACCATAGCTGCATTTGGGAATGTAAAAAATGCTGCTTAACCAGCATTATTGCTCTGGCTGCCTGCAGGCTAGTTTAATTAGGCTACAACTCATATGTAAGAAAGTAGTTCTGTAATTACTGTCAAATGACCAAATCTAAGCCTAAAACCTAAGTAGTATTATGTATTCCTGGTAATGAACTATAATGAAATTGACTGGGATTTGTTAGTTTATATATTTAATTGGCCAAAAAAAAAAAAAAAAAAAAAAAAAGGCTTTAAAATATATAAGAATAAGTAAAAAAAAAAAAAAAAAAAAAAATCAAATATGAAGTAATTTAAAGAATATATCTGAGTTTGCTGCTAATTCTTTATTAGAGGCATATATCAATTCATATAATCATGTTTGTATGAATGGGAAAGCATTGTTACCAATTTCAATTAAAAACATATGCATTTTGAAAAAAATGTATGAAGTTTAATATTAAGAATATTAATAAGGGGAGTAAAGGGAATAAAGCTGTGATAAGTGAGCTTCTTTTGTTGTTTTTCTTTTCTTTTTTTCTTTTTTTTTTCTTTTTTTTTCTCTCTTTTTATCCTGTTTTCTATTATTTAAGAACTTTAAGGATGCATTTATTGGATATCTCCCTTAGTGCATCTCTAATTGTTTTTAAGCCACTCACATTTACTCACATATTTATTTTGTTTGGCTATAATCTTTAAAGAAAAGTGGTTTCATTAAATCTCTCTAAATATCTAGAGGCAAGGAGGAATTGCTACTTCTTTTAAATCTGAGTATGACTGAAATTAGACCTGTTGATTAAAAATATGCTTCTTAAAAAAAGGAAGACTGGAAGACATAATTATTTTTTTTAAATGCCTTTTTTTAAAAAAAACACTAATGCCACAGCGTATTTTTTGAAAAATTTACCTGATACCACCAGAAATTTAAGTGTTTGAGAAAATGATTAAGCTGAGGAATGAATCCAGAATAATTACTAAACCATTTTGGTATTTCAAAAGGAGCATCACATATAAGAACTATTTCTCCAGAGTCATAATTTAAAATAAGATATATATTAGCATCTACATAATGAAAATAAGCCAGAGAGATTACTATCATATTTTTAATTGGACTATGTGGAACAATAGGCAATATGAAACAGTCAAGTATGCCAGAATACTAATGGATAGCAGTGATTTACATTAATCCTTCAGGACTTCAAGAGTGCAATTTTCTCAGAAAACTGTCTCAACTCATATCCTGAAATTACTTCATCTAACAAGGATAATTATCAATTTTCCTCTTCACTTTCCATAAATATTAATCAGTGCTGGCTTTCTGTATTGCAAAGCAAAGAATTAAGTGTCAAATCTCAAAGTTTCTTTGAATGGGAAATAATTTGGTGTAGTAATTATTATTATTATTATTATTATTATTATTATTATTATTATTATTATTCTCTTCATGTTTGCATTATTTTCCAATGAAATGTGAATCAACTAAGACCCTTGAAATATGCACATAATTATAAAGAAAATATTATATTTCATAAGTAATTTTCTGTTGGTAATGAAATAAAGGAAATAAATCACAACTTGAAGTGCTTATCCTGAAGAAGTGGATTTAAATGAAGCCCTGAGGATACTGAGGTTTCTCTAAATCATGTTAATCTATGCTGTTCTTCACTCAGCATGTTTTTTATTGTGTTCCTACTCCCAGATATATGACATGCAAATAATAAGTTACACAATTAGTATCTATCTTAGAATCTATACTATTTGTGATTATATAGAGAATTTGTCAGAATTTTCAGCATGCTAATATGATAGAACACAAATTTGAACATATCTCCTCCTAGTTCAAAATATATATATATATTTTATACTGTAAGATTTGAGGTCTAAATTAGCAATGACAAATATTGTGTAGAATGGAGAAGAGAAGGCTCTGGGGAGACCTTATAGCAGCCTTCCAGCACCTGAAGGGGGCCTACAGGAAAGATGAGGAGGGACTTATTTTTATAAAGGCAATTAGCAACAGGATAAAAGGAAATTATTTAAAACTGTAAGAGGGTAGATTTAGACTAGATACTGGGAAGAAATTCTTTACTGTGATGGTGATGAGACACTGGAACATGTTGCCCAGCATGGTTGTGGATATCCTCTCCCTGGAAGTATTCTAAGCCAGGCTGGATGGGACTTGAGCAATCTCCTCTAGAGGGAGGTGTCCAAGCCTATAGTAAGGGAAGTGGAACTAGATGATCTTAAAGGTCCATTTGAACCCCAACCTTTCTATGATTCTATGACATATATGGATATAGTAGTACTAAATCTGGCTTATATATATTCTCTAAACCTTGAAATACAAAAGATTTCATTACATTTCTTATAATTGATGACATATATAATTAGCTTCTAGTTCTAATAAAAACTCTGGGCGTGGCTTTGTTCAGGAACTCTGAGAAATTGTATTTTTGTTTGTTTTCAATTAACATATACTGCACAATTCTATACATTCATTACCTATGTACCTTCTACTTAATACTTCCCAAGTAAAATGAATATGTATATAAATATGTAGCAGATTTTGCAATATAATTTCCAGTATATGTGAAGAAAAGGAAAATTAATTTTCTATGGATTAACTTTTCAATACAGAAATAAAAATATTTCCTGATGAAATAAAAATTCTTTTTTTTCAAATTCTTATTTAAACAGGAAGACCAATTCCAATGTAAGTACCCAATTTGTACATTAATTATTTAATTAATAATAAATTCACATTCCTTTTTCTTCTGAAGATTAAGTGATTCTTAATTTTAATCCATTTTAATCCTCAGAAATGTTTAACTACATCTTAGAAAAGTTATATATTAAAATCATCTACCTTTGAAAGATGAAGTTAATTGAAAGATGGAGTGAAACAGAAAAGTTTGCTCTACGTAAAATGCACATTTTTAAGAATGGAATGTCTTTACGCAATCACAATAATTATGCTTCCCTATGGATATAACACAACTTTATGGTCTGAATAGAATTAGTATTCATGTGAGAAAGCATGGTTGGCAGGAAAGATTTATCATTCTACTTAATTACTCTTCAGTCTGGGGATAATAGTTAAATAAATTGTTTTGGCAAGCAATTATTTAACTTTCCATCTCGATTTCTCACCAAAGAAGTTACCAGGACCATTGCAGTTATTGTTTCTTCATAGTTATTGATAAATGATTGGCAGATACCTTGAGGTGTTTATTCTGCATAGAAAAAAAAAATGAATATAGTTATTCCAAAAAGTATGAAGGCTTTTCAATAAATTAGGCTCTGCTAATTTAAAAAGGTTTAACAATCTTCTCAGAATGGGAGTTCATCAAGGAAAATATACCTTGAAAATACAGGAAAAAACAAACCACCAAACCAACAAACAGATGTAAATACAAGAATTGCAGTAGCCAGTTGAAGTCAGTTAACAACTGCCAGTTTATGACTATTCTGCAGAAAACTGAAGCCAAACAAACAAATGAACAGAAACCTTGGATTTTATGTGATCTTTTATATTTTTTTTTTCTTCTGTCTTACTTCAGAATTCCTGTTACAGTATTTAAAGTGTTCTTTCAAGCATATTAATAATTTTGAGGTGCATTTGAGAGGAATATGACTGTATTGAATAGATTTAAGAAATTAAACGTGTGAGTAAGATATTTCATAGTTCTTTCCAAAAGTAATACCTCTTATTTATTTCCAGTGAAACTACAAAGATACAAAGAGCACAATAGAACTATTCGATGGAGCAAATTCTCAGCTGTATAACAGTTTTTGAAAGTAGTCACCAGCATTAGTTATGCTTTGTCACCAGCAATGAACAAGAGCTTGCATGCCACACTAATAAAATTCTGCATGATCGTGCAAGGTGTGGCTTGTCTTTCTTATTGATTTTACTACAGCTGAAATATAACACCCATCAGCTCACTGTTCTCACATTCACTGTTTTGTTTCCATAAATGTTCAGAATGCCAATGAATGTCGATGAGAGTAATTTTTTTTTTTCTTGTGGAGGAATTCAGAAATAAACCATTGCTTCATACAGACTTCCATGTCAAATAATGCCATTTAATCAGTTAGTCACTTTGCTGCAGTTTGTTTCACTTTTCTGTCCTCAGACCTATATGTTAATTCAGAGTTTAATTCGGAGAAATATTGAATGAAGACTTTTTTTTTTTTTTCAATACCAGATGACAAGATGAAGAACAGATAAACAATACAGCTTTAATTAAAAAACAAAACAAAACAAAAAAACAACTGAAATAAGACATCTCTTGAAATATACCAGCACTGCCTTTTTGTTTACCGCACAAACTTGCCAAAGGAATCAATCCATGCATAAAAAGTGAATTCACATTCACATCTGTCACCATCAGTAGGGATGCATGAGAGTAAAGAGTAGGGAATAGTGTGCTCATCTAACTCTATCCAATAAATGCTACCTTTATTACATTGCCTTTTTTTTTTTTTAATTTTATTTTTTAATGTAATCATTCATCACTTTTAAAATCATACAATGAAGTATTATACTTTTTGGAAGAATATGTATGTGTTTATAATTTTCTATAGTTTGTAGTTGTGGAACTCATATACAATGCAATAAAGAGAATCTCACAATTAATACAACAGACTTTACAGGAATCACATTGGCTGGAGCAGACAGTGATATCTTCCTGTTGCTTTTGTAATATGCTGACAGTAGGACACTGAGATAAGAAATCTTGAATTAATTTTGAGTATAATTTCAGCACAGCTATGAGTAAATTACTCTTTCAAAGATAAAATCAAAATTGATAGCAATCATTTTGTCATGCATAACCTGTTTAACTAATAGTGATAAACAACTTGAAAATGTCCATGAAGCACTTTTTAAGACATGACATAATAGCATTTAGCTAATTAATGACTAGATATCTTAGAAAAACATTATAATGTGTATGACAAATTTACACTAAATAAATGGAAACAATTCTGTTGTCATGTAACATACTAAATCTAATTTATTTATTTTTACATATTTAATGCAAATTTTGTTTTTCATATTTGTGTCTCTCCTATTGCTGTTAGAAATAGGATCTATGCCTTCCCTGTATTGAAAGGTCACATTTAAATGGAGTTTGAAAAAAATAAGACGACAGCAAAAAACACAATAAATTATTTTCTTCCATAACCTGTGAAGGGATGGGATGAAAAATAGTACACTTAGTTACATGTTTTAAAATTCACAGAAAACACACGATCATTCAATTCAATCAAATAAAGTATCATTTCCCCAGAAGATAATTTACAGGATATACTGTACTGTACTTCAAAAATATAAGGACTTATTTCAGTCTTCAGATCATGTGGATCTCATAATCTCAGCTGGAAAGCTCTTCTGTCATTAAACCCCTCACAGTCACAGCTAGGAAAAGGCATCTCATTTCTAATTTAAATTTCTATTGAAACTTCTTGTGACATTTTTGGAGTTCTGAAGAACAATTTCAAGAGAAATTTTACTCTATCTCTTTTAAAGTAATGAAGCTACTCCTTCAGCAGTGTTCTGAAGCTCAGTCAGTGTGGCTTCACACTGCACTGAAACTAGATTTGATTCTTTAGATTCTCTGAGACATTTTGTCTTCTTGAAGTGTGGAAATGACATCTATCTTAAAATATCATTCCAAATTTTAATAAAACCTAGAATGATACTGGATCCAGAATACAGTTGTTAATTATAGTGAAATTCACAAGGAATTTTGCATGGAGAAGATTTACCAACATATATTTTTGACTATAAATTTATTTTAATCTCCCTACAATCTTGTTCAAGAAAGGAAAAAAAAAAAAAAAAAAAAAAAAAAAAAAAAAGTAAACTGGTAACATTCCGTGCCCCTAAAAGTATCAGAATTGTGTTGGAAGTCCTTGAAACTTCAGAATAATACTGGAATAAATGCCAGTCTTGTGAAGTTTACTTTAAAGAGCAGTTCTGCAAATAGTGCTGAATTAGGCAAGATTCTTATTTTTCTCTAAGACAGTCTGCTATTAGCCTGCTAAACAAATACTGATGAAATCCCCTAATAGAATAGCATAGCATAGCACAGCACAACATAGCATAATAGATCAGACCTTCAAAGTCCAGCTGCCTTGTTTATTTGGATCTAATCAAATGTTAAAGTACATTAATCAGGCCATTATCCAGATACTTCTTGATCACTGACTAGTATGGGGCAAGAAGTTCCTCTATAGTAAGCTTATTCCAGTATTTGAACACCCTCATAGTAAAGTCATTTTTCCTAATCATAGAGTCATATAATTCTTAGAGTTGGAACAGACTATTTTCAACTCCCCTGCAATAAACAGGGATATCCACAGCTAGATCAGGTTACTCATGGCCTGACCCAGCCTCACCTTGAAAACCTCCATGTATGGGGCATCCACCACATCTCTGGGCAACCTGTTCCTGTGCAGTCAACACACTGAGGGACAGGATGCCGTTCAGAGGGATCTAGACAGGCCTGAGCAGTGAGCCCAAGTGAACATCATGAGGTTCAACAAATCCAAATGCAAGGTCTTGCACCTCAGTTGAGGCAACAGACACTACCAATACAAGCTACGGAATACAAGGATTGAGTGCTTCACTGGTAAAAATAAATAAATAAATAAATGAAAATAAAAACTAAAGTGTATTTATCTTGCAAGTTCTCCTAGGATTATGTAGTCTTCTGTTTAAATTAATTAATTAATTAGTAAACAAAGTAGCAGTTTTCTGATAAGTTCAAATATTCAAATATGCAAGCCACCTGCCAAGAGGTCCACCCATTCAGTTTCCTTCTGGTTATTAATGCAGATTCAGTCTCACAGGAAAAAAGTCCACTGTCCAGCACCCTACTTCTGACAATAATCTGTGAATTAGATAACATGAATGAATAATTTTCTCATTCCTATGAATCAGTTCAACGCCAATGTAGTGTTCTTTTCTTCTTTAAAAATCCTGAGAGGTTGGTTTTCTGTTGTAAACTCCTTAGGATCCCTATTAAGGATGATAATAGTTACAAACAACATTAATTAGATCACCTTTTATTAGTCAAACTATTATTAGGGACTGTATATTCTAATACTCTATCCTGTGTACCTCAGGTCTCTCAGCCTTTCCTTGTAAAACAGATGCTACTCCAGGATGCTATCTGTCTTTGTAACCCTCCTATGGACGGTCTCCAGAAATTTCCTGTCTTTCTTGAACTGGGGAGTGCAGAATTGGACACAGTATTCCCGATGGGGCCTCAGGAGGGCAGACGAGAGGGGGAAGATAACCTCTGTCAACATATTGAACATGCTCTTTTGAATGTAGCCCAGGATGTCATTGCCATTCTTGGTAAAGGGCACACTACTGGCACACAGTCACCTTGCTGAACAACAGTACATGCATGTTCCTTTCTGCAGAGCTCCTCTATAGCAGGTTAGCCCCTAACCTCTACTGATACATATGGTTATTCCTTTCCTGGGGAAGAATTCTACACTTTACCTAGTTGAACCTCATAAGGTTCCTCTCTCCTCAACTTTCCAGTTCATCCAGGTCTTATTGAATGGCAGCATAGCCTTCAAGTGTGTCACCCACAGGATGACCTCACAGGATGTTCAGAAATTGTATATAGACTATTCCTTTCTCAGATAAACATTACCCTAGATTAACAACATAAAAAGATAAATAATGGAGTATTCTGTGGAAATGATCTATTGCACAGACAATACCTACGTTATAAGGACAAAAGTCACAGAAGTATGAAAGTCTGAAATGATTTTTGCATGAGCTGTTGTCTTTGGAATTAATAATGTTTGGTTCATTAGTGTGCTGTTAAATGAGCATTGTAAAGCTTACATAAGATTTATATTCCCCCAAAAACACAAACATTAACATCCAGTATGTGTTGTACCTTTGATAGTTTTAGATAACATCCAGAATGAAGTGTAAGAGTGTGTAAGTCATAAGAAGGGAAGAATGGTGTCAGCATTTTGACAAAGGAATCCTTGTTCCTTTTTCATGACTGCTAATAATACATGAGAATGCATGCCAACATTTTTATGAAAATTAAATTTCAAGCAGAATAAATTTTTTCATCAAAAAATATGTTAACTCAAAAACAAAAAAAAATGACTTTAGTTACTTACATTGATGTCCTTTTGTTCCATCTGATCTGATGTACATCATGATCCATAATACATAATAATGTTCTATCATGAAAATGAATGTATTTAACAGTACTATCATAAACCATCTTGACATTTATTGTCTAATCTATTTATTATTATGATTAAAATGCAGAGTTTTAATTTCAAGACAAGTCAAAATTTAAGAATATTTAAAGATCCTCTGTTCATTTTCATGCATGTCTAGTCATAATACGGAAATACTGAAAGTATTTATGTGAATCTTCAAACAAGTGTTCTTGTCTTTTTTCTGAAGGATATGATGAATACTGGCAGTTTATACACTGTGGCTAAGTTAGTATTAATCGCAGTCTCATTCAAAGACATTTTAGTTTACAATTAGTTTACAATTAAAACAGATAAATGTGTATAAACTGTAGTTCCTGAGAACATAATTCTGTAGGGGCTTTGTCTGTTCAAAAACAATACCTATGGCATTGAAGCAAGGTGACTTCTTTTCTTTCTAGGAATGTGTTTTACTGTTGTTGTTATTATTATTATTATTACTCTATGCTGCAAATAAACAATTTGATGTGTTTTCATTATATTCCCTCTATTCAAAGGCACGATGCTAAGAGTAATCCTTTGGGATGCTGTGAGATGCCATACGAAAACTCCTTTTGTCTCAAAGATTGATGTGAGATGCAAGGACAACTGGAGGTGTCTCTGCATACACAGAGGTGTGAGGAAGAAGTAAGATAAGGGGAATATCTTGACACCTGTTGCATTCCAAGCTGCCCCAAAATAGGGCAGCTAGGTCTTGTGTGGAAGCACTGTCATCTCTGATATTGATAAGCCTGCACCAGACATGATGTTACTAAGGGTAACCTAAGAAGAACTGGATAGCATATATATAAGAAATCTGCAAGTGAAGGGATGTGTTTTTTTTCATTGTTGTGTGTTTCTTTTGCCTGTGTTTGACTGAGAAAGAATCTGCATCCCCCACTCCTGCTGCTGATTGGACTCATGGAACACTGTGATACTGCAGTGGTAGCTATCTCTGCATTCCAAAAACAAACACTTGCTTTTATTTTCTATCTTTTTATTATCACTTCCTTTGTCATCCCTCCCCATCCCTATTCCTGGCTAATCAAGACATCTATAATATACAGGTTTGGGCATTATCTAAATCAACTTTGAGTCTTAGTTTCACATTGAGTATACATCATCTGTCACAAATAATCTCACCTCAATTAATTGGATCAAGACAAATGCAGCTCAGCAGAGTTTGTATTCACATGAAGCAAAATGAGGCTGTCCCATTCTGCATAGAAAATAAGTTTTAATTTGGCTAGATACTCAATTTGGAGTTTCCCAGAGAGAAATAAGCTCATTATTTGTCATTAAGACATTTTCTCCAGGAAGGCCACAAAGATGATCAGAGGATCAGAGGATTAAGAACATCTCCAATGAGGAAAGACTGATTAACACTGAATGTTCTGATATTCAAATATTAGCACCTTTATCTGTGTATTTATGTAATGGATATGTATTTTGACTGTAAAGACTGAACAATTCAGAATAATATCCATAGAACTAATCTGGATTTTAATTCCTTCCAAATTATAGATAACATTTTAACAATTTTTGCACCCATAGTTGTCATCAAATTTAATTAATCTCTAAAATAAGCAGATATGTTTTCTGTTAGTTATCTACAGAGATGTGCCAATTAAATATTTTGCTAAATATGGCCTTTATTACTATAATATATCAAATAAAATGAAGCAGACATTGTTAGTGGCAGGGGACTTGAGTGGTTCCCTATACATTATTTATCAGAAGTTTGATAAAAAATGTTCTGTACATTGGGATTCTTGACAAAAAGATCTCTCTGAAGTATCCCCCAATGAAAACATAAATAACTCTTCAGTGAAAATGTATTTTTCTTAATCAGCTTATGCTTCTTAAAGGGAAATTAAAATAATTTTAAAGGAAAAAAGATTGTCATACCATTACGTTCCTATTCCCCTTTCTCCCCCCCAAATAAAATAAAATAAAATAAATAAAATAAAAAATTAAAAATTAAAAAAATAAAAAATTAAAAAAAAAAAAAAAAAGACTCAAAGAAACAATCTAGTTCATGACTGGCTTCTGTTTATAATCAAAATTGGAGCAAAACACAGGGGAGGCGATTTAGATGATGTGTTTTCAATTACTTTTCTTTGTGTGGTAGTAACAGCTTTTATGTATGTCTTTAATAATGCTGTGTTTGCAGTCCAGTGAACGTGCAACTTAAGCAAAATAACTGTGTCAGCATTTGATGGCAGATCAATATTTTCACAGTACTGCTGAGTACAGAATTAAGTTTTCTATTTTGCAGATTAAGAATGCTGGTGATTGAAGGAAAACTGAATTTATATGGGAAAAAGTTTTATCTTTCTAAAACTAAAATCTGTGTTTCAGTAATGTAAAAATTATTTCGCCCCCTTCAAGAGATTAGCAGCATGCAATATATCTGTGGTGGTTTTTTGTTTTGTTTTGTTTTGTTTGTCTTTGTTTTACCACAACTTTTTCTTAATTGTAGGGTACAATGGGTTAAAAAGCTGAAATCTACTGACATTACCTTAATATTTAGACTATTAAAAAACATACATTCCCTCCTATTTATTTTATTTTTGACATTAGTTATCAGACTTCTCAGCAGATGGCACAAAGTGTGAAATATGTTTTTAATTTTTGTAGAGCTTTTGCAAATAGCAACCAAAATCCGTTCTCATAAAACAGAATAAATGTTCAAAATATTTCGTGACTATTAAAAAAAAAAAAAAAAAAAAAAAAAAAAAACACACACAAAAAAACAACTGTGGAAAGTACTAGAGTTATATTAAATCAAATTTGCTTCTAGAACAGATAATGCTTTTCTTTTTATATTTTTCAGTATATTTACATCCAATGGATATTCTACTAGCTAACATGAATGTGTATCTGATGCAAACTTGGAAAAAAGTAATGAGATTTTTCCTGAACAGATTTATAAAGTTGTGTAAATAATGTTAACAATACAACCATTCCATTTTAATATGAAATGATGCACACAATCCTGACAGAATTCTAGAATTCCTAAAAACTTCTTTTGTTGTTCTTGTTGATTATTTGAAACGTAGAACTGACACAAAAAATTGGCCTGGGATTCCCTACAACAAGCTAAATCATAGAATTATAGAATCATAGAATCACAGGGTTGGAAAAGACCTACAAGATCATGTAGTCCAACCGTCCTCCCATTACCATTGCCACCACAAGCTACTAAACCATATCTCATAGCTCCTCTTAAGCACTCTCAGGGACAGTGACTCCACCACCTCCCTGGGCAGGCAATTCCAGTGCATGACCACTCTCTGAGAGAAAAAGTTTTCCCTTATGTATAATCTAAATCTCCTTTGGTACAACTTGTGGTCATTTTCTTGGGTCCTGTTTGTTGTCTGGGAGAAGAGGCCAAGCTCCTCCTCATCACAACCTCCATTCAGGAAGTTGTAAAGTGCAGTGAGGTCTCTCCTGAGCCTCCTCTCCTCCAGGCTAAAGAATCCTAGCTCCCTGAGCCACTCCTCCTTGTGCTCCAGACCCCTCACCAGTTTTGTTGCCCTTCTCTGGATGTGTTCCAGGGCCTCAAAATTTTTCTTGTAGTGAGGAGCCCAAAACTGAATGCAGCACGCGAGGTGCGGCTTCACCAGTGCTGAGTACAGGGCGATGATTACCTCTCTGCTCCTGCTGGACACACTATTTCTGATGCAGGCCAGGATAGCATTGGCCCTCTTGGCCACCTGGGCGCTGTTGGCTCATGTTCAAGAGCATCAACCAACACCCCCAGTCCCTTTCTTCTTTACAGTACTCCAGCCATTCAGCCCCAAGCCTGTAGCACTGCATGGGGATATTGTGGCCAAAGTTCTGGACCTTTCACTTGGCCTTGCTGGACCTCAATATCTTCCCAAGGAGCAATTCTTGACACTACAGAGAGGACTTAATATGTTGGCAGAGAGCAGCACCTTCAAAGCAAACTTTCTGTTTCAGATACAATGAATCCTCTATATGATAATGTTGTCTTAGATGTACAACATTATTTATGTATTTATTTATTTAGAAAGTAGTCACTGTATTTCTTCTTCCTTGATATAAGTGACATGTTGTAGGAGTGAATTTGCCTCACTGTGCTACAGTGAGCTGGTGCAGGTTTTTACAGTTGCAGCATGCAGGCTCCTGTTCATTGCTGGCAAAAATGCATAATTAATTGTGGTGACTGTTGAAAAATAATATTTTGTAGCTGATAATTTGCTCTATCAAATAGTGTTATTGTACTCCTTGTATCTGTTTTAGTTTCCACAGAAATGTATAGGATTTGTTACTTTCAGAACAGCCTATATTAGTCTGTCAGCTGGTTAAGAGAATTGAATTTATACCAGCATTGAGTTTGTTGTGATGTAAACCTGACTGACAGCTAAGTACCTCAAAACAGCTCTCTCCCTGTACCCCAGTCTGGATGGGGAAGAAAATAGGAAAGGCAAAAGTGAGAAAAATCTATAGTTGAGATAAAGATTTAGTAATAGATAAAGCAAAATTTGTCCATACAGGCAAAGGAAAATAAGGAATTGATTCATTGCTTCCCATGGGAGAAAAGCAGGGTTAAATCATGTGCAATTGTTACCAGGGGAGACAAATACCATTACATCAAACATCCCCACTTCCTCTCTCTCTCCCTGAGCTTTTATTGTTGCGTATTTCACCATATGGTACGGAATATCCCCTTGTTCAGTTTAGGTTAGCTTTCTTGGCTGTGTACAGCACTAGCTTCTTCCCACAGAGGCAACCCCTGCCATCTCCACCCCTGCCAACACCTTGCAGCCTACACACAATACATTAATGTCCTTTGTAAGAGGGGGAACTTACTGAACATAATTAACTATTATCCTTATTATTATTATTATTTTCCCCTCATTCAAGGGGCTGAGTTTCCTCGGGTTGCTTAGTTTGGAGAAAAGGATGCCAAGAGGCAACAACATAGTTCTCTACAACTTCCTATTGAGGGGTAGTGAAGATGGAAATGTCAGTCTATTCTCCCTGGTAATCAATGACAGTACAGATGGAAGATTCAGAACAGGTATTGGAACAATTCCTTTGTCTCAAGGATGTTCAAACACTGGAACAAGCTTCCTAGAGGGGTAGGTGATACCTAATACCTATCATTGTCCATGAAGCATGGGAATAATATCTTCATTCATATGCTTGTTAGACCTGAAGAGGTCATGCAGCTGGTCTAGATGATCTTTGCAGTACCCTCAAACTGAACTATTCTGTTCTGTTCTGTTCTGTTCTATTCTATTCTATTCTATTCTATTCTATTCTATTCTATTCTATTCTATTCTATTATATTATATTATATTATATTATATTCCACTCTATTTAATCCCATTCCATTCCATTCCATTCACTGTTATTTTATAAAGATGATAGTCAGTGACTTTTCGGTTACTTTGATCAGTTTTCATCCCTGATTAAAAAAATAAAAATAATAAATAAACAAATAATCAGTCCCCCTTATTTTTCTTGCACTTAGATTGTGTGTCTGTGTCCATTCATTACTTTTATTTAAAGTTGTTGTCATTACTTAAATGCCCTTTTCTCTCTACGACCTTGATGAGGGGATAGTGGCCACCCTCAGCAAGTTTGCTGATGACACGAAGCTGGGAGGATTGGCTGACACGCCTGAAGGCTGTGCGGCCATTCAGAGAGACCTGGACGGACTGGAGAGCTGGGCAGTAAGAAACCGGATGAGGTTTAACATAAGCAAGTGTAGAGTCTTGCATCTAGGTAGAAATAATTGCATACACCAGTACAGGTTGGGGGAAGACCTGGTGGAGAGGAGCTCTGCTGAGAGGGACCTGGGCGTCCTGGTGGACGACAGGTTGGCCATGAGCCAGCAGTGTGCCCTTGTAGCCAAAAAGGCAAATGGCATACTGGGGTGCATTAAAAAGAGCGTAGCCAGCAGGTCGAGGGAGGTGATCCTCCCCCTCTACTCTGCCCTGGTGAGGCCTCATCTGGAATACTGTGTCCAGTTCTGGGCTCCCCAGTACAAAAAAGACAGGGATCTCTTGGAAAGAGTCCAGCGGAGGGCCACAAAGATGGTGAAGGGCCTGGACCATCTCCCCTATGAGGAGAGACTTAGGGAACTGGGTCTGTTTAGCCTTGAGAAAAGAAGGCTGAGAGGGGACTTGATCCAGGTTTATAAATACCTGAGGTGTGGGAGCCATAGTGGCGAGGCTGGTCTCTTTTCAGTAGTGCGTGGGGACAGGACTAGGGGCAATGGGCTGAAACTCCAGCATAGGAAGTTCCGCACGAATGTGCGCAAGAGCTTCTTTACGGTGAGGGTGACGGAGCACTGGAACAGGCTGCCCAGGGAGGTGGTGGAGTCTCCTTCTCTGGAGATATTCAAGACCCGCCTGGACGCCTACCTGTGCGACGTGGTGTAGGGAGCCTGCTTTGGCAGGGGGGTTGGACTCGATGATCTCTAGAGGTCCCTTCCAACCCCTATAATTCTGTGATTCTGTGATTCTGTGACTGTATATGTGAATTGTGCAAATTACTTTAATTTACTTAAAATCCCATCACTTGTCTTCTTAACAAAAACAGGCACATCACTGCAAAGTGCCTGCCCTGAATTCATGAATTCATTTTAATGCATACTCTCTTCCATATAACAAAAGCAAACTCTCTGAGGAATAGTTTGCCTTCTCTCACTACAGATCTGAAGACATTAGTATTCCTCTAGGACTCTGCAGAAGATATATGATCTTATATCCTCTTATGTTAGTAGGTGCTGTTAAACTATGTAAATTATGTTATGAATATTTTTTCAAAATGTCATTTTTATACCTGTGCCTGACCTTCAAACACTAAGCTTACTTTAGTTCAAGGTATATGTTTTTGAGCTTGGCAGACAGAGACAGAAATTTTTGTCTGTTAAAGGACTCTATTACTGTTGTCTCCCTCACTGAAAGAGCTGATATCTCCATTGAAACAACTTAGTTGCAGAAATTTCCTGTCAGGAAGACTCATGCAAGTTTTGGATATTTATTTTTGGTGTTTTGCTTTCTTCAGGTCAAAAATGTAAAATACTTTTTTGATTCTGAGACAAAATCTTGCTTACTTAATGTCATGGTTTTGTAATGTTGATGTCAATATTCCACATCATTACAACATGTGCAATAGGGATCATTAAAAAGTTCAAATTCCAGTTCCGTGGAATAACGTCCCAAATACTCAGCTCTCAGAAGAAAACTACATATCTCAGAGGACTTCGCAGCCAGAGATAAGTCACTGGAGAAGGACATATATAATCTCGCTCCCAGGCTGGAGTTCTCTCTCTCTTGGACTCTTGGAGAGTGGGAAGTGTTCCAGCCGTGTCACCTAGAGTTCACAGTAGGCCTCTTGGTTTTCGGGGACTGTCTCTCTCTGTTTTGTTTGATTTATTAGCCTCAATCATATTGTATTATATTGTGTTATCTTGTATTCTGATATCATATTTAGTAAAATAAGCTTTCCTCCTTAGATTGCCACCGCTGTTCTCTTTTCCCATTCCCCTTTTTCCCTTCCCTTTCAGGCTGGGGGCCCTACAGGGTGGCTACCCCTGTCACGGGCACAGGTAAATCTCGGTAACCCATGACATTTATGTAAAAAAGAAAAATCAGGCAAGAAAGTGCAAGTTCGGTGTGTTCAGTCTGCCACAAATTCCCTCCATATACATTTTCACTGTGAGCAAAGCTGTCACAATGGAATCTTACAGTTGGAAGTATAAAGAAACACTTTCAGTAATGTTGAATGTGATCTTTTTTAACTGAAGTTTTCATTTTCTGCATAAGTCAGCTTTTAGGAATTAATTCTCATTTCAAATACATCAAAGTGTTCAGTATTTGACTGAAGCTGTCAAAGAGTCCATTCCGTGGACTCCTATGCTGGTTCGACGTTAAAAGTTCTCTGAAAAATCTACACATAGTCTTATTTTAAACAATACAAACTTTTTGAACATTTTCACCCATCTAACCATCCCACTTTGCTTTTTTATTCCTCAGACAAATTTTTTGTTTACTGAAATAAAATTATTTCCTACAACTATTATTTTTTATTAAAAGAACCAAACTTTTGCAGTCTTTCCCAGAAGCCAGTAATGTCATTGACATTTAGTTGAATATGTTTACTTTCTTTATTTCCCTGTGAAATATGGAAGTGGATTTAACACTGCAGAAATGGATACTTCAGGGATAAATTAGTAAGTTAAAGAATATCCCGATTATGTCTAATAAGTTTGTTTGTGAGTTTGTCTTATAAATATTAAAAAATCAGATTAACTCTCCCCTAAAAATCTATCATTACAACTCACATTCACCTGTTATCTATTCCAATATCTTATCCAATAAGGTTTTTCATTCCTACCTGAAACATAACTCAGTTTCATTCACTACACATTTTTTATTGTAGTCTAAGAGGTAATGTATCCTATGGAGGAGAAGTTCTCTAACTGTCTCTACCTGAATCACCGGGAGTGTATTCTGCATAGCATCCCAGACTTCCAGATCAGGGTGTAAAGTGCCCTGAGGATAATTGATCTGCCTATTAAAGGTAAATGTAAAGAAGGCGTTGAGAACCTCACCCTTCTCCTTATCCTCTGTGGTCACATTCCCCACTGCATCAACAAAAGGATGAACATTTTCCTTGGTTCTTCTCCTATTAATGATAGGCCTTCCTAACTTCCTCTTTGCATACCTTAGCATCACATGGATCACATGAAGTAAGCATGAGGAAGAAATGACAGTATGTGTTACTCCAGAATGTAAATGAGAAGGTGATGGGAACAAAAGGCAGGGAAGGAATCCTCAGTCAAAACCAAGGGAGATCTCTTCAAATTCACATAGCATGATACGGGAGAGAGCACTGCTATAGCCAGTGCTAATAGACATACGCAGTTTCAGAGTAACTCTACTGTTCTGGAAACCATAGACATTGCATTTGAGGAATAAGACTTTTGAGCAAGGCCTGATAACTATTTTTGACTATGTTAATACTTAAGAAAAGCATATGTTAGCATAAGTGTATTTCAGGAAGTGAGGCAGAAGAAAATGCATACATTCCCTCTAAAATTATTATTAATGTTAAAAAAAAAAAAAATCACATTTCAAAAAGAGTAATAGAATTTCAAAGTAAATTTTAATTCATATTTACAACTGAAGTGTTTAAACAGAAGGGTATACTTTACTTACCACAGGCCCAAAACAGAGAGTTGGAGAGAATACAGTTCTTCTAGTCACTAAGAACTCATCTTATTAAATGCAGAAAAAGGCCAAAGAGCTCTTTGAGTTATTTGTAAGTGTAACAACAGAGGCTATGAAACACTTGAGAATGATGGTCTTGCACAAATTCAGAAAATTGTACAGCACATTTTTTTTTTGACTGGAATAAACATATAGAGTGTATACGCAGACATAAAAAAAAAAAAATTAATTTATTGGGTTACATTGAATTACATTTTATGTTTGTTTCCATCTTTTAAAAGAAAAGTAAAAAAGAGTAATTTCATGGAATTTCATGGATGGCATGCTAAAAATATGTAATAAATCATTTTACAACTTCTGGTGTCCCTCAGAAGTCCATCTGGGCATCTTGGGACTAGTGTTCTTTAACATCTTTATGAATGACTGAGACAGTGGGATTGAGTGCAGCAATCACAGAGAGCAAAGTTATTGTCCCCCTCTACTCGGCTCTTATGAGGCTCCATCTGGAGTACTGTATCCAGGCCTGGGGGGGCCCAGCACAAGAAAGACAAGGAACTCTTGGGGTGGGTCCTGAGGAGGGCCATTAAGATGATCTGAGGGCTGGAGCACATGTCCTATAAGGAAAGGTTGAGGGAACTAGGCTTGTTTAGCTTAGAGAAGGCACCAGGGAGACCTCATTGTTGCCTTCCAATACTTGAAGGGAGTGTATAAACAGGAGGGGGCATATCTGTTTACAAGGGTGGATAGTGAAAGGACAAGGGGGAATGGTTTTAAACTAAGACAGGGAAGGCTTACACTAGATATTAGGAGGAAGTTTTCCACACAGAGGGGGGTAACACATTGGAACATTTTGCCCAAGGATGTTGTGAATGCCCCACCCCTAGAGGCATTCAAGGCAAGGCTGACTGTGGTTCTGGGCAGCCTGGTCTAGTGACTGGCAATCCTGCATGTAACAGAGGAGTTGAGACTAGATGATCATTCTGGTCCTTTTCAATCCAGGCCATTCTATGATTCTATGATACTAAACTGAGTGGTGCTGTTGAAATGACAGAAAGAAAGGATACCAGACAAATATATCTCTACAAGCTTGAAAAGTGAGCTCACATGAATCTAATATGATTCAACGAGGCTAAATTCAAGGTGCTGTACCTTTAAATACTAAGCATAGGTACAGGCTGGAAGAACTCATTGAGAGCAGCTCTGCAGAGGAGAACTTCGGAGTCCTGGTGAACAAAAAAGCTTGACATGAGATAGTGCTGTGTGCTTCCAGCCTAGAAGACCAATTCTGTCCCGAGTTGCATCACTGTTTTTGTAAAATATCTGTATGGGTTCTGGTCTTCTCCTTGAAGTCTGAAATGAGCACAGTGGGCAGAGTTTTCTACACTTTCATAATTTAAACATGGAAAAAAGGGCAAATTAAATTTCTCCTATAAAAGACTTTTTATCCTGCAGGATATAGTTCAGTGTATCACACTGATATCCTGAAGAAATGACAATTTTTTCCTTGACAATAAGGAAATACTTAATGCTTTAATGCATTCATTGTTGCCCTAGGTCTAGTAGGTTTTTCCTCTAATGTACTGTAAAATGTTTCTTTAATCTTTTTTAGCTATGAAGAAATTTTCCTTCAGGAAAATGTTTTCCTGATGAATAGATAGAATCTTATGGTAGCTGTCAGCACCACTAGGAAATGCTGACTTCATAAATTAAATTGTTTTTTTAACCTTCAAGCACATGGCAATTTTTTTGAATATAGCTATTAAGCTGAACACAAACATTAGTAATATAAAATTTGAATATTGCTAACTGTTTTCTAGATCATAGAGCTATCATTATAGTTTGAACAGAATAATTGAAGTGAATATTAGGGAAAAAAAAGGTGTTGTTTATTTATCTTCTCTCTGTATTGTCTCTCACATATTTCTTGAGTCTCATGCTAAAAATGCACTGAAGTGTATGTTGGAACTCCCATCAATATTAGAAGGATTCATATGTATTTATACATATATATACATATATATATACATATATAAATATATATCAAATGTCAACAAGTTTCTTGCTGTTTTGTTTGTTTGTTTATTTTGATGAGACTTTATAATTGTTTATTACAATGGAAAAGCTATGACATCTTATGTCAGCATATACAGGTATGATTTGTTATGATCTCAGACAAGATACTTTTATGACTTAAAAGAAAACAACAACAACAACAAAACAAACACTTGAATCAGTTTTCCTTTAAAATGATTGCACTAGAAGATGGTTTTCTCACTTCCTCACATCTTCTGCTACATAATTCCCATGTGCTTGTTGAATAATGTTTGTCCTTGCTTTGATACTAAACAAGAAGTTTAATCGTGTGTGTAATACTGCTTATCTAGTATTTGTACAATGGCACACATTAAATATGCTTATTGTAATATTTAGATTATGGTACATAGCATTATTCTAGGTTTTAATTGAGGTTTCCTATAGCTTCCATGGAATCCTTCATTTAATAGTTTTCTAAGTCATTACTAAGAACTTTCTTATTATTTTCAAACAAAAAATAACATCTGAAAGAATATAAAAATGATAAATAAAAAAGAAAATAAAAATGATAAAAATCATTCTCAATTATATATGTGCTACCTACATAGTTTTACCTATCAGTGCATTAAGAAGTTGTTGCGAAAGCCTTGTTTCTTTTTTGACTGCAAAAATTATTAATAAAATTATCATAGAAATAATTTTAAAAGAAATCCCAGAATAGCTTGAATGACTGAGTCATTCCTCTCTGCTCTGGATGAAGTCTGTATGTTGTGCTGCATAATACATCACGTGGGCATCCCTACATCTAAAGATGAAAGAATAACTAAACAATTATGTTCTTATAGTGTTAGTTCCAATAAATAGAATTGTAAACATCTTATATAATTTAATTTATTTTCTTACTGAGATCTTATTGAACCAGCACCTCACCGGGCAAAACAGATCCTAAGCCTTTTTCCTAAGATATTTACATAGATAGAATTAATGAGCTATAATTATCCCTGAAGTGCAGGTCTAACATATTCCTGTGAACCTGGATATCCATGCTGTAAAACTAAGTTCATGAAACTATGCATGTACTAGGTCTTAGCACACAGGGAATACCAGATAATTAAACTTCGTTTCCGATACTCCTTCTTTGGAGACATTTTGTTTGTTCCTGCCCATATGTTGCTAACTTTATTCCACTTATCTTCAACCATCTTCATAAATCTTGATGCACAGTCAGAACACTTGTTTATAATGATGTTCAAGCTGGCATGATGGCAACTCTAATCTTTTGGATTCAAAAACAGATTGGAGCCATGCAATTACATCCTTTTGTAAGTAGTGTGCTTCTGAGTATAGGGTACCTTCTGTGAAGTTTATGAGATATACATTCTTAGATGATTAGGCTAGGGTAGCCTATCAGAACAAAGGGCAAAGATGAACTCTTTTGAAAGCCTACAGTCTGAACAAAGACAGAATTTGAGAAATGAGATGTTAGAAGAAAAGAAGTAAAGGATTGTAACTTTGTCTTCCTCCCTCAGCTGCCACTTCAGGTACTTTCTCAGCTTGTTCATGAAGAGTTGATAGTAGAGTGTCTAATAACAAGTAATCATAAATTGGTCCTTGTTTAATGTATATCTGTGTATTGGAATAATAGAATAAATTTGATTGAAATGCATAGGAAGTGCTAAAGACATTCTTGAAGGTGCTATAGGAGAAGTAGGATCTTTTAAAAGGATCTTGTAAGAGAAAACTTTTACAGAATTATGATTATTAATAGGATTATGATCATATTTTATATTCACCAGGAACACTGAAAAAGGTGTATTACTTACAAAAATTCTTAAATGAGACATATATAAATTTGTAATGAAGAAACTGAAACTTTAATATATACATATATATATAAGCATATAAATATTAATATAAGAATGGTATGTATTGATAGCCCCTACCATTACATTCTTAACAAGATAAAATCACTTACATTGAAAGCTCCTCCAAACAGCTATACCAGAAAACCAAGAAAAGTGTAAAAACAAGGGAAGGCCTAAAACAAGGGAAATACTATGGCATGAACCCTAACTCTAACAAGCCTCCCCTAAATCATTCCCCTGAGCACCACATTGAAATGTTTTTTAAACACATCCAGGGATGGTGACTCAGCCACCTCCAGTGCTTAACACCCCTCTCTGTAAAGAAGTGTTTTCTGATATCCAAACTAAACTTACCCTGGGCAAAACTTGAGGTCATTTCCACCTATACCCATCACCAGTGAGAAGAGACCAACCCCCACTCTCGCTGTAAGCACCTTTCAGATACTGGAAGAGAGCAAGAAGATTTCCATTCAGCCTCCTCCCAGACTAAACAGCACAAGTTCCTTCAGTCACTCCTTGCAGGGCATATTCTCCAAGCCCTTCACAAGCCTCGCTGCCCATCTCTGGACCTGCTCCAGCACCTCAATGACCTTTCTGTACTTAGGTGCCCAAAATTGAACACAATACTTGAGGTGAGACCTCACCAGTGCCAAGTACAGGGGCAGGATGACTTCTCTAGTCCTGCTCACCACACCATTCTGGATCCATGCCAGGATGCCATTGGCCCTCTTGGCCACCTGGGCACACTGCTGGCTCACATTCAGGTGACTGTCCATCAGTACGCCAAGGTCCCTTTCCATCAGGCAGCTTTCCAGACACTCCTCCCCAAACCTGTATGGTTGCCTGGGGTTGCTGTGACCAAAATGCAGGACCTGACACCTGGCCCTATTGAAACTCATACAGTTTGCCTTGGCCCATTGATCCAGTCAGTCCAGGTCCCTCTGTAGCACCCTTCTCCCTTAAGGGAGATTAATATTTACTCTCAGTGTGGTGTTGTCTGCATACTTACTGAGGGTACATTCAGTTCCCTCATCAAGATGATTTTTAATGGCAAAACAACTAATTCCAGGAAAATGAAATCCAACTTGAAAAATCTTAGTAGGAATGGTTCTGAGGAACAAACTGTTGTTACTCTTTGTTTGGCAGCAGGATAGGTGTGACTTTCTGTCTAATCTCAATAAGAACAATACACAAGGAAACAGCAAAACTATGTTAATAAAAATAGAAATTTCACTGAGGGTGGGAGGAGAAAGGACATGAGGGAGCTTTGTGGATGGTAATATCTGCCCACCCTCTGTTGTGCTCTCATTGTCATAGCCTGCTATCAGATTTGGATTAAGTTTCTCAATACTCCTTATGTAAAATACTAATGTAAAAATTAATTATCTGGGAAGTATTGTATTATTGGTAGACAGCTTGACTTTTTTTTTTTTTTTTTTTTTTTTTTTTTTTTTTTTTTATATATGCAGGTTGCTCTAAAGTAATGCCTCCTCTTTATTTCCCTGTGAATTACAGCAGATATGAAAAGCACAATACATTGTTTGATAAATTCTCCACTGCAAAACACAAATTTTCAGCATAGTCATTTGTGCTAGCTGTGCATTTTTTTGCCAGTGATGAAGAAATTGCATTCTACTCTCGTAAAAAAAAATATGCACCAGCAGAGATAATCTCTGTCACTGTCTCCACTGATGAAACAGTACCCACCCCCTTCCTGTGTTAACATCCACTGTCTGAACTCCTTAAGTGTTCAGCAAATGCTGATGAATGTCAATGGGTGCAATTTTTCCCACTGAGAGGGATTCAACTACAGGCTTTTGCCTCATATGCACTTCTAAATCAGATTCCATTTTGTCAGACTGCCCATCTTTTGCCATCTCTCACACAACAAAAAATAATGGAATATTAATAGGAATGGTCAACCTCTACTGCCATAGCACCAACATTTGTTACTGACATAGTGGACAAACATAATAAAAAAGGAGGCATAACTTTCACAGTGGCCCCTATAACAATTCAAGTTTTGTGCAACTATAGTATTGTCAGTCTTTAAGATTCTGATTTGATCAAATAATATCAAATAATTGATCCTGTAACTGAAACATTCTGATTTGATCAAATGCAAACTTCTACAATCTCTACTATAAAACTAGAAATTTCAAATATTCCTGACTTGTTTGGAAATGTTCATAACATACATGAGAATGTAGACTTACTTAGAAGAGAATATACACTTGTGATTCAGGTTCCTAATGGCAAAAACCAGAAAATCAGATGTGCAACTTTAAATAATTATTTTATGCCACTGAACTTTTGCTTTAGGTATTTCACATTTTATTATTTTTTTTAATTATTTTTTATCTGTTTAGTTTTGACATAAACTGTAAAATACATCTTTCCTTTTTTCCAGTGTATATGTACTATTGACACAGAGAGTTGTTTTCTATTGAATTCAGAATAACCATGGTCAGGGCCCATTAGGAAGCAGAAGTGCCAGCTGTCACCTCTCAACACTCATTTAAATACATGACTCAAGCTACCAGACTCAGAACATTCTAAAATGATGAGATCTCAAGTCTGACTCCTAAAGCCATAAGCTTTCCTACCTTTGACTCCCAGCTATTTAACCTTCTTCCCTACAGGTCTTCAGCCTCTTCTTGAGAATAATAGCTCTTACAAGAAGACCACAAAAAATCTCTTCACTTGTAACTGCACAGAAATTAAGATGTGGCAATACATGTATCTCTTCTCAGTGAACTGCATTCTAGCCTTTTGACCTCACACAGCTTCCAGGTAGCTATTCAGTCTACTGTCACACCTTTTTATCTAGACATGCTCCACATTCACCAGTTATTTTTCCAGTTGCACTTCATGCATTAATTTACCTTAACTAATGTTCATGTTCTCATTTTCTACCTGTTGATTAACTGCTCAACTCATAAGTTTCCCCGTGGTATATTCAAGTGTGATTTTGCACCAATTATCTATTTCCATGTAGATATAGATATCCACAGAGAAAAGCTTGATATCATTCAGTGTACTCTCTCCAAAGTATCATTTCTGCCCACTGTTGTAAATTCTCCTGATCATGATTAACTTTCAGTGAAAATCTTTCTTTGGAAAAAAACATGAGCTACATTCAAAAACAGTACTTCAAAGTAAATACGGAAAATAAATACAAAGAAATAATCTTAAAACATTTATTTCAGCTTTTTCTTCTTTACCATTTTTCTTGAATTTATCCACTACAGAAGGAAACACAAAGCTTTAAGTAGACTTTAGTTTGTTAGGTTGCCATGGGTGAAGCCCCTGGTCACATGCCTCAAGACTGCCTCCACCCGGAAGGACAGAAGGGTAGTTGTCATAGGTGACTCCCTTCTGTGGGGAACAGAAAGCCTTATATGTTGGCCTGACCCTACCTGTAGGGAGGTGTGCTGCCTCTCTGGAGACAGCAGGGACATTTCTAGGAAACTTTCTGGAATGATGAGCCCTTCTGATTATTACCCCTTATTGACAGTTCAGGCTGGCAGTGACAAAATTGCTGAGAAAAGCCTGAAGATTATCAAAAAAGGCTTCAGGGAACTGGGATGGGTAGTTGATGGAACAGGTGTGCAGGCTGTTTTTTCTTCTGTACCTTCAGTGGCAGGGAAGGACACTGAGAGGATCAAAAAAGCCCACCTCATAAATAAATGGCTTAAAGGCTGGTGCAAACACAGGAATTTTATTTTATTTTATTTTATTTTAATTTTATTTATTTATTTATTTATTTATTTATTTATTTGTTTGTTTGTTTATTTTGACAGTGGGGCAATTTACTCAGCACCTGGCATGATGGCTGCAGGTGGACGTAGCCTGTCTCCAAGGGGTAAGAGGATCCTTGCTGAGGAACTGGCAGGACTTCCTGAAAGGTTTTTAAACTAGGTATGAAGAAACTAGTTATGAAGGGGGAAGAGGCCAAAATGAGGTCCTTTGGTGTTGAGCGGGTAGTTCAAGGCCTTGTTCCAAACCTGCTGGGCAAAGAGGGTGGAACATCTGTTTATGAAGGTGGATAGTGATAGGACAAGAGGGAATGGTTTTAAACTGAGACAAGGGAAGTTTAGGTTAGAGTTAAGGAGAAAGTTTTTCACACACAAGTTGGTGCACACTGGAACAGGTTGCCCAGGAAGGTCGTGGATGCCCCATCCCTGAAGACATCCAAGGCCAGGCTGGTTGTGTCTGCAGCTTCATTAAAAGTTCCTAAAAGTATCTCTGTCAACATAGAAGAGCTGCTTTTATTCTGAAGGTAAAACAGTTTCTACAATATTTTCTTTTTGTTTCCTCTTTCTTTCAACTTCATTTGTAAATGCACTTACCTAGAATACAAAAGGAAAAAAAAAAAAAAAAGAAAAAGAAAAAAAAAAAAAAGAAAAAAACAAGTTATCTTAATTCTGTTAGAAAAATGAACACACACACACACACACACAAAAAGCATAAGTCTAGTAAATGAGTAAAAAAAAAAAGAGATAATGAAGATGGGTAAAATGAAAATATAGGTATATAATTAAATTGTCAAATAATTTATATTAATAATTTAAAAGTACTTTAACAATTAAAGCATCTAAATGATAAAATAGCATGATTTAATTATTGATGTACCCATTAAATACATTATACTACTGAGCGGATTTCTTCTTGAACCTGCAACGATGAGCAGTGTGTAGTATAAACATATATTGGAAGAAGAACTTCTGCACTAGTTGCACAGTACTTCATGTGCTTTAAAGTTTTGCTGGCTTCATGTCTATTACAATATTCATTTGCAGTCTTGTAATCTCTCATGTCCACACCCTCTACTTGCTATGCAGCAGCCTTTCCCTCGTGTTCCAAATTCTCTTTATTCTGAGACTTGGCTCTGGTGGAGTGGGAATCATGATTTTGCTGTAGTTCTTATGAGAAAGAAAACAAAAAACTGATACTGATATTAAATCACCTTGTTATTCCCCTCTCTCTTTATCCCTTCTGCTTATAGTTTTTGTTTTTGTTTTGTTGTTGTTGTTGTTGTTTTTCTTTCTGTGACTTTCTGTTAAGATCCCTTCAATATGTATCTCATAGCTTTTGAGCTATTGTTCTGGGGATGCATGACAAGGTTTTGGCAGAGGAGGACTGCAGGGGTGGACAAGTCAAGTCTGTTTTACCTCTGCCCTAATGCTGACACATCAACTTTTTCATTCCATTTTCTCCCTCTATCCTGTTGAAGAGGGGGTGTGAGAGAACTTACCTTTTCAAGCAAGAACAGATACTGCTGAGGATTGCTCTCCCAGTATAAAGCATATATCTTCTGTTTATTCCTTTTTAAATATATTTATATTCATGTGAATGATTCATCAGATTTCAACAGCTACTTTGTAAATAATGTTGCAGACTGACCCTAATCTCTTCTCATAGTGTTGAAATCAATCCATACTACAAATAAAAATAATATCTGGAAGCTGATACATAGTATCTACACATAAAATAGTAACTTTTCACATCCTTCAGCTACTATTTCGGTAATGGTATTGATTTTGTTTAGCTTCATATCTGCTTTAAAAAAAAAAAAAAAAAAAAAAAAAAAAAAAAAAAAAGACAACACAAAAGGAACAAAAAGGAACAGAAATAAGCATTTAGAACATTTTTCTTGTTTCTAAGTTTCAGACTGATATTTATTTTTCTTATTATTTTTAAATGAAAATGTTTAGGATATAGATCAATTGGACATCTTTACAGTTTTTGCTATTAGTCCCCTTGTTGCTATTTCAGAAATTCTCATCCCTGTCTTATTTTGAATATTGTCTGTTATTACAGTGGCCACTTAAAATTACTAGACACTTAGCATAAAAAAGGTTTCCTCATGAATGTTTTTTCTAGATTTGTAGCTCCATGTTTCATTTTTGAATAATTTATATACATTAATTTGAATACTTATCCCTCTTCAATCTCTGTCTCTCTGCCTGTCCAAAATAATTTAAAAACGAAAATAATGTTGGACTTTCTTGCCCCTACTGTCTGACTAATGGGGATAATCCATGATTATCTCCTTCCTTACATCCAAATAACAAAAATAAAACTTATATTTGTCATAATCTGTGTTTCAAATCCAATCAAATTCCAATTTGTTACAGAGTAACATAAATGTCGTCACAACCAGCAGAGGAGAATGATTGTTTAGTATGACCTAATACAGTTCTCTGTTACCTGTCTGAAAATTGGTTCTGCTTCTACTGTTTTAAACCAGAGTTCCACATGATGTAAACAATCTGAATAACTTTAATACCATCTCCTACTAATACCTTTCAAGGTAGCTTTTAGAGGTTTTTGTTCCCTTCTGTGCCGACTTGTGAAATACAAATATTCTCTTGTTCCTTGATCAAAAAGAAAATGCTTCTTGATCCCTAGCCAGAAGGTTTCTCTTCAGAAGATGGCTTTCTCTTCAAAATATGTCTTTATGGATTATGTGGATTTACTTCAGTGTGTTCCAAACACACAGATTAGAATACTTCAATTAATGTTGTTGGGGGTGGAAGGGGGTGGGGGGGGGGGGGGGGTGGGGGGGGGGGAAGAAAGGAAAGAAATAGTCCAAAAACAGCAACAACAAACATGTCTGTGGTCCTAGATTTTATTTTTATCCTAAAACGTTTATACAGTCCTAATATATCCACATACATTTATGAATATTTAGAAAAAGTTCACATAAGCAATAAAGAATGTTTCATGGAGATAAAATAAATTATCTCAGAGTAAGAAGACAAATGAAGCCACTTAGGTGATACTGCATAGTGATACTAGTCCAATGTTGAAACTGATAGGAAATATGCCTAAATCCATCTACAGAGATAAAACTTTTAGCAGAGACTAGAAGACATTTTAACAATGAAGTTTCTTTTCTGTGACTGGAATGATGTATCCTAGAACCATGTTTCTACAGTTGCTTCCCTTCTGTCTCTCAGACTGATTCATACAGAATGATCTTTCCATAAATGCCAAATATTCATTTAAAGTTTACTGTTTTCATGGATGCTAACAGAAAGATCACTAACTAAAAAAAGTTGTTCAACAATACTTGATAATGCTATAAGTCAAGGTGAAGACATGGTGAAATAATTCTGGCATATAATTTTTTCCAATTACTTTCTAGCTGCTTTTTCCAGCTTTGGTATATCCTTTCCATAGTTGTTGCTTTAGCAATCTTTATTCATTTAGCCATATGCCAATTTTTAGACTGTGATTTTTGTTTTGTTAGAAAATATTGCTGTATCTTTGATATTTCTTCTAGTTTCATACACTTTCCTTTCTTGCCTATGCTTTCTACCTTTTCTAAAAATCTTCCACAAACTTCTAGAATTGTCTTCTTTTTTTTTTTTCTTTTTTTGCAAGTTTACCTAAAACTCGTCTAAGTTAAAAGTCATTCCTGTTCAAAGACAATTTTATAACAAACAGCTAGCTCCTTCCTTCCTTGTATATAGTCAAAATACAGCAACACACGCAGATACCTCCCCTACTGAAGGTATGTGCCTTTCCATATCTGAGAACACAGATAATCTGGAAACTTTCAGAGTAAGGTAACAGGAAGACACTTTGATTATGATTCAAGAAAAGCTAGTATAGATTGAAAAATACTGAAAAACCTCACTTTATTTATTTATTTATTTATTTATTTATTTATTTATTTATTTATTTATTTTTAATTCTCACAAGGCAATAGAAAAGACCAGTGGAAATCCAATAGTGTTAGGAACCACTTTTGAAAGCAAATAAATCTTCTCTGTATCCATCTTTTCATTTGCATGTTGGTAGCAGTTATATTCTTGTCAAATTCACTTACCCGTGATTGTCCTCTATTAGCAGAATTAGAAACACTGTAAAACTAGTTATAGATTTATTTTTCCCCTTTAGGCATAAGCAGTAAAACTTAAAGATATGTAAGATATATGTAAGATTTAGCTTCCCTCACTTTCTCATATATTATAAATGGTAAATAATAAAATAGGAAGAAAAATAAAAAAATATATATATGTATATATATATATATATTTTTTTTTTTTTCAAATAAAGAAAAAATAAAGAAGTACTTGTAGCTTGTACGAACTATGGTTCTACATGGTTGAACTAAGGAAATATGAGAGAATGAAAACAAATCGGCCTAAATATTTATCCACTGTCATCTGGAGTACATCTGTTGAAATCAGCTGCACAGTAAGAACATTGACGGAGGTCAAAGGCTGAAAAATATAACTAGTAATTGCTTCCAGAATGAATTATAGACTGGAATAAACTCAAAGACAAATATGAAAAGATAATTCAAAATTCAATAAATGTCCTATATAACAATATAGAACAACAATATTGGTCAATGGAGATAAATCCAGCTGGCAACCAGTCACAAATGGTGATCCCCAGAGGTCGGTGCTGGGGCCGATCCTCTTCAATATCCTTACTCATGACCTGGATGAGGGCATTGCGATCTGGACAAGCTGGAGAGCTGGGCTGAAGCCAATGGGATGAGGTTCAACAAAACCAAATGCTACATCCTGCACTTCGGCTACAACATCCCTGGGTGACACTACAGGCTTGGGGCAGTCTCTGGAAGACTGAGTAGAGAAAATGGACCTGGGGATACTGATTGATGCTCAGCTGTGCATAAGCCAACAGTGTGCCCAGGTGATCAAGAAGGCCAATGACATCCTGGCTTGCATCGGAAACAGTGTTGCCAGAAGGAGCAGAGAGGTGATTATCCCCCTGTACTTAGCACTGGTGAGGCCTCACCTTAACTACTGTGTCCGGTTTTGGGCCCCTCACTGCAAGAAAGACATTGAGGCCCTGGAATGTGTTTAGAGGAGGGCAACAGAGCTGGTGAGGGGTCTGGAGCATAGGCTATATAAGGAGAGGCTGAAGGAGCTGGGAATGTTCAACCTGGAGAAGAGGAGGCTCAGAGGAAACCTCATCGCTCTCTATAATTTCCTGAAGGAAGGTTGTAGCGAGCTGGGGGTCAGCCTCTTCTCTTGTGTCATTAGTGATAGGACCAGAGGGAATGGTTTCAATCTACAGCAGACTCCCCTGCTGGACATTAGGACATTCAGGCTGGATATTAGGAAATATTACTTCTCTGTCAGGCACTGGAATGGACTGCCCAGGGGGGTGGTGGAGTCACTGACCCTGGGTTGTTCAAGGAACAATTGGCTGTTGTGTTGAGGGACATGATTTAGTGGGAGCTATTGGTAATAGGTGAACAATTGGAATGGATGATCTTTTAGGTCTTTTCCAACCCTGGTGATTCTATGATTCTATAATCGTTCATTTTATGTTCTGGTTGTAGACTTAACATTTAATAGGAAATCATCATTCCTATGTTTTGTGCAGCCCAATTTAATATCTACCAAGTTCCTGCATGCATTCATGTACCATATCATTTTAGTGATCAGAGGAGTGAAAATGAAGAATCTGAAAGCAACTTTTTCTGCATGCCAAATTGCAAACCCAAGACTTAACCACTGGTCAAGTGGTGAAAAGAATAAAAATAAAATGTTATCTTAAATAATTATGTCTGGTAAATAATTGTTCAACAGACCAGATCAAGTACCCTTTGAAGTCAAGATTTAAAAACTAATTGGAACTGGGACTCTATAAACAGATAGAAAGCATCGCTACAGAACTTCTCATTAAAGCAAATAAATATAAAAATAAAAACCATTAAATTTAATTAGTTCCTTTTCTTGCTTTTCAAAATTTTTCAAAACTTGATATGGTGATATGCATTTTTCTGCATTATGCAGAGTACAGTCCACTCGTGCCTGTTTTTTTATTCATCTTTATAAATGAAATAATAAGAGTTATTAAAATTATAATCCCAAATTAAAGAGGGTTATGCATTTTTCCCCAGTGTTACTTCAAATTTATCTTTAGACAAACTTAAAAGAAGGTCTACAGAAGTGTTTTGTTTAATCACTTGCTTCAGGAAATTTTAGCCTCACAGAATTAATTCAAATTTGCTTCCAAGATACCTTGAATATCTAATCTCCATACGGTTACCATTATTTCTACAGGAAAATGACTTTTTATTGTTGTCTGTTTTTCATATCTTCCTCCTGATTCTCATGTTCTCTATGATGTCCTCTGCATCTCTCTGCATGTCATATGTTTGAATCATTATCAAGACTCAGATAGACATGCACTCTATGCCACTCACTGAAAAAACAGCACCCAATGTGCCCAGTATACATTTAGCTCCTAAAATATATGGAAAATCTCATGTTGTCTTAAGTAGAAAAGAAGTCTTGTGCAGAAATGTGAAAAAATCCTAAATAGTTCTAGGCATTTCAGAAGAAATTATGCACAAGCATTGTCTAAAACCAGAATTAGACCTATTTTAATTTGCTAAGCCAAAATACAGTGAATTTGATCATTTCATTAGTCTTATTTATTAATATCTTGTTCTATACACAGTAAATAAGTGTTTCTTCTAATATGACTGATAAACTGTAAACTGAATTCATCTGCAAAATGGGTCATTGATCTGTGAAAGATCCTCACTGCAATTATATTGAGTTCCGTATGTATTTAAAACAGTAAGAATAGACGATAAAACTGAGAATGTGTTTGGAGCATACAGAGATCAAAGAGCACAGTAAGATTCATTTCCCAGGAAAACATCAAACCAAATTGGAAGTATCAGTCAAGCTGCTTTCTGTATTGCATAGCCCAGGAGAATTTTACTACTTAATTGTTAGCAATAATTCACTGGAAAATATTTTCAATAATTATTTTTATGTGGTTTAGTCTTCCACTTCTCAGTGTCCTTGACCTACAAGCGTGCAACTGAAAATGCCTCATTATAACTATGCTCTAGAATTCCCTATGACTGGAAAAATTTAGAACTGTAAGATATATATACTACTTAGTATAATATTTTATATTAATTTTAAACAATAGTGAATAAAATTCATGGATTCTACATGGATTAAAATCAATGGATTCTACAACTTATGCTGTTAAGAATAGATAAAAAAAGCCCAGATAAAATCTGTTCTTCCACATAAACAGTGTTTTTAAGTTCAAATATAATAAAATGTTTGAAGGCATGATAAATTTACCTAAAATATGAAAACAAAGATTGTGTAGTGTTTGGTGCCCTGGCAATGTGCACACGCTACATCAGCCACTCTCCCAACAGCTGCTGGACTATTCCTTTATCTCGGGGTTCCCTGGGTGAAGGATGTGGATTCTAAGACTACACGTTCTTCATGCTCTGCTTTGCATAAATGATTAATTACCGGGTCAAGACCAAAAACTACACACAGACACTAATTTCATGAACAGTGAAAAAATGTCTCCTTTATTGCTTTGTGGTGTTTGCTTATATACAGGCTCTACTTCATCTACACCCCTTTAAGATATGCATAATATTATCCAAACACAGAGCAGGGGAGGTCCTACCACGTCACAGCTCGAGGGTTCGTGCACGCCTACTATAGAAGGAACCATCCGAAATCCCCTTGAGCCATGCGGAAGGACAGAAGGATGTCAGTTCCCCTTGTTTTTTCCACTGATGTCATCACTCCATCATAGGTCACCAGACTGATTAGGTCATTGGTGAAGCTGTGCTAACTGATAACCTCCTTGTCTTGCATGTGCCTGAACATAGCTTCCAGTAGAATCTGCTTCATGATATTCCCAGGCAAACAGCTGAGGCTCACTGTAGTTCCCCAGGTCTTACTTGCTTCCTTTCTTAAAAATGGGAGTGATGTTTCTTGTTTTCCAGTCACTAAGGCTTTCACATGAAAGCCACAATTTTTAAAATGTGATGAAAAGTAGCCTGGTGACCACATCGAGCAGTTCCTTCTGAACACTGGCATGAGTGATGTCCAGTCCTATAGTCTTGTGTACTACTTTCAAAGAGTACTGAAAGCACTTCAGTATCCAAAGGCTATTCATATAGAAAAGTGTTTTCCATGATCCTGTAATACTCTGTCATGGAATAGAATTACACTCACATGCTGCATGCTGTAAAATGTACTGCTAAAGAACAGTCTCAGAAATGTGTAAGTAAAATGTGACTTAATAAATGATGTCTGTGTGATTCAAATGACTATGGAGCATAGATAATATATTTACAAAGTGCTCATAACATCTAATAAATGAAACGTACTAAAAGAAGTTCTGTATGTTGCTAAATATGCTATTTAAAATACATAATTTATACTGAATCCACAATTAGCAAGGGAAATTTTGGAAAGAAAGAGCCAGTATGTGAAAATTTATAATTCAAATACTGAAAATACAGATGGTAGACTTTAATACATAAAAATAAATAAATAAATAAATAAATACACATTTCTTCCTACAGTTGTTGAAAAATCAAATTGTTTATAAAGAGGGGTTTAATTTGCTGGGGAGTACTCCTTCCTAAATTTTACTTTGAGATTCAAATGTGAGAAGAGATTGAAATGTAAAAATAAAATTTGGAAATAAAATTAATTCTAGGCCAGTGAGCTTTAATGAATGAACTTCTGCATAGAAAAGGAAAACATAAAATAAATAAGATCGTTTAAAACTCAAAAGTCACAAAGTATTCCAGAGTTCTCCAATATATCCAATAAAGATGAAAATTAGAGCTGTGTTAGATCTTAAGGTACTCTTAATACAAGAAATACATTGTTAAAATTCAGGAAATTCATCAGTTTTCTGGGATGGCTGGGGTTTGAATACTTGCCCTGTTAGGAAAGTACAAGGAATGAAAACTACTTGACCTGGAAATGAGATGACAGATTTGAGAGGACCAAAAAACAGTCCCAGAGCACCTACAGAGAGCATCAAGGAGACAAGAGAAGGCCATTACAGCAGTGTGCACTCACAGGACAAGAGATAATGATCATAAGTAGGATTCAGACTAAACTTAAGGAGATTTTTTCCCCATGAGGACAGTCAAGCAGTGGAAAAATTTTCCTGGAAAGATTGTGCAGTCTTTGTCTTCAGAGATTTTTATAACCCAACTGGACAAAACCCTGAATAATCTGGCCTGACCTCAGCTATGACCCTGGTTTGAACAGAATTAGAAAAGTTTTTCACTCCCTACCCACCTGAAATACTTTACAACCCCAATGTTCCAGTGTTCTGCTGTTTCTCACTAAATTTCTCTGAAAGTCACAGGAAAATTTTATGCTTTATTTATAGGTGTCTGACTCATGTAGAGGATGATATCACTTTTAGCATTTAGTTTGATAGTCTAGATGCTAGAAATCTATACATCTTAATGTTTCTTTTTCACAGTCAAGAGCAAGCTGTTCTAGAGCACATCTCACTTTTCTGGATGAATAACTTATGGTAAAGTGAATTGCACAAAGGAATTGTACCTATTTCTTTCCAATAGCTTTATAGAAACTTGAGATAGGCAATTTGAATACATATATTTACATATTGATTTCATGGCTTATCCTCTGTAAACATGTTAATATTTCAAAGAAAGATGGTAGATATGCATAGGCATCAATGATAAGTACAATGTAATATACATGATATTTTACCAACCAGAAAATCTGATACACAATTTTCAGTACAATTTGTAATTAATATTAAAATTGTCTACTTCTTTCATCCAAAAAGCACCAAAAAACAGATACTGTGACATGTTTATCATCTAAAGTTGAACATGCATTATGAGCAGCAAACAGTTTATACTGCGTGCTTCCCCTTGGAATCTGTTCTTAGAGAAAAAAGAATAGAGCAAAGAAGAACATGTACAGTCAGGTGAAGCAAGGACACATCACCTGGGAAGAATACATGGATGTCATGCAGACATACAAAGGCAAGGAAAACCAATGCCTCAACTGCATTTGGTGAAAGATGTGAAAAATAGCAAAAAGGATTCTACAAGTATGCTGGTCAGAAAACAAACAAACAAACAAAAATAGGCTGAAGAGAGTGTACTCTAATAAACGAGAATAGAAAACTGGCTACAAAAAATGTGGGGAAGGTTGAGGTACTCAATGAGTTCTTTGCCTCAGTCTCCACTGGCATACAGGCTTCTCATGTCTCTCACATCTTCTTCAAAAATCATATCCCCGAACTTCTAGTTGGAGGCTGAGAGAGAAAAAAATCCCCCAACTGTAAGAGAAGAGCAAGTCCAAGACTGACACATGAGACTCAGTGGGATCAAAAGTCTATGGGACTACTGTGTGGATAAGGAATTTGGTGGATATTTGCAGCTGGACAGTTGTGATCAATGGCTCTATATCCATTAAGGAGGCTGATGAAGAGTGGTGTCCCTCAGGGATCCATCTTTGGGCTGGAACTGTTTAACATCTTTAACACTGACACAGATGATGGGATCGAGTGTACCTTCAGCAAATTGGCAGATGATACCACACGGAGCAGTGTAGCTGATATGACAGAGGGAAGAGCAGCAAACCAGAGGGACCTGGACAAACTTTTGAAAAGTTGGCCCACGTGAAACTAATCACAGAATCATAGAATCACTAAAGTTGGAAAAGCATTCCAAGGTCACTCAATCCAACTATCCACCTACCACAAATATTTCCCCACTAAGCCATGTCCCTTAGTACAACACTGAAACATTTCCTGAACGCCTCCAGGGATGGTGATTCCACCATTTCCTTGGACAGACCATTCCAGTGCTTAGCCACGCTTTCAGAGAGAATTTTTTCATAATGTCCAATTAGAATTTCCCCCGGTGCAACTTGAGGGCATTCCCTCTAGTCCTATCACTATGGAGGAGAAGGCACCAACTCCCACCTCACCACAGCCTCCTATCAGGTAGTTGTATAGAGCAATATGATCTTCCCTGAGCCTCTTCTTCATTCTAAGCAATCCCAGTTCCCACAGTCGCTCTTCATTAGCCTTGTGATCAGTATCCACACCAGTTTTGTTGCCTTTCTCTGGACACACTCTAGAGCTTCAATGTCTTTCTTTATATGACCCAAAATGCACACAGTATTCAAGGTGCAGCCTCTCCAGTGCTTAGTATAGTGGGACGATCACTTCCCTGCTCCTGATCGGCTCCAGCAGTGCAAAGTGTAAAATGCTGCACATGGGTCAGGGCAATCACAGATATGTGTACAGTCTGGAAGAAGAACTCACTGAAAACAGCCCTCAAAAGAAGGACTTAGGGTCTTAGTAAATGAAAATCATAACATGAGCCAGCAGTGTCTGTTTGCTGCCTGGAGGACCAACAGTATCCTGGGCTGCGTCAGAAGAGGTGGCCAGCAAGGAAAGAGATTCTACCCATTCTATTATACCCTTGTGAGGCCCCATCTGGTGAAAATCCTCTTTGATCTGATAATAATATTCACTTGGTAGAGCGTGAATACACATGTGTGAATGCATACGTAGATAGATACACTCCTGAAGGCTTCAACTCTTCATTTAAAGTTTGTAAGAGTTATCTTAGATGTTGAGTGTAATTTCTTATGACTGATAAGAATTTCCATTTTGGAACTGGCGTCAAAGAATAAATATTGCAAGGCCAAGCTGAAAAGTTTTTATTGTGACTGCATGCACTGTAAGACATATGAAAGAAAGATAGCCCCGTTGATGTTTCACCAACAGAAAAGCACTTTGAGCAATCTTGTTTTCTTTCCATCTAACAGCAGACCACAGAGCAGATTTAAAAAAAAAAAAAAAAAAAAAAAAAAAAAGTATTTGGTACTTCCACAGATGGCTGCAACAGGAAGCAACCAAAGTAAAACCGCTGTATCTTATCACTACCGTGTTTAAATACACAGCAAGGGAACAGGAACAAAATAAACACTTCTTCCATGGAAAACATCAGCAGATCTGGGAACATCAGATAGTATAAGCATGGTAAGCATGGGTCTAGGATATGATTTTTTCTTCCCAAAACCTGAAGCACAATGTGACCGAGGAAAGTAAAAGCAGAAAAGAAATTATCAGATTTTCAATTTGCTTTTTTGACCCAACTACTCTGTACAGATGTTAAGAAGTTTAAATAGGTGGCTTAAATTTCTGTAAAGAAATGCAAGAAAAGAAACAAAAGGTAAAACGACATAGAGGAAAATGGTCATAACTCAAGCATGGCTGTAGTTCCCTCAAGATGTATTTTGCAAACTTTATTCTACTTAAACTTGTTGCACTAACTAAAACTGGAAGAATAAGACTCTGAAGAAAAAGATTTAAACTGGCAGAATCTGACCCAAAAAATATTTACACGGTGCTGCTGCAGCATCCAGTCACAGTATTTTATAGGTAATGATGTTGATATCATTGTATAAATGCAGCTGCAAATCTATGTAAAATAAATGTATTTTGAAGGATTTTTTAATTGTATTAAGTCCACGTTCCTCCTTAAAGTGTATGATGTATGATGTATGATAATGCCATTCCCTAAAATAATATTTGATCACAGTATCACACAGTATCACAGTATCGTGCGAGTTGGAAGGGACCTTAGAGATCGACAAGTCCAACTCCCGGGATCTGAGCCCTCTGTGTAGCAGAGCAGCATTTCTGCCACTTACACCACAGGGGGGATTCGAACCCCGGGCCTCTGGTGTTGCAAGCAGCAACTTATACCACTGTGCCACCGGACGCACACATTGATGGTGCAATTGGGAAAAGCAAGCTAACAAACAAACAAACAACAAAAATATTTCACTTACTAAGAAACCATGGAGAAAGTACTGATACTTTAAGTATAGTAAGAGCACAATTAGATTATTGATATTTTTTGAATAACCAGCTTTTGACATCCATATATTTTAAAGCGCAGTTAAGTAAAGATGAAAACTGTCTGAATGATAAAGAATGAATGAAGTCTGGGTCAGTGCAGCTGTTGGTAAAAGCAATTAAGAATATATTCAGAAAATATATATATATATATATTGATCAGTATTTCAGGAAGGAAGCCATTGTGTTAACGGAATTAACTGATGAACTTGATGAATCTCTTGCAATTACACTGCAAGCTTTATACAAGAAAATACCAAATTATTTTTGCAATAAATAAATAAATAAGTAAATAAATAAATAAAAGAGCTATAGTAGAGAAATCTTTAATTAGATTTCAGTTCAGTATCTTAGAGGAAATAGAGGTTTCTCTGTCTGTACATTTTAAATCTCTTTAAATGTCTTGATGAAATTTAGAATCAAAAACAAAGTATGCTGAAGTTAACAGTATGATAAAAAGAGCTTGTTTTTATTTCAGTAATCTTGACATCGAGCCCACCTTATAAAAATGCTATATTTTCAGAAGATTGCCATGACCGTAGTGGCTCCTTATCAGCTGTCTGACTTGCAGAAGAAAAAGGAAGAACATATAGGAATCTAGCAATTCTTTAGTTATCTTCTGACAAATGATTAACAAATGGAGATAAAAATAAAACAGTCATATATTTACTAAGATTAAATTAAACTCTCATTCAATGACAAGAACAAGATGAGCATTTTAAAACTCATCCATGATGAAGATTAAGAGGTGCTGTCATTACCATTTATTTTCTGCATTAAAACATGTTTAGAAATCTACTGAAAGGCTTTCTCTGAAGAAATTAACTGGCATGACTTCAAAATTATTGTATTTCCATAGACCTGAGATTCATTAGTATCTCCAAGATTGATGTCAGTAATTCCAGGAAAGCAAATGTAGCAACACGTAGGAGAAATGAATAAATGAGGCACAAAATTCCTCATAATGATAGTGAGTTGGTTCTAAATTACATATCAGCATTCTTGAATGGATTTTTTCTGTCTCTGACAACAGGGGTTCTTCTACACAAGTTAATTTTAATCCGCTTACCATAAGAAGATTTTTTTTATTATTATTATTATTTTTATTCTATATACAGAAGGCAGTATGATAAAAGTTTTACTAATGTCTGTGACTGTCTTTACTTCATCAAATGGGACTTCTAGGTTTTAGGGTGGGGAAGGGATGCTTCAGACAGAAGGGACAAAATTTACTGAGGGAAAAATATTTAAAATAACAGATAAGAAAAGGTGAGGGAATAAAGCAAGGGTAAACAGAAGGATAGAAATGTAGAACAGTAAGACAGTTATTTAAAAGAAAAAAATACTATGTTAAAATTGCATTTTGGGAATAGTAACATGAAATATGCATCTAAGAACAGGAAAAAACCACAAACATCTGAAAAAGGAAGAAACCTACCAAAATCAAATAAATATTATGTTACTTCTCATAATTTCAGATAAGGAAATGTGGCAGTGTTTCTTGTTGTTATTGTTGTTATTGTTGTTTTTTGTTTTCCTTCTAAATTTATTGAATGCTTAAATAGGCTTTTGTTTGTGTTTTTTGTTGTTTTGTTTTGTTTTGTTTTCTGTTGTTGTTATTACAGAAAAGCAGTCTGAATTCCCCTTCTTTATTTTCAGAAATACTATTGCATATTATAAGGGAACATTACTTTCCCTCAAAACAGAACATTAAGAAATCTTCCTTAGTCCCTCAAATGTCAAGCTCATTTAGCCCTGTAGATCTCTCAGAGACAAACAAAATGAAAACCGTGCTCCAGTTCATGGAAAACAAATAGGTGATCAGCGACAGCCAATATGGTTTCACCAAGGGCAAATCATGCCTGACAAATTCTGTGGCCTTCTGTGACAGGATCACAGCATTGGTGGATAACAGAAGAGCAATTGACATCTTCTACCTGGACTTAAATAAACTGTTTGACACTGTCCCACACAACAACTTCATCTCCAATTTCAGATGCCTAGATTTGACAGATGGAATGCTCTGTACGTAAGGAATTGACTGGATGGCTGCACTGAAAGAGTTGCAGTCAAGAGCTTGAAGCCCAGGTGGAGATCAAGTGGAATTTCCCAGGGATCAGTATGGAGATGGTACTTATTTAAGATCTCTGTTGGTGACATGGAGAGTGGGACTGAGTACACTCTCAGCAGGTTTGCAGAAGGCACACTTTTGATTTTAGTTTGAGACAGTATTCACAGAGCATTAATGTTTTGGTTGTTGTTGAGTGAGGGTGTGCACCCACAACTCAGCTGGAAAGAGCTACAAACGTTACAGTTTGATGACAGGAGGAGGGAGCAGGGCCAAGAAATTCTGCCTGAATTAGGCAAAAAGAAGTCTACAAAGCTGTGGGGAACTGGTTGAGGGATCAGCTGCTGATCAGGGATTGGCTAGGTGTTGATTGGTAGGTGATGAGATGTTATCAGATCATTTCTCAGTTTACAGTTGTATTGTTAGCTGGACACTGGTCAGTGGGTGGCAAGTAATTTCACTGTGGAAATACATATATTGTTGTAATGACATTTTTGTTTCCATTTTCCTTTTCTGTCTCAGTAAATACTTTTTATGTCAACCCACTAGTTCTATTTTGTTTCCATTTCTCTCAGTCATCCCACTTGGGAGGCTGTGTGGTTTTGAGCTGCTGCTGGGTTAAACCACAACTGACATTAAACTGAATAGTGTGACTGACATGATTGGAGGGAAGGGATGCCATCCAGAGGGACCTGGATAAGCTTGAGAGATGGGCACATGTGAACCATCCAACCTTCAGTAATACTAAGTTTCTAGAACATCTACAACCATCTACATATAACAAACAAACAAACAAAAACAAAACAAAACAAAAAACTTGTAAATGCACATATATCTTCATATATATTAGTATAAACATCCTTTATTTTGAATGAGATTTCCATAGGCAGTTGAAAAAGACTGCAAATTATAATCACACAGAATCACAGACTTGTAGGAGTTAGAAGGGATCTCCGGAGACAGTCAAGTCCAGACCTCAATAATGAGGCAGTACAGCAAAGAATGGCTGTAGCTAGTAATAGTAACTCTATTACTATTCCCCACACTGAGAAAAACATTAACGGTCAGATTTTAACTGCAGTATGTAATCAATGAGTATTTGGGCTCACAATCAGAGAATCATAGACTCATAGTATCCTTAGTTTTGGAAGGAACTTTTCATGGTCATTTAGTCCAACTCCCCTGCAGTGAAGAGGGACACCACATCTAGATGAGGCTACCTGGGGCCTTATCCAGCCTTGTCTTGAAAGTCTCCAGGTATGGGTTATCAACCACATCACTAGGTAACTTCTTTCAGTGCCTTACCACCCTCACTGTAAAACATTTTTCTTTATATCTAACCTAAATCTGTCTTCATGGAACTCAAAGCCATTTCCCCTTGTTCTTTTGCCACAGATCCTGCTGAAGTGTCTGCCCACTTCTTTCCTACAGCTCCTGTTAGATACCAAAAGACAGATATCAGGTCATCTTGCAGCATTCTCTTCTCCAGATGAGCAGCCACAGTTATCTCAGTCTGTCCTCATAGGAGAGATGTTCCATTCCATGCATCATTTTTGTGGCCTCTCTGTATGCACTCCAACAGGTTAACATATCTACTGTACTGAGTACTCCTCACCTGGACTCAGTACTTTGAGACCTCACCAGCACACAGTAGAGGGGCAGGATCACCTTTCTCAACCTGCTGGCCATGCTTCTTTTGATGCAGCCCAGGATATGGTTGGCATTCTGGGCTGTGAGTCCACACTGCTGGCTCATACCCTGTTTCCCATTGACCAGTACCCCCAGGTCTTTTGCAGCAGGGCTGTGCTCAGTCCTTTCATCCTCTAGCTTGTATTGGTAGTGGCTGTTGCCTCAACCAAGATGGAAGACCTTGCATTTGGATTTGTTGAACCTCATGAAGCTCTCCTGGGCCCCTCTGCTCAAGCCTGTCTGGGTTCCTCCAGAAGGCATTCTATCCCTCTGGTGTGTTGCCCACACCCCACAGATTAGTGTTATCAGCAGATATGTCGAAACTCTACATCAAAGTCATGGATGAAAATATTATTGACCCCCGACAAATACCTCAGCCTTCTCCTTGTCATTACTGGCTTGCCTGTGTCACCCACTAGGCAGGGGGAAGGGGTATGCCCTCCTGGACTTTCCTAGGCAATGCAAAGGGTATCCAGAGAGAAGGTAAAAAATAACTTAAACCCACTAGAAATACTAGGAAAAAGAAACAACAATAGTAATAATAATAATAATAATAATAATAATAATAATAATAATAACAACACCTATTGTAAGTCATTATCACTGCATTATGATTTAGGAGGTATGAATTTGATTATGGGAAACAGTTTTCAAAAAATGCTTTCATAGACTTTCTCTGGAAATTGGAGGCACTGATTTTTTATTTTTTTGTCAACTTGCTCAGATACTAGTTCTTGAACTTGCCAAAATCTAAAAGACAAAAGAATAGTAATGAAGTATTTAAAAAAAAGACAGTTTTTTTTTTTTTCTGACAACAGAAGTAATATCAACCTCAAGAGTTACAAGTTTAACTATGACAACATTTTCCTCTGCTTTTAGAAAAGCATATGCATGAGGTCTAGTTTATGTCCTAATCTATTGTCTTCCCCAGAAGTAACAGTATGCCATTTTCTTTAAAGGAGGTGTATATAGTAGAATGTATCTGCATCAATAAATAAAGTATACATTCATTGAAATTTCTTTAAAAGTACAAGAGCAGGAGTAAACAGTGTTAATTACATGTAGAATCCCTTAGGAAGCCAATAAAATGCACATTAATTTTCAAATGATAAATTTATTTAGCATAATTTTTGTTTATTCAGTGCATATCTAAAAATCAATTACCTTGAAAGTAATGTGCATATATTTTATTACCTTGGTCATAAACATACATATGCAGAAAAAGAACATTATATTTACTTCATCTGATACTAAACCATGATCTATGAACTTCTGATGTAAACTGTAAGAGAGAAATGGAAATTTAGGGTTTACAGACATATCTAAAGTCTTTTGTTGCTGTTGTTGCCTATTCAGAGTTTTGGTAGCAATCAATTAATAGTTAAGTGTTGGGAACCTGAAAGGCAAAAGGTCAGTGCGCTGGGACAAACAGCCACACACCAATATGGTTACATATATTTGCATCAGTTTATTGCCTGAAAAGCCATACTTTTATAGCAGACAGACAAAGGCGTCCAAAAATCACACACACTAATTGGAGGAAAGCTACTGCAATAACAACCCGCAAACCCCCCTTCAAAGCCGCAAGACATTCATTCTTTTCCTAGAGGTGTCCTTGGTTCCCATGCTGTTTATCCTGCCCCACAGCTGCTGCTCTGTGAAGTCCTTATCTTGATCCATGGCTGCTACTCTGTAAAATTCTTCGTGAACTACAACAGTTAAGAAGAAAATAATTCATCTTAAATCAGATAACCTTAATTGGCTTACTGTTATAATTCTAAAATATATATATATATATATATATATATGTTAAATACTACAAAGGTTATATGACATGAAAACTGCCAAGAAGCTGTAACTCTGATTGAAACTATTGTGTTTGGAATGTTTCTCTGGTTTCAATATTATAAGTTGTTATAACAAGGACGTAAAATATCAAAATAAAAAATGCAGATCTAAATGAATCTATGCAGTAATATTCCCTGCAGTCAGTTTTTAATGTAAAGGAGTAGTAAAAATTGATTTCAATACAAACAGTAACATTAAAGAAAAAAAAAAAAATATATATATATATATACACACATATATATATATATATAAACAGTATTATTTGCAAGCATATTGTAATTTAATAATTAAATGCTAGTTTAATATAGAATATTTGCTCTTAGGAATATTTAAGTTCAAAGTATTAAAAAATATTTTCACTGTCCAATTTTAACAAAAAAAAATCAAAACAAACAAACAGCATTTATTAAAATACTAAACTTATTTGGGGGTTGGAACTAAATGGTCTTTAAGCTCCCTTCTAACTGAAGTCATTCTATGATTCTATGATTTATCTCTATTCTGATGATTGCCTTTGAGGGAAATTATTTCAGAATTTAAAGGTTAAGTAGGTAAAGACTGATTCTGGATTATGTACAAATTGATTTTAAAGGACTGCTTATGAGTACTTCAGCAGATTACTTATTTCTTGCAATAATTTTATCCTTGAAATAAAATTACATGCAGGCACCTTACCCTGAAAGTGCATAAGTGGCACATTAGTATTTTCAGAACGACTGTAATATTGTTTAAAAACTTGATTACTTAATGAAAAAAATATAACTACTTCCTGTCAATGATTTAAATAAAAATAAATTTTGAATATGAAAAAAGTGGCTATTTTATCAAGCAAAATCTCATTATTTGTTCTCCCTCTATTGGCTTTAAAAGTGTGTATAGCAAAAACTGGTTATTGAAGTTAACTTGGGCATGCAAAATTACTAAACACAGGAAAAGTTGTGGTACATTCACTTTTGGACAAGGATCAACTACACCAGAGTACGCTAACAGCAGAAGAGCAAAATACTAGCCTGAAAGATACATGGTTATTTCTAAAAATAATGCCAAACAGCGAATTTCTTAAAATCAGACAACATCCAAACACCTTTCACTACACGTACTATTTTTCTTTCTTTCTTCTTTTTTATTTTTTTTCCTAAGATTCACAAATCCTGTGCAAAATTTGTGTATATCATTTTATTTTTTTTTTCCTACATATACAAACTTTTCATCAGATCCAATTGATGAAAAGTCAGATAATTTTAAACAGAACACGTTTTCCCAAAGAATGAAGATTATATCTGGACACAGTTTTCATTCTAACTAAAAACAAACAAACAAACAACAACAACAACAACAACAACAAAAAAGACAGATGAAGTCTCTGACCCATTCTGGTAACAAAAGAAAAAGGAAAAAGATGTGAAGTGACACAATCAGTCAAAACAGTCTATGATGCCACTAGCTCAAAACTTGATTATTAAGGCCTACATCCTCCACTAAAATTGTGAATGAAAGCCCTCCCAGAAATCAAATCAAGTATAACCCTGATAACTTGTTGATCATATAAGAAAGGGTGGAATTATAAGAAAAAAAAGAAAAAAAGAAAAAAAAAAAAAAGAAAGAAAAGAAAAAAGAAAAGAAAATTTTAAAAAAGGAAAAAAAATAAAATAATAACTGTAGAGCATTTTAATTTTTCAAGAATTTTATTGCATAAATCCAGAAAACAAAGACTGCGACAACTAGAATACTGAATCTTCTTCTCACTGACAAATTGTAATTGATTCCCTTTCATGAATACATTTATGAATCTGTAAATACTACTACAACTTAGTAATACAAAATAAATGACTTGCTCCTATATGTATTAACAACAGAGAAACTGGGAAACCTAGAAGGCAGTTACAGGAATTAAAAAGCTGATTCCCTCTGCTGCTGAGAAATGACAAAACAAACAAACAAACAAACAACAACAACAAAAAAAAAAAACACCACCACCACTAACAAAAAAAAACCTAGATGTAGATAGGTGAGTATTCTCACCCTATATTTGACTATAATTATCAGACACAAACTATATACAAGACATCTTATTCTGAGATTTAGATAACAGTTTCTGGAAATCTTAAACACTTGTTCTACAAAAGATCAGATGGGTCAGTAACAATGATCTCTATTGACTTAAAACATAAATGACTCTATCTGACTCTTAACAAGAAAGTCTCCTTGCACAGGGGACTTATGGTGCTTTCTTCTGTTCACATTGTGTCCTTGGATCTAATACAAATATTTTTTGTTTTGAATTTCAAAAATTCCAGTCAACAAAGCACATCTGTTTACAAATGCTTTGTTCCAAGATTCAGTTTCGGTATTTCCTTAATGTTATATATTTTTTTTTTTATTTTCCTTCCAAATCAGTTTGAATATGCTAATGGAGGCTAAAAGGGCTTCAGAATACCACATAAGGAAAACTTATGCTCCATCTGTGTATAAGAAAATACAACTTTTGCCTCTGAATTATAGGCATTCTTTGAATTCCCAGTATGCTGTGAAAATACTGTAAATCATTCTGGTACATTTTGCTTTGCTCTATTTTCTTCATAAGAAAAAAAAATACAACAAACAAACAACAACAACAACAAAACAAAACAACAACAACAACAAAACAACAGAAAACTATCATCTCTGTACCTCTGAGAGACTGATTTCTTTTTTAAAAGAGGTAGGTTGCAATGAGGTAAGAACCCTGTACTCAACATAGATGATAGTAATAGTAATTGCCCTCTAACCAGCCATCTATGAGTGAACACCATTCATTAATCACTGCTTTGCAATAACATGTAAGTTAAGAGCTCTGATTGCAACATCACCAATCAGCATCTAAGAAGGACAACAGATAACCAGTATTTACAACTGTCAAATAGTTTATGGGCTAGCTCGGCCCAGTTCCATGACCAGAGGGGCAGAAGGATCTGCAGATCCATGCCTCCAGAAAGGGGAAGCAGGGGACCCCAAAATAATTAAAAACAGAAGAAAAGATCTGAGGATAAACAAATTAATTTACTTAATATGGTATTGGAATGCAAGATAACACACTATAGTACAATATAATTAGAATCAAAGCTAATAAATCAAATATAATGAGAGAAAACTTGTCCGAAAAACCTGAACTCCTTACACTAATCACAGAATTATCAAGGTTGGAAAAGACCTAAAAGATCATCCAGGCCAACCATCACCAATACTTTCCAGCTAAATCATATCCCTCAACACAGCATCCAAACAGTTCTTGAACACCCCCATGGTCGGTGACTCCACCACCCCCCTGGGCAGTCCATTCCAGTGCCTGACTACCCTTTCCGAGAAGTAATACTTCCTAATATCCAGCCTGAATCTCCCCTGGAGCAGCTTGAAACCATTGCCTCTAGTTCTATCACTGTCTACATGAGAGAAAAGGCCAACCCCTGGATCACTACAACCTCCCTTCAGGAAGTTATAGAGAGCTATAAGGTCTCCCCTGAGCCTCCTCTTCTCCAGGCTGAACAATCCCAGCTCCCTCAGCAGCTCCTCATAAGGCCTGTGCTCCAGACCCCTCACCAGTTTTGTTGCCCTCCTCGGAACACATTCCAGGGCCTCAGTTTCTTTCTTGCAGCGAGGGGCCCAAAACTGGACACAGTACTCGAGGTGAGGCCTCACCAGTGCTGAGTACAGAGGGACAATCACCTCTTTGCTCCTTCTGGCAACACTGTTTCCGATGCAAGCCAGGATATCATTGACCTTCTTGACCACCTGGGCACACTGTCGGCTCATGTTCAGACAAGCATCAATCAATACCCCCAGATACATTTCCTCTACGCAGTCTTCCAGCCAAGAACCCAGAAGCAGGATAGACATGTTAGTATGTGTCTAAACTTGAGCTCTTCACTTTTCTGTCTCGCAGTGAAACAAAATAAATTGGTAAATAAATAAAATGACATGAAAGGATTTGTAGACCTATACATAGTTCATTTCTGTCCTTGTCTCTTCTGGTCCAAGTTACTATTTGTCACGATATAAGATTCAGCTTTTAAAATTCAGAATCAGAAAGGTGCATAAAGAAAGCTTAGCTTTGAAAGGAGCCAGTAAAACTTTAAACTTAAAGCTCTCAGATTTAAAATAGGCCTCACATTACCACTGTGGGCTGTGAGACAAACATCGGCTCTGTCAGCCTTGCATCAGTTCCTGGGAAGATCACAGAACAAATAATGCCAGAAACCATTTCAAGATTTGGCATGGCAGACAAATGGATGACTTGACAGATGAAGGGAAAGCACTGAATGTTTTCTATTTGGACTTCATTAAAGCCTTTCACATTGTCTCCAATAAGATCCTCACAGGCAAGTTTCTAATGTATGAGGATGGATAGGAAGACAGGAACATTAACTGAAAATGGGAAGAGCAGAGAGGCCCAGTGGGAAAAATCAGTGGTGTATAATATAGACGGAGGCCAATAACTAATGGTGTACTCTAGGAGTTAATACTGGTTTCAGACCCATTCCGCATCTTCCTCAACAGATGATGAAGAGTGTCAGGGATGACAGTACCTCCACCAGGTGTGCTGATGACAAAAATGAAAGTGCCAGAAAACTGTGCTGCCATTCAGATAGACCACATCAGGCTGGAGAATCGGATTGGTGGGAAGTTAATGAAGTTCAACAAGAGGAAATGCAAAATTTGGAACCTGGAGAAGAACACCAAGCATCAGTACAAGCTGAGAGCTATTAAGCTGGAAAAAAGGTCTGTAGAACAAGAACTGAGTGCTCCCTGTTGGAAACCATGTTGAACAATAGTAATGTGTCCTTGACACAAAGGCTAATGGTATTTTTAGATGACATTAATTATTTCCAGCAGGTCAAGGGAAGTCTGCACTTACTCAGAACTGGAAAGGCTACACCTAAAGTACTTTGTCCAGTTCTATGTTCCTCAGCACAGGAGACATATGAATGTGAGTTAGCAGTGTTCCTTGTGAGAAGTTAAATATATAGTAGACTGATCTGTATCATCAGGAGTATATCCAGTAAATCAAGAGAATCAACTTACTGATTAATTATTTCTCATTATTAAGCCCTCAGGAGTCAACATGCAATTCGGGGCTCTGAAGTAACAAAAATGATTTGATATTCTTGAGAAAGTTCCTCACAGGGCCATAAGCATGGTCAGAGTCTGTGTCATGTTCCACATAAGAAAAGGTTGAGAAAACAGGACTTGCTAACAATGGGGAAGAGACAACTTGCAGATGGTAGTAGAACTTGCAGCATCTTCCAGAACCTGAGAAAGAATGACAGGTTGTTCAAGGAGGTATGCAAGGAGGAGAAACAATAGTCATAGTCTGAAATGAGGGGTTCTGACCAGACATTTACTGAAACTAGTTTGGTCAGGAGATAAACAGGTTGCCTTTGGGTGTTGTCATTCTACTCATGCAGTTTTTCAAGCCTAAAAGTGTAAAGCTTTGAGCAAACTGCACTTCAGTAATTGTTGATGCTGCTTTGAGCAGGAGGTTGAAAAATAGATCCCAGAGATCCCTTCCAACCTGAAACCTTCTATGTAATCAGTGTTATTTTTAATACTAACAATTTAGAGCAAGCTAGAATGCAGTAGAATTAAACATTAGTACGTACTGAAAAGGGAGACTAAGTTATTCTTAATTTACCACACAGTTAAAGCAAAGTTAGATAAATGGTGCAACATCTTCTTCTATAAGAATGTCATTACTAAATCTTTCACTGTTCTAGTAGTTAACTAATTAAAAATTAATATCCACTCTTAGAATACAGTAGATCATCTACTTTCAGCTGTTAAATAGAATAATTTCAGTAAAGTTTTACAACTCCCCCACCACAAATCACCTGCAGACAATTGATTTTATTTATTTATTTATTTATTTATTTATTTATTTATTTATTTATTTTACAGTGTATCTTGTCATAGCTGAACCTTTAAGATATTTCATGGATGAGTTTTTTGACTGCTGCTTCATAGTATGTGATCTTAGATTTTTTGCAAAATCAGTTTCCAGATTTGTGAAGGTAAAACTGTAAAGATGTGAGTTTTCAAATTGCAGTTTTTATAGACATGAACAGTCACCAAGAGTTTATTTCAGTTCTGAGTTAACAGTAGCCTTCTGGTTATGTACCAAAGCAAAATTTTCAAACTGATATTCCTGTGTATTCTCTCTTCTACTATTATGTACTCAAGCAATATGACTCTGGGTAGCTCCTTTCATCCAATTCATGCAAATGTTTCTATTTCATTCAGTCTTTTGTGATGGACAGCTGTGATGGTGTGCTCTCTCCTGCCCCCAGCCTTCTCCTTTGACCTGGCCATTATTCTTAAGACCTTGCACAGAACTAATAATACTGTTTTGCTGAATACTATGAGCCAATCATTTTACTCCATAAATAGTGAGCAGACTTGTTTATCATTTTGGCATGAAGTCTTATTTCTAAGGAAATCTAAAGAGAAAAAAATTATGTGGAATCTAATGGACAAATTCACTCCTGCTATGTCTGAAAAATGGCACCCTTTAATACGCCCATTGAATATGGCATATGTCTTATGACAAGAGAAGTATCCATAGTTAGGATACTATGGTTAGGTTGTGGTTGGATTTGATGATCTTGAAGGTCTTTTCCAACCTGAGCAATTCTATGATTCTATGAATCAATTATTCTATTTGAACTCCTGATCATTTAGGTAGGGAAAAACAACAACTGCAGTTTCTTTCAAGGAGTTATTCATTGGTATTATGCTAACTGTGTTAGTAAGTCCTGAAAAGCATAAGCACTGTTGCCCAGTTCTGGAAAGCATTCTCACCTGTTCTTGATGCTCATGTCCATGATCTCATTAAACTAAAATAATTCTGTGAGTAAGATGGTCTGGAGTTAGAGCTCATTACACTGAAATATATCTAGTTTTATTAATGAAAACTGAAACCTTTTAAAATACTTTTGATATCTTGCTTGGTAAGCAGGAAGATGCATACTAACAAAGGATATTTCTTCAGGCATCTTCTTTTGGAAAGCAAAGGAAATAATTGCACAAAACATAATTTACATTTTGGTTATTAAACATGTTTAACTACAAGAAAGATCTAAGCAAAACTAATTTGTATTTCGACCTTTGGATATCTTAAATACTATTGTCACTGACTGCTAATAAAAAAGACACCGGATCTTGTGAAGAAGAGTAACCATCTATCACTGAATAATGTTAAACAGACAAGCCTATGTAGAGTTTTTTAAGACTCAAATAGACTCTTCACACTACAAAGAAGATTTCTTAATGTCTTCCTGTGCTACCCTGACTAAGATTCTAACCAATGTATCAATATTAGCTGAGAGAAAAAAAAAAAAAAAAAAAAAAAAAAAGCCTTAGAAAGTGAAGAAAGATCTCATGAATTGCATAAGAGTTTTCATCCCTTCTTACTAGAGATTGAATGAGAAAATTGCAGCATAGGAAAAGAAAGGTAGAAAAAGCTAGTTATGTAACCACATAACAAAAATGAAGCTTATTTCTTGGAACTAGAGGGATATTATGATCATGTGTTTGAACACTAATTTAGTATTTATTACTATTGAAATTTTCATGTTTATTCCCTTGTACTAGATCCTTCACTAAAACTTTTGTGCATTAATTTTAGAGCAGAAGGTACTATGAAGAGTGCTTAGAAATATTTCACTGTCTATGTTTTCAAGACGTGTTTTCTAAGCAAGCTACATTTAGCCTTTCTAACTGACATCTCGCTTCTGTGTCCTTCCTTGCTCCAACATGGATGGGAGTTGTATGGAATTTCTATCAGCAAACCAATTCTTCAGCTAAGTTCAAGTCCAGCAATATTCACAAAATATTTTCATAGTAATTATAATTACTTGCTACTATTATTATTATTATTATTATTTAATACAAAATAAAGTTTTAGATTTCAAATTGAATGGAACTTCAGAAGTGGGACATTAGGAGAGTGAAAGTCATGTAAGTGAACAGCTACCTGAAGTGAGGGGAGCAGAGGAAAATTCAGTGCATTTCATGTATTCTTTGTTCTTTGCAGGTGCAAAACCAATTGAATCCGTGGCCTGGTCACAGGAGGGTACATCTGCAAGGTCAAGTTATTAATGCTAAAATCCTTAGCTAATGAGGTATACTTCAGCATGTACATATTAATGTGATGTATATGTGTATATTGTCATAAACCTTTTGAAACCGTAGACCTTTTCAAGATGCTATTAGCATTATTTAGGAGAATCATTTTTTTATTTTATTTTTTTTTAAATTTTATTAGGTAATGGAAATTGGCATGATAAATAAATGCTAGAAGTCTCTTGAGGATATAAGACTGTATTATTAAATTAGAACTTCACTTATAATGGTAAGGTCTGGTGATTATAGTTTCATAAGTTGTACTTCTGCAGTACCTCATAATAGCTTCGTTGATTGTGCATAATTTACTATGCTTTCAAAATTCAACACAATTGCACATCTCTAAAAAGAATATATTGTTCTGGAAAAAGGGATGAGGCTTGCTGAAGCATTTTTAAATTAGTGGAGGTAAAAACAAACAAACAAATAAACAAACAAAAAAAACCCTGCAACTTTCATTTAGGATAATCATATGAGACATATCTCATGTGAAACCTGATATTTCACCCATTAAAAATAGCTATCCAAAGCAAAAATAATACAGGAAGTTCTTATGTAGATAGTATATCTCTTGGGAAAATTTAAAAAAAAAGAAAAGGAAAAACAAAATATTTCTAAATGATGGCCAAAAATGAAAGACTTTGGGGAAACAGGGGAATGCATGAGAGAAAAATACAAAAGAAAAAGAATGAAAAAAAAAAAATAAAAAAATAAAAAAATAAAAAAATAAAAAAAAATCACTAGCCATGGCTGTATGGTTATGAAAAAATTAGAAGAACTGTTCATATGGAAAATAAGAGAAAAGTCAAAATGCATCTGCAGCTATCAGTTCCTTACTTTTTTTAGCAGGTCTGTTTAATGTATTACAGTTTTATTTTCTTGGAAAGAATCTGCAGTGTTGTAACCAAATAAGAATTGCCATTATCACATTAAAAAGAAAATATCAAAATCTCAAATGTGTCAGGGTGTGGAAGGAGGTTTTTAATTTTTTGATGTTTTTTTTTTTTTTTTTTTTTTTAAATGAATCTAATCAAGGACCTTTTCCACTATAACAAGGGAAAATAAGACAAGAAAAAAGACATAAAATATAACATAAAGGGTCACAGACATGACAGTAAGATGGTAAGGGAAGAAGTGATGGGGACCAAACATAGTCAATCACACTTAAGAGGGCAGGGGAGGGTATGAGGATGCTTGTTCCAACAGTTATCTAGTTGGGTACCTTCTGTGTTCAGAAACTAAAGGAAAAGGGGGAAACAGAAACAGAATATGTAAACAAAGACTTTACAAAACAAACATGGGAAAGATGGCAAGGAACAAATCTCCCAGTCCTGCTAACTGATGGGCTATGAAGAAAGCACAGATGCAGCTTCCAGGAAGATCAGCCTGGAATGACAAGGACTGGAATAGGTGGGAATTGGTGGAGCTGTGTAAATCAGTGAGGGACAGGAGAGAAGGAAGTAACAAAGATAGGTTAAATTGAACTGCTCAATATGTTGGTCTGGCTGAACAGTGTGCCTGATCCCTGCAGTCTATCTTCATGCTAAATTTTAACCTGTATACCTCAGGGTCTGGGATGTTAGCCCGGATAGGATAAGTTTTAGACTGGGATGTGCTGTTTTAGACTGGATATAAGGAAAAAGTGTTTTGTTGTTGCTGTGTTTCATTTATTTATTTATTTATTTATTTATTTATTTATTTATTTATTTATTTTATTATAAGCATGATGAGGCACTGAAACAGGTTGCCTAGAGAGGTGGGTTGGAAGTTCCATCCTCGGAGACGTTCAAGTTCCAGCTGGACAGGGCTCTGAGAAACTTGATCCAGCTATAGTTGTCCATGTTCTTTACAGGGGAGTTGGACCATATGACCATTCCAACCCAAATGATTCTGTGATTCCATGTTGGAGGGAATGGTGAGACTTTGCAAATTGATAATGCAGTGTGTAGTAGAAGGGTAAGATAGGAGCTCCAAGTGTGTAGGGGAAAGAAAGACAGAAAAGTGTATGAAAGAGGGTGGACGTGTATAATAGGACCTTGTCTGGCTTAAACCTTGTGCATGATCACCACATTCGGTCCCATCTTTGTGTGCTTTACTACTTCTTTTTTTAATTCAGTGTATTCTCATGCTAACCCATTTGTCTGCATTTTGCAGAGACTCAGTGATGATCCTGGTAAGATTTTGTAAGGAGGAATGAACATCTCTGAGCCTCTGTGTGGCTCAGGGTGCCAGCTGCTGGAGTCAGTGAGGCCTCAGAATCACTCCCTGGAATGGTTGAGAGTCTTCAACCCCCAGATCCTGGGGCAGGAGCAGTGTGTGTCCCCAAACCAGCTGCTGGAGCATAGGATATGTAAGGCTTGATGGTGAATGGATCAGGGCCACAGGTCAGCTCTTGTATTTGGTGCTGGCTGCTGGGGCAGCATCCATATGTGCCCTAAACCAGATGTGCATGGAGTGTGCATATGCATTTACTGTCAAACCCCACACTAGAACAGACAGTAAGTAGGGGACCCAAGGGGTGGGTGAGAGTGTTTGGAATCTGGGCAAGTTGCTGGGAAGGCAGAAAGGCTGTGCCAGTGCCCAGGCATCCACAAACAGGCTGCTGAGCATGGAGATGTGAGTCTGACTGCATCAGGGACCCCAGGCACTACTGGGCTGGGCTGGACTTCAGTGGCCAGTCAGAAGCAGCACTGGGCTGGAGTAACTGGAATAGGCAGCCTCACTCTTCCCCTCATATAATGTGGAGAACTAAAACAGACAGATGGCTATGGAAAGATTCTTTCTTTCTCTCTCTCCTTATTTCATCTATGTATTTATTTTTAATGTTAAATTAAAGTTGAGGGAACTGAAGATGAATGAGAAGAAAATCAACATTTAAAAATCAGCTGAAGTTACTGTTATATGTAAAATGCTTGCATTAGCTTCATTTCTTTAAAATTATTACTACATTGATTTTGTCACTAAATATTGATTTACTGTATACTACTTATTAAATGTAGGTTGTAAATGTTGCTTTATAAATAATGAGCTATGATCAAATGCTGACTGTTAAATATTATTTTTTGTCATTTATTTTATTTGATATTATTTATAAATTCCCATTATTAAATAGTGATAAATTGTTTATTTTAAGTACCTGATTAGTTCCAGAATGCATTATTCAATCAGGAATAAATAAGGGTGTCATTATAGCAACCTTAAGCTGCAAGCTTATTCTAAATCTTATTTTTCACTGGTTTTATTTATTTTTTTTATTTATTTATGTTGCTTAACTCCTATTTGTGTTATAAATATCTGTACTTACTGAAGAAAACAGGAAGAAAATATACTAAACAGCTGTGGCTTGACAGTTATTTTATGCCTTTATGTAACATTTGGTCTAGCTAAGTGACAGGCTGTCACAGTCTCCTTCAGAGAAGTGGCTGCTTTTAAACTATCACAAAATAAATAACAGAAGACAAGGGAGCACACTGGCTGGGAATACCGCGGACAAGTAGCTCCATGTGGTCAGGGTGCTGGGATCCACAGAGTCTTGCCATGATTGCCATCAGGGAAGGGCCTGGCACCAGAGTGCAGCCCATTGCCCCAGCCAGATTCAGGGTAGCCAGGAGCACCACGGCAGCTCAATCCTGAGCACTGGACACTTCTGTAGGGACAGGGATAGGTTGAGGCTGGGCAAGGATACTGGACTGAGGTGGTAGCAAGATCAGAACCAGTGAGGGTAAACTTGTTCAGACCACCCTGGGGTGTCCATCCAGGCAGTGTCTTGTTGACAGCATCCAGGGAACAGATAGGCACCACTCAGGTCAGAGCTGCAGCATGTTGTGGCCGGGACACTCACTGTCCAAAGGAGGGAAGTGCTCAGGCCCTAGTGTGTGTCTAGTGCATGTCCTGGTATTCCATCCAGATTGCAACCATGCTTTAAACACAAGCTATCAGACTAAATAGTGGTAGAATACTTAATTTCTTTAATGTTATCTAAGTAATAGTAAACTATGTATCAATATGGAATACTGAACTGGCCAGTTTTGTAATTCAGGAAAATCTGATTGCATTCTTTGTCATGCATATTCTTACTACTCTTCAGAAGCCCCAGAAATCCAGGCCATAGCAATACATGTATGGTGAATGTGTGTACATATGTACATTTTGTAATTTTCATAACAGCTTCTTACTGATATTCATCCAATTATATATATATATATATTGCTGTGTTGTTTGTTTATGTTTTGTTTTGTTTTGCTTTGTTTTTTTATTTGATTCCTTTCCATGTTACAAGGATTGGTGCTTCCTTTGGGATAAGAAAGCCGTTTCTGATGGCAGTATTCCAAAACAAATGGAATATCAGCATAGTACTCCTGTTTCTTATCATAGTATTTGTATCTATACATAAAAAGACTACTGACCACATTTTCACTCACCAAAAACATCCAAACAAAACAGAAAGACAGAGGAAAGTATATTGCAGTAAACATACTCAAGGTCCAAGAATTTGCCACTAACAAGGAAAAAATCCCAGATCTCTTCCATTATCACATCTTAGTTATGTGAATCTTAGTAAAATTCACATCTTAGTTGTGTGAATACATTACTTGCATATTGCTGGTCATCAAAGAGTGCATAGAACAGAATAATAGAATGGCTTGGGTTGGAAGGGACCTCAAGGATCATCAAGCTCCAACCCACTTGCCACATGCAGGGCCACCAACCTTCATCTCTAATACAAGACCAGACTGCCCAGGGCCCAATCCAGTCTGGCCCTTAACAAGTCCAGGGATGGGGCATCCACAACCTCTCTAGGCAGCCTGTCTCAAATTGCTCTGAGAAAAGAGAGGCAGTATGAGTGCATGCAGGTGTACCAAACATATTGATATCATCCTGACTATCCCATTTCCATTTAATCCACAAAGTGATGGGAATGTTCCAGGCTTTTTTACAAATGTTATTCCTTAAATATTATCCAATTGTTTGTGATCAGAATAACACTTCATGTCGTACGTATCATACTTAGTCTGGAGATAAGCAGGCTGAGGGGAGACCTCATCACTCTTCCTGACCAAAAGTTAGAAAGAAGATCTCTGGTCTTTTTTCTTGGATGTTAAGTGTTAAGATGCAACAAAATATTCTCAAGTTGTGCTAAGGGGGGATTAGACTGGATATCAGGAATATTCTTTTCACAGAAATGGTGATAAAGCATTCAAACAGGTTGCCTAGAGTAGTGGTGAAGTTGCATCCCTAGTAGTATTTAAGAGGTGTGGACTTGGTTCTTAGAGACAAATTTTTAAGGGTAGATTTGGTAATATTAAGTTGATGGTTGGACTTGATTTTAAAGATCTTTTCCAGACTAATTGATTACGTGATTCTATGATTCCATGAAAAGGAATGAATAATTCCTTCTGTGTCTTTTAGTTCTAGTTCTAGCTTCTTCCATTTGGGAATAAACACACAGCACATATTGATGACAGATATTGTTCCTAGTGCAGTTGATAAGATAAATTAGTGCTAAGTACATTGTTGGCATGGATTCAAGTCTCCAGTTTTTGACTGGATTGCTTACCTGAGAGAAAAATCACAGTAAACAGAACTGTTTTCATGTTTGGGTTCACCTCACTGCAAACTCTTGAGGCTTTGTAAGGTGTAATGAACTGCTAATTAGCAGACTATAATGGATTTACTTTGTTGCCTATAGCTCACAATAAGTCAACGCAGAGAAAGCTGCATGTTAATCACATAACTTTTACTTTATTCATGCTTTTTTTTTTTTTAATCTCCCCATATTTTAAATGAGAAAGTATTTTGCAATGATTATAGTTATTGAAAAAAAAAAATAAAATCATGAAATAGGAACAGAATAAGTTTATATCCAATTTATTACTATTTTGTCCTGAGGGACTGAGATTTTAGTCTACATTAAAAATGTTTTAAGTATTATGTAGAGGAAAAAGTATTTAAGGTCCCAGTTCACCAATCTGTCCCCTTCAGCAAAACACTAAAAAGCAACTGATTCACATTAATTTTAATGGGTTTAAGGCATGTTTAAATTAAATATACCTAAAGTTGTAACAAATCAGTGGACTTAAGGCAGTTTTTTCTACATCTATTCTTGCCAGACAGAATCCTAAGCAGTTCACATAACAGTAAGTTCTAAAAGTCCTCATGGGGAGATGTGAACTTTGTATCTCCTATCAATTATTATTATTATAATTATTTTAATTTAAAGTAGCAAATAGACTTTCTATTCTAGGTTTTTGAACTGAAATGAAGATTTAAGTGAACAAGATGAATTATCCAGTGAATCCATCTTGCATTACTTTGAATGGAACTTATGGTCTGAAAGAAGGAATATCTCTTCTATGCCACGTGGATGATCAAATTACTCTTTTTCCATAAAAGTCTAAAAATGCTGGGGTTTCAGGCTGAAATTTGGTGCTTTCTGAGACATAAAAGTTCAAGCTTTTAGTTATCATTACCTTCAGTAGCATCAAAATAACAAGAGGCTTTAAAGTGCAACTGCGATTCTGATCTGGCTTCATGCCTAAAAGAAGTTACAGAAAACATTTTTCCCCTTTTAGGTTTTTGTCTGTTTGGTTGGTTGGTTGGATGGTTTGGTTTGGTTTGGTTTGGTTTTTCTTTCCTTCTGTCATGGTTTTATGATTTTTGTTATTTGTATTCCACATCATAACATCATGTAAAGCCCTGGGAGTTTAAAGTGTTAAATGCCCCACTTCCGTGGACTTCAGATTTTCCAGGTACCTGGTTTTCAGAAAAGAAAAACGACATGCCCCAAAGGACTCAGCAACCAGAGGCAAAGATAAAACTCCTGCCAAGTAATGAGACTGGTCTCTTTCTCACTGCCTTGCAGTGTGTGAATGTGCTCCCTTGCCATTTAGCCTTCAATTCAGAGTAAGGCCTTCAGTTTCAGACACTCTCTCTCTCATTTTATTTGATTTCTTAGCCTCAATTCCAGCTATATATATTGTATTGTATTGCATTATATTGCATTCCAATATCGTATTTAGTAAATTAACTTTCCTCCTCAGATCATTGCTGCTGTTAGATTTTTAGGCCCATCTCCGACCTCACTACCTACCCTTGCCTTTTTTCCCCTTCCCCGTTTCCCAGGGCATGGGGTCCATGAATCCCCTACCCCATCAGTCACAGTACAGGGCTAAACCTGCAGGTAAACTGTTCACACCCCTCGCCCCATCCCCTTTTTCAGGACAGTGGGTCTGTGGGCCTTCTGTCCCACTGTCAGGAACACAGAGAGATCTAGAAATAACTCCATGATACCTTCCATACACACTGACTATAAGTAAAAAAGAGGGGGTTACTGAAAATTTCTTTTTCCAAAATTTGATTTGCTCAAGCCAGAAGCTTAGTTTTGGACTAACTACTGCAAGAAACTAACTTATTAAAGTGTTTCAAAGATCCTGAAGATACATATTCTCAACATGTTTATCAGATTTCTAGCGTATCGCCTGAACATGATAATTCAATCGAGTCTTACTGAAAATTTCATCACTATTGCAAAAAATGCACATGCAATATGAATTTGATCTGTGGAGCACAATTCCACAGAATTGTAGGTAGGTTTAATCTTAAAAAGACAAGCAATTATTAAAGAAGTGAAAATTGGACTGAAATAAATCAATCCCATCTTAAAGTAAACATCTAGTCATGGAGTTCGAGGAAGGGGTGTATATGTATTTCGAGGCAAGGGAGGTTTTGCATATATTTCTTCTTGGCAATTCATTAGGCATCTCAATATTTTGCATTGGTCACTAACCAGTTAATTTTTCATTTTTCATCAGATCTCTTGTAAAAGTGTATGAAAATCTCTCAGTATTTGTCTAAAATCTAATCAGGCTTTATTCATATATATATGACATATGAAGTGTGCCCCCGGTGGCGCAGTGGTATAAAGTGCTGCTTGCGGCACCGAAGGGCCCGGGTTCGAATCCCCCTTGTGGCGCAGGGGGTAGAAGTGCTGCTTCGCTACACATAGGGCTCGAAACCCGGGAGTTGGACTCGATGATCTCTAAGGTCCCTTCCAACTCGCACGATACTATGATACTATGATGATACTATGAAGTATTTTTAAAAATGTGACATTTTCTGCATTTTCTGTTGATAAGAACTGCATTTGTTGCTGTTTAAGCAATACATCTTACAAAATATGGTGTATAAATGGATTTATGGATTTTTCATAATCTTTATCTGTTTATTTTTTTTGTTTGTTTGTTTTTTGTTTGTTTGTTATTTTAGAGGAGGCTGTAAAAAATGTTGTCCTATTATTTAATCCTCTTCTTCTTCAAAAAAAAAAAAAATAAAAAAAAATCCTTATTTGCTGTAATACATGGAAATTTGATTTCTCTTGCTCCAATAAATTTATCTATTATTTATTTATTTATATTAGCATTTGCAAATTCCTAGATCTGCTTCCACACCTTTGGTTTTATAATTTATTTGTTTCTTTCTTTTTTTTTTTTTTTTTTTTTTTTTCCTCACAGTCCAGTTTTAATAGACTGATTTTTCTTTTATTAATGAGGAATACAATATTAAATTTATATTCCATTTACATTTTCTATCTGGTTGTCTTTCTTCTTATTAGCCAAAATAGCGAAAATAATAACTTCAGTTAGAAGGGACTAGCAAAAATCATTATGTCCAGCTCTTGGCTCCATGCAGTACAATCCAAAATACAAATGACATTTCTGAGTGTTGTCCAAATGCTTCTTAACTCTGGCAATCTTGATGTCAAAATCACTTCCCTGGAGAGCCTGTTCCAGTGTCTAGCATCTTCTTGGTGAAGCTATAAACTGTAATGAGGTTTCCCCTCAGTCTCCTCTTCTTTAGACTGAACACATTGAGTGATTTCAGCCACTCTTGCTCTCTAGACATGTCACCATCTTTGTAGCCCTCCTTTGAATGCTCTATCATAGATTTGTGCCTTTCATACACTGCGGTGCCCAAAACTTCATTCTGTACTTGAGACGAAACTGTACAAGCATATCTTTAGACTGACTTGTCAGCCAGTTGTTCACCCCTTGCATTACGTTTCTGTCTAACTATATGCTGAATATTCTGTAAATTAGGAAACTGTGACAGCATCAAATATTATGCTGAAATTCAAAATGATTACAGCAACTACTTTCTTGGATCAACTAGCTGGGTAACACTGTCTTAAAAGGACTTTAAATTCATTAAACAGGAAGTTCCCCTCTTATACCTATGTTGGCATGACCAATAATTGTATAGTGATTTAGTTGATTTAATATAACTGCTAGAACAACTATTTTCCATTTTTTTTCTAGGCAGCAAAGTAAAATAGAAATACTTAGAGCTCTTAGAAGAAAAGCAGAAATTCTTATCAGCATTCGTTTATACCTGGAAAAGAAAGGAAATCTATTTGTCACTCAGTATTCAAGATGATTCTTACTGCCTTAATGTAAATAAATATATGAAAATATTATTAATGTATAGATAATTTTGCTTTCCTGATTTTAGTGAGTAATCCTTTGCACCCAAACCTATGAAGATCTTTTGTTCTCAGCAGGAGAACAGTTACTTCTCATGCATATCATAGTATTATAGTATCATAGTATCGTGCGAGTTGGAAGGGACCTTAGAGATCATTGAGTCCAACTCCTGGGATTCAAGCCCTCTAGTGTAGCAGAGCGGCAGTTCTACCACTTGCACCACAGGGGGGATTCTCATAACAACTTATCCTATATGAATAAACATTATTAATCATAGAATCATAGAATCATAAAATAGCCTGGGTTGAAAATGACCACAATGATCGTCTGCTTCAACCCTCCTGATATGTGCAGGGTTGCCAACTACCAGACCAGACTGCAGAGAGCCACATCCAGCTTGGCCTTGCATGACTACAGGGATGGGGCATCCATAACATCCTTGGGAAAACTGCTCCAGTCCATCACCACCCTCTGTGTGAAAAACGTGCTTCTAATATTTAACATAAGCCTCCCCTGTCTCAGTTTAAGACTATTCCCCCTTGTCTTACCACTGCTCACCCTTTTAAACAGCCATTCACAGAACTGTTGATCACCACCCTATAGCTGCATCCAGCCAAACAATTTCTAATCCATCAAACAGTCCATCCTTCAAATCCACACCTCTCCAATTTAGAGAGGAGGTGGTGAGGGACCATGTCAAAGGCTTTGCAGAAGTCCAGGTAGATGACATCCACCACCCTTCCCCCATCCACCGAAGCCATTACTCCATCATAGAAGGCCACCAGATTGGTTGGGCAAGATCTGTGAAGCCATGCTGGCTGTCTCAAATCACCTCTTTATCTTGTATGTGCCTTAACAGAGCTTCTCGGAGAATCTGCTGCATGATCTTCCCAGGCACAGAGCTGAAACTCACCAGCCTGTAGTACCCTGGGTCTTCCTTTCTCTCTTTCTTAAAAATGGGAGTAATGTTTCCCTTTTTCCAGTAACAGGGAACTTCACCAGACAGCCATGATTTTTCAAATATGATGGAGTGCAGTTCGGCAACCACATCAGCCATCTCAGTCAGAACCCTAGAATGAATATCATCCAGGACTTATACACATTCCATTTCATGAGGAGGGCTCGGATTTGTTCCACTGTTACAGTGGGACAGAAACCACTCCCCACACCCTCACCTAGAAGCTCTTGGTCCTGACAGACATGGGAAGTCTGACCACCTGTGAAGACTGAGGAAAAGCATTCATTGAGTACCTCAGCTTTTTCTGTCTGAGGAAGCCAGCTCCCCATTACCATTCATCAGAGGGGGAACACTCTCCTTGACCCGTCTCCTCCTGCCTATGTACCTATAGAACTCCTTCTTGTTTTCTTTCACATCCTTTGCCAAGTTCAGCTCCATCTGTAACCTGGCTTTCCTAATCCCATCTCTATACACACAGACAACAGCCCCATATTCCTCCCAGGCTACACAACCCTGCTTCCACTTCCTGTACATTTCCCTCTTTTCCTTCATTTTAAACTGCAGGTCCTTTCACAGCCACAATGGTCACCTGCCTTCCCTGCTTGACTTCTTCTGCTGGGGGATGGAAAGTTGTTGCGCTATCAGAAGGGTGTCTTTATAGAGTTGCCAGTACTGTTCTGTACCCACACCCTTAAGAACAGTTTCTCAGTGGATCCCACTCGGCAGTTCCTTGAGCATAAAGGAAGTTTGACCTCCTAAAGCACAGGGTCCTAGCTCTGCTTTTCGCCAGGCCTTCATTCTTCAAGATCACAAACTCCACCAAGGCATGGTTACTACAGCCCAGGCTGCCTCTAATCTTAACCTCTGTAATGGTCTTCTCCACATCCAGTAAGGCATCTCCTCAGGTTGATCCATCTATTACCTGGACCAGGAAGTTTTCCTTGACAGACTCCAGGAATCTCCTGGATTGTCTGCCACCTGCCATGCCACTATTCCAGCAGATATCTGGGTGGTTCAAGTCCCCCATCAGGACAAGAGCCCACAGTCACAACATCTCCTGCAGCTGGAGCAAGAAGGTCTCATCAACAGGCTCTCCTGATCAGGTGACCTGTAGCAGACCCCATCCACTAGATTCCCTTTACTGTTCTAATCCTTGATTTTTACCCACAAACTCTTGACCTAATTGTGGCTGTTCCTCAGGCCCAGCTCTTCACAGTCTATCCACTTCCTAATATAGATGGCAGCTCTGTCACCCATCCTACCCTCCTACCCTGTCTATCCCTTCTGAAAAGCTTGTAGTCCTCAATCAGCATATTCAAATTGTGGGATTCATCCCACCATGTTTCTGTGATAGCAATTAGGTAATACTTTCCCAATTATGCCACGGTTTCTATCCCCTTCTGTTTATTTCCCATACTGCACGCACTGGTATTGATGCACTTCAGCTTAGGTACTGACCTTGTTGCGTTCTTGGAGGAGCCCTCCCTACTGCCTCCAGGGCAAGTCTGTGGTTTTCCTTACCACCTCCCAAGGTGACTGTGTTCCTATGCACTTCCATGTAATCCAGTACACTCCCTCCCTCCATCATATCTAGTTTAAAGCCCTGCTTTAAATTGTAATTATGCTGTAATCTTTACTAGATGTTCTTTAACTAGCATTTGTTTTAGACTGCCTTAGAAGATAATAGAAGATAATGATCTCTCATTTGTTAGGCTAGAATTCAGACACCTTAATTATTTTTTTAATTTCCTTTTTTTTTTTTTTTTTTTTTTTTTTTTTTTTTCTTTTCTCCCTTTGTTTCATTTACAGATTTGTCAGCTCAGAAGATTATGCTTTCATCAGTTACCTATTTTCTGCTTACACAGATACATTTGAATGTGGAAAATTTAGACTTGCCATTTTTCATTTCAGGGAGAATAGTTTAGGGGAATGACAATGCAATAAAAGGTAATGGACAGGTGAGAGATGGAAGAAATGTCACATTGAAAGTAATTTTAATCTTTTCTCTCAGGCTTACTTTCTTCTCATGATGCATAACTGCAGTTTCGTGAATATTTTAATCAGGTAACAAATACTGATTGGATTACATAATGGGACTTAAGCTGGATTTGTGGTGATTTTCTGGTGATTACTTTCTACATATACGTCACTGTTTTTAAATCTAAAGTATCTTTCAGAAAATATTAAAAAAAAAAAAAAGAAAGAAAAGGAAAAAAAGAAAAAAAAAAAAAAAGGAAAAAGAAACAACCTGAAAATGCTTTCAAAACACCTGTGAGAAATGAAGATTTATTCCACTGAATTTTTGCAGTGTTTTATAGTGTTTCACTCCATAAGATTAGAATAGACATGCACTCCAAATTTAGGAGTTATCTTTTTACAAGAAAGATAAAATTTGTGCCTACAAACCCAGGCCTTGTATTCCCAGAAGCTTATCTCAGAACAGAAGCACCAGTAACAAACTGCATGTCAGTATCATACAAAGAGCAAGTAGAAGTGTAGGGTTGCACCAGTGCATAAGTTGATGGCATAACTGCACAAATGGGCAAGGGAAAAGCCATTGATATAATCTATTTGGACTTTGGTAGGGTCTTCAGTGAGGAGGATCCTTCTCTCCAAATTGGAAAGATATGGATTTATAACGTGGACTGTTCAGTGAATGAGGAGTTGGTTTGAAAACTGTACTCAGAGAATGATGGTCATTGGAAAACATGCATATGGAGACTGGTGGTGAGTGGTGTCCCTCTGGAGTCATTACTGTGACTGATGCTCTTTATTTTTTTCATTAATTGCATTGACAGTGGGATCTAATACATCCTCAGCAAGTTTGCATATAACATCAAGCTGTGTGATGCAATAGACACAGATCAGAACAGGATGCCATCCAGGGAAGCTTAGACAGACTCAACCAGTGGCTCCAGGAGCATATCATGAAATTCAACAAAGCCAAGTTCAGGGGTCTTACTTGGGTCATGACAGCCAATACAAGCTGGAAGATACAAAGGTGGAGCTCAGCCCTGCCAAAAGGACTTGGGGATAATGGATTATATGCTGGATATGAGCCAGCAATATGTCCTCACAGCCCAGACAGACAATCATATCCTGGGTTGCATCAAGAGGACAAGTGAGCTGAACCTGCTCCTCTACTGTGCAATTATGAGACCTGACTTGGTTTACTGTGTCCAGATGTGCAGCCCTCAATACAGGAGAGACACGGACCTGTTGGAGCTCATCTAGATGGCTACAAAAATCATCCAAGGTATAGAACACCTCTCCAATGAGGATAGGCTGAGAGAGCTGGGACTATTCAGCATGGAGGAAAGAAGGCTCTGGAGAGATCTGGCAGTGGCTTTTCAGTATCTAAAGGGGGGCTATAAGAAAGAAGGAGGCAGACTCTTTTGCAGGACCTGTTGTAATAGAACAGGAAAATAAAAGGAGAGGTGATTTAGAATGAATATAAGGGAGGAAAAAAACAAAACAAAACAAAACAACAATAAGTAGAGAATGAGATAGAGAGAGAGAAAGAGAAAATCACTGTAAGGGTAGTTAAGCACTGCAACACATTGCCCAGAGACATTCAAGGTCAAGCTGAATCAAGCTTCGAGCAACCTGATGTAGCTATGGATGTCCCTGTTCATTTTTCATTGCAGGGAAGTTGACCTAGCTGATCTTTAGAAATTCCTTTCAACTCAAGTGATTCCATGATTCTATATTTTAATTTAAAACTGATAAATTTTAAAAGATGTTATTGACAATCTCTGAACTGATGTAAATAAATGTATATTTCTTATTTAGCAGTCTTCTTGGTTTTGATCACTTCCATTTGACAAAGACAAAGGGAAAGCAACTTCATCCCTACAAAATTCAGGTCCCAGTCCACCACTTCTATAGGACCAGTATGAGCACCTGAATTCCTTAGCTGTGTTTGTAAGTATGCCTAAAATTTCAGAGTGATTACCCCACCTGCTTTGATAATCTGAAGTCTTAAAAATGCTTTAATCTTAATTAATCTATTCTCAAGAGTTATATTCCAACTATATATTCTTAATCAATCTTTTTCACATCTTTCATTTAAAGAAGACTATTTAAAAGAATCATACACTTGGGTTCTGCACAAAAATTAACTTTGTTATATATTCCCATTTCCAAGTATTAACAATGCTCCCAGTAATTTCATTCATAATTTCCTTCTTGATCTATAGAAATAAAGATCAACTAGTCTTCCACATTCAGTGCAACTAATGGAAAAACACTATACCCCATTCTTTTGTAGTTTACTTTTTTTGGTACAGTTCACTCATTTTAAAGAGACTCTGGAGAACAATTTTGTTACTTTATTGCCAGAACATTTTTGTAACAGTTGATACAGTACTAGAAGTTATTGTGGTGCTGATGATTATTATTATTGTTTTTTCCAATAACATTTTTCAAATGCATTTCCTTCAGTTTTAAAATTCACTCCAAGCAAAAATGTCACGCTTAGATTGCTAGAAGAATGAAAATTCAATTAATTTATTGCTGCAATACTGAAAAGGTCTGGCTATGGGAGGAAATAAAAAATAAAATAAAAAAAATAAATAAATAAGTCATTTTTTACTGGTTGTAGTGCAACAAAAACAGTTGCCTTTTAAAGTAGTTTTTTGGCATAGAAATCTGTGTTTATAGTAAACACAGTATTCTCCAGAAGAACTGTTATGCTAGGTCCCTGCAAATTTTGAGGAGATTGCTGATATCTGAAAAGGAGTACCAACTATGCAAGTTGAAATAAAAGGTACAGGAAAAAAAAAAATAAATAAAATATATATATATAGTAGGATTCATGAAAAGATGACTCAAGATTTCATGAAAGAAAACCATGATGTGTAATCCTACGATGACAGGGAGGATGTACAGGAAGTAGTTTCGCCACAATAGCTGAGCATCATCCACGTTCACTCTCATTTCAAGGAGAAGGAGATACTGAACATTTTCCACATGACCAACAGCATCCTACCAGACAAAAAAAATCACTTACTGTTTTTTACTGGGATTGGTGAATGCTTAACACAACAGAGAGATATTCTCAAGATATCTGTGTACATCAGCCAGTACACAATTACTTTGCACTTTAAAGTTGTGTTTATCCGGCCTGTTTATCTCTTGCTATAGCCACCAACTGTAAGTATTTTCATCATACAAATACACTTAATAGTATATTTCAATTGTCTTTCATGGCTACATGCAAGTTTGTTCAGTGTTTGCTCACATCTAGTCATTAGTACAAAACCTAGCAACATTTACAAAATGCAGATATTGGTAGCAAGTGAAAAACTACCATTATAACTAAAGTGATAAGACATTGAGCTAATTAACTGAAAAAAGTAAATGGCTACAAGTGACTCCATACTGTTTCATAAAAGAAATTTGAAAACAGTATATCAAGAGATCACAAATGCAGCTATAGTTAGATATAAAATCATAAAATCTTAAAATTTCCCAAATTGGGAATTTGATCACAAGGATCATTGAGTCCCTGTCCTGACTCCATGCAGGGATAACTAAAAATCATGTGTCTCAGAGTACTGTTTAAATGCTTATTGAACTTCTGAAGTCTTAGGGTATTGATAATATTCCTGTGGAGTTCATTCCAGTGCCCATAACACTTTCAGTGAAAAATCTTTTCCTAACATACAATATAAATTTTCCTTGATACAGCTTTGCATTGTTCTCTTAGGTCCTATCTTTGGCTACCAGAAAAGAGATTAACAATCTCTGGTTTCTCTTGAGCAGAACACATAAAACAACAAGGTCACACTTGTGGTTTGACTATGCAAGCAGCTGAACACCACACAGACCTTCACTCAATTCACACAGTTTTTTTCAGGGATGATTTGTAAAGTGAGCCTAATACTATGTTTTAACTTTCAGTTAGTCCTAAACTGATCTGTTAGATTTGATGATCTTTTTATGGTCCTTTCAACTGAGCTACTCCTATTCTATTCTATTCTATTCTATTCTATTCTATTCTATTCTATTCTATTCTATTCTATTCTATTCTATTCTATTCTATTCTATTCTATTCTATTCTATCGTCTATATTAAAATTCAGGATGAAACATTTTCTAGAAAGTTCTGTTTTACTTCATGGATTAGTAATAAGTTTATATTAAATGTTCACCTTTTAGAGGGTTAATTCCATCCACAGTAACTTACCTCACTTTCAGTTTATGAAATAAATCTTGAATTTTGTTTAAAAGTTAATTTAATTTTTTTCTTTAAAACATGAGTTAAAACTGATTTTTATTTATTTGCTTAAGATAAGTACAGCTGAGCATCCGTGCATCCTTTGTTTCCCTTGTGGGAAAGGGATTTGTTATATTAAAATACTTTAAAGAAATGAAAAATGCTAAACTCATAAATGTCTATAATTCTTAGGCTTTTATGCCACCTGCCAATTAATAAGTTCAGTAAAACATCCCCTTTCATAATTGTGGATGCCACTGCAATCCAATAAAGTTAAGGAGAAGCATATAGGCAGGTTGCTCTGTCTTTGGCTCAAAGTAGATTTACACACTCTTTTGTGCCACACTTGATTTAGTTTCCACTCAGGACATGAATTCAAAAGGCTTTTTCACGCTTGAAAGATTTGGACTATCTGCTAGAGACACCTGTACCCAATCTTAATTTTGAGATAAAACCTTCTTGTGCTGTCACCACAACCAATGTCAGTTCAGGACATCTTTTAAACCATACAATCACTGTGTAAACAGTAGCTGACCTCAGCAGTGGTATGTGCCTTTTAGCAGTGGATGTACTCATAAAAGTAGTGGAATTATTTCAATCTTTCCAGTTCTGCCTCCATTACACATAAACTTTTATGAAGGATCAAGCGGGCCCATTTATACTAGCCATAAATATAAGCACAGTTGTATTTGGTTGTATTTCTTGAAGAGCACATGTTGGACAATTGTGATAGTACCTGGGGGAGCTGCAAGGGTGGACTTCGTGAGCAAAGCCCAGCAGCTGTCCCATGTTACAAAAGAGCCCGTTCCATCTGACTTCAAAAGTGACACACCATTGGCCAAAGCTGAGCTGACACTCTTGTCTCTCTAAAGTCATATTTAAGAAAGGGAAAAACTGATGCATAACAGCAGCTAGGCAAGAGGAGTGAAAAAATGGGAGAAAAACAGGTATGGACCCATGCTGCTGTAGTGCCTGAAGGACTGTATTGTGTAGGAACCCCCTGTAGAATCAGTTCAGAAAGAACTATAATTCTGCATCAGGAACTCATGCTGGAGCAGCGTAAGTAAGACCATGCCTTAAGGAGTGGCAGATGGCAAAGTCTTATGGACTGACTGCAACTCCCGTTCCCCATTCCTCTGTATCACTTGGTGGAAACAGGTAAAATAGAGTGTATATAGGGGAGAGATGCTTTTACCTTGCTTTTGGTTTATCACTACTATAGTCTGTTAGTAGTAAGTAATAAATTACATATATCTCCCTATAGTGAGTCTGTTCTGACCCTATAGCAATTTGTGAGTTACCTCCTTGTCATTAAATCAATTCTTGAGCCCTTTTTCATTCTGTTTTCTTCCTCATTTGCTCTGATCAAGTGAAGTGAGAGCAATATGGTGGAGTTCACCTAGCTTTTTGTTTTGTTTTGTTTTGTTTTGTTTTGTTTTTTCCCAAACCTGAGACTGTGGCTAGCTTTGAGAAAACTTTTTTTTTTTTTTTTTTTTTTTTTTTTTAATTATTATTATTATTTTTTTTAGTGGAGACCAAAAAGTAAGATGTAATCGGGCATGCTGACTGAGGGTATGTTCTTGCCTATATAGGAAATTTCATGTTCTTAGCTTTAATTCATTTAATCATATTTACAATAAGCTTCCATTTATTGCATAGAAGGTCACACTCAAGGGTTTTTATAGATAGTGTGCTAGGAACATCTATGCAGTAGAGAAAATTAAAAGTAGAAAAATCTTGACCTGCTTCATACAACCCTATTACACCTATTACACTAGAAATAGCCAGCATATTACTATGTATCCCATTTTACTGTGTGATGGGAATCATGGATTTATTCTAAAGACCTACCTAAGGATCTTTCAGGACTTGGTGTTAACAAATTATGTATTCTTCCCAAGCAAAAGAATAACTTGGTGGTATGCAACTTCTATTAAATATATATATTCATGTCTGCTGGCCAAACTAATTTCCAAGAAAATCCTCTTGGAAGTGTGATTAAGATGGAAAGATGGAAATGATGTATACATCTCATATAACTCAGTGTGGGGGAAAAGGTAAAGCTCATGTTAAATACTGATACTAGAGTTGCATCCACACTTGCAGATTGATGTACAATAGAAGAATATTCCTTTCATATTTTTAGCCTCCAGCCTACCCTCCCTTTCCCCCCCTGCCCCAACCACAAGAGGCAGTAATTTACATTATTGTATCTAATAGCTGTTATTTTATGTGTTTTTAAAAAAATTGTTGTCCAGAATTCTTTATTTCAGGACTTCTTCTAGTAAGCTTCAAAACTAATAATTACATTACTTATAGATACCAACTAATTACAATTATTATGTTAGTAAAAGAGAATCTGAACTATCTTATAGTTTTCTAGAATACTGTTACCATAACAGTAATATAATGTCATTAGCATTAGTCTATCTATCTTGAGTTACAAACTAAATCCAAGACAGAACTTTTCACTTGCCATGTGATCCACACTGAAGTCCATATACTTATTCTAGCTGATAAAAATATTTCTAATACATTAGTTCTATAGAAGTAGAATTAGTTTGATGATAAATGTGATAAACATTCAAAATCTAGATTATTATGTGCTCTATCAAATGGACTCAACATCTCATCCCTGTAATTCATCACCATAGTACAGATGAGAAGTTATTAGAGATTAATTGGGAATAAATTTCATGTTCTTTGTAAGAAACAGTAGAAACATTTCCTTCATTCTAAGATTCTGTTCTGTACAACAGTGGGCAATATTTGTAATAGATAATGACCATTAAATAATGTGTTCTACAATGCTTCAAGAAGCTGAACACATTAAGGAATGTGTTTTTTTTTTCCTCTGACTGCAACTTGTCAATGAACTCTCAAATACACTATTTCTAGTTTGAGTGTCTCTAAGCGCAGATGAAAATCAGTATTATAGATCTCTTTATTATGAATTCTGTACTGATGATAGAATATCTCTTCAAGCAGTTGACTATTGTTCTTGCACATCTGCAGTTTGGTCATTTACTTTTAGAATTTTGATTGTGGTTTTTGTTTCTTTGGTTCTTTGGTTTAGTTTTTGTTTCTTTGTTTTCTTATTTGTTTGTTTTCCAGTTATTCTGATGAGTTGTATGAAGCCTTACTTACTCTGGAGAAAATCTGGATATTAAAGATTAAATGTACTTTGTTTAATTGGCTGCACTTTACAGTTCTTCTCAATTTCTTTCTCTATTACAATCTCAGCCTTTCTAAAATTCACAAAATCACAGAGCTCCCTTGCTCAATTCTTCCACTGAGGAAAGTTTTAATTGCTTGCTTGCTTTGTCACTCACAGTCCATTATTCTGATTGATATATGCCTAAGTGACAGCTCAGTGATGAAGTTCAGCTCCTTGACCTTTGTCTACCAATTTGTTTAACATTTTGGTACTTCTTGTTATATATCACACAAAAGACATTATTTTTGAAAGTTTAGAAATCTTTCAAAAATTAAGGGCACTGTACATGTTCAGGGGATCAACAGTACGGAGTAACAAACAGGAAAAAAGATCAGCCTTAGGTTATAACACTGAATATCATATGCCATCTAACTGAACATAAATCTCCTTTTAAATGATTGTGCAGGTTACTATGACAAAGTTTTAGTTTCTCAACACTTATTTACTAGTGGGGAAAAAAAAAAAAAAAAAAAAAAAAAAAAAAAAAAAAAAAAAGTCAGTAATTTGACTATGTTTCCCTATGCTTTAAATTATTTCCCTCAAAATAATTATTAAGATCCTTGTAAAACTGGAAAACTAAACCACACCATTATGTTCTAAAGCTATCAGAACTGCTTTTTCACTCCAGGCTAATTTGGATTCACATATGAGGAGATCTGAATTTCAGGCTTTTCTAAAAAACTGGAATGTATATGAAAAGGAATCATATCAGACTAAGAAGTCTCTCTCTCTGTAATACTGTACACAATTCTTTTTTTTTTTTTTTTTTTTTGTATGCATTATATTCCCGTAATTAAAGACACTGGCTAAGAAAAAATATGTGTTAATAAATGCAAACAAAACAAACAAAAAAAAATCACAGAATCAAACATTCAAAGAGCAGCTGAGGCTTAAAGTGATCCCTGGAGGTTGGTTATGTAGCCTACCCTTGCTCAAGCAGGGACACCCAGAGCTGCTTGCCCAGAAGCATATACAGATGGCTTTTGAAGATTTCCAAGGAAGGAGACTCCACTACCTCCCTGGGAAATCTGTTCCAGTGTTAAGCTATCCGTACAACGAAAAAAGTGTTTCCTGATGTGGAAGTGTAACATACTGTGTTTCATTTTGTTCCATTGTATCTTGCCCTGTTGATGGTCCATGTCAAAAAGAGCATGGTTTCTACATGCTGCTACCATATGCTATAACATGAGTCATAAGGGAAGAAAACTGTTCAGTCTGAACAAGGAGCTTCTGCTAATATGCCCTCCAAAAAAATAGTTTACCATCTTTTGAAGAAGGGTCAGGCAACCTGGGAAGAGTACAAGGTTGTTGCTAGGATCTCTTAAGAGAAAATTAGCTCATAAGCTAATTTAGTTAGAACTACTAAATTAGTTAGAACTAACCTGGTCAACATAAAAAATGTTTTTACAAATATATTAAAAGCAATAGGAGAGCCAAGGAGAATCTCCATCATATATAGGATGAGATGAGGAACACTATCACTGAGGATGAGGAAAAAGCTGAGTTTGCCAGTGCTTTCTTTATATGTGTCTTTCATAGTCAGAGCAGTTATCTTCAGCCCCCTGATTCTGGACCACAAGTCTTATGGGGAGTGACTTAGGAACTGGGATTGTTTAGTTTTAGAAGTGAAGGTTCAGGGGAGACCTTATTGATCTCCACAGCTACCAAAAAAAGTACTGACTGTGGGGGTTTCCATGACACAGATAAAAGACCTTTCACTTGGCTTTGTTGAAATTCATGATGTTCTCCTGGGCCCATTATCTGAGCCTGTCTAGGTTTCTCTGGACAACATCCCATCCCTCAGGCTTGTCATCCCCACTGCACAGGCTGGTGCCATTTGCAAACTTTCTGAGAGTGCACTCAGTGCCACTGTTAATGTCACTGATGAAGGTCGCAGAATCATAGACTCATACAATCATAGAATGGTTGTAATTGGAAGGGACATTTAAGATCATCTAGTTCCAACTCCCCTGCTATAGACAGGGACACCTTCCACTATAAGAGGTTGCTCCAAGCTCCATCCAGCCTGGTCTTGAATGTTTCCAGGGAGAGGCCATCAACAACCCCTCTGAGCAACCTTTTCCATTGTCTCACCACCTTCACAGCAAATAATTCCTTCCTGATATCTAGTCTATATCTACCTCCTCCAATTTAAAATAATTTCCCCTCATCCTGTTGCTACCTACCCTTATAAGAAGTCCCTCACCACCTTTCCTGTAGCCCCGCTTCAGGTACTGGAAGGCTACTAAAAGGTGCCCCAGGAGCCTTTTGTTCTCTAGGCTGAATTACCCCAACTCTCTCAGCCTGTCCCCATAGGGGAGGTGCTCCAGCCCTTTAATCATCTTCATTGCCCTCCTCTTGACTCATTCCACCTTTCCTTCTTGCACTGGGGGTTCCAGAACTGGACGTAGTACTCCAAGTGGGATCTCAAGAGAACAGGGTGGCAGGGCAGAATCACCTTCCTTGGTGTGCTGTCATGTTTCTAAGATATTAAAGAGCACTAGTCCCAGCACTGACACCTGAGGGACACCACTTGTCACCAGTGTCCATCCAGTCATTGAGCCATTGACCACTGTTCTCTGAGTATGATCTTGCATTCTTGCAACTGCTTCCTCGTTCGTTGAACAGTCCACCTAGCAAGTCCCTGCTTCCCAGTTTGGAGAGAAAGATGCTATGGTTGACCATGTCAAAGGTCTTACTGAAGTTCGTATAGAAAACATCATTGGATTTTCCTTTGCCCACTGGTGCAGTTATGGCATCATAAAATATTTGTGTATATATGTACACATATTCATAGTCTCGGTGTTCATATGTGCATCTGTTAAGAATACACCTTCAGTCTTGCTGTTGGTAGGATCTTGAGACACAGAACTGAGTAGCCTCATCTCCCTCACACTGCTGAATACATTCAGCTGGCAATTTACCATCTCTCTGCAGTGACTCTGGCAATCTTTTGTAGCCTGGAGCACTTGCTCCAGACATCCTGGAGACTCTCATCATGTTTCATCTGCTGTGATAATTGCCTGGTTCCTGCTTCACATGCAGTCACTCCCTAAATATCCACTGTGTAGACAGATGCAGCTCTTACCCACCTCCCATACCAAGTGCTCCTGCTCAGAGAGAAGCATTTTCCACCATCTTCAATTTGCTGGTCATATTTCATTCGTTTTATGAAGACTACATGGCCATTCTGCCTATGAAGTAAGTGCCTGCGATCCTTAATGTTGTGATATATAATTGTTGAAGTTGTGATAGAAGGTGTAAATAGTAGAATTGTATTATTATTATTATTATTATTATTATTATTAACAATTCCCATTAACTTCTCAAGGAATTTAAGTATGTCCAAAAAATGTCTTAGCACTCATAACTTGTCAAGAAGGAAAAATAAATAAATAAATAAATAAATAAAAATTAAAAGAAAAAAAAAAAGAAAAAAAAAAAAAGAAAAGGTAATGATGAAAAGATTATTTTTCATTGCAGAGCTCATCAAGGTTTGGTCTGAAAATAAAATATACATAAACTGTTTCTAGAATATTTATATATTATACATACAAATTTATTTATATTTCACAGTACTGTGAATTAAAGTTTTTATGGGATTAAAGATTGCCTTTGTTTTATTTTCTACAACAAAAGTACTCATGCTTTTGTACATGCATTTACATAAATTCATATGCATAATTAAACAGTTAGAACTTGTTCATGTGAAAACAGAGTCATTTTTAATTATTAGAAAGAAAAGGAAATTACTTGATGCTGAAAAGAATGAAAATTGATCTGTAATGAGTGCAAATTTTGATGTAGACTTGGCTGTATCACCCTGAAGGCACTTCTGTTATATTTACTTGATCATATTTTCAGGATGAACATACACAGTGACAGCAAAGGACATTAAAAACACACTTGACTTCCATAGAATATTGTCTCATTCTTTTCTTTTTTTCTTTTCTTTGTGTGTGTGTGTGTGTGTGTGTGTGTGTGTGTGTGCGTGTGAGAAACTTGAACATATATTATGCTGAAGAATCAAGGCTGTTTTTTGTTTGCTTGTTTGTTTTGTTTTGTTTTGGTTGAAATACTGATAGATCAAAGTTATTTCTATTTGTCCTTCAAACACCTTGCAAGATTCTTACTTTAAAGTAGCTAAATTCCTTTGATGTTTCTTTTGGGAATTTTTTTTACTTAACCTGTGTCAGAGATTTGGCTGGGGTAAAGTTCTTTGTAGAGGCTTATATAGTGTTGTGGTTTAGACTTTTTATGAAAATACTGGTGCTAACACACTAGTATTTTTAGTTGTTGCAGAGTAGTACTTGGAGAGTCAAGGATATTTCTGCTTCCTCATGATGCTGAGATCAGGAGTTCAGTTGGACCTAGGGACTGAATACACAAGGGTTTGAACACATAAGGTTTAAGTGAGTTAGCTTTGAGAATCGGGGAAGGAGAAGGACACCTTGACTTTTCACGGTCAGCTGTTGTCATTGATTTTTGGTAACTGGTATTCCATATCATAGCATCATGTAGGGCACTAGGAGTTAAAGTGTTAATGCTTCAGTTCTGGGTACCTGTCTGAAAGAGAAGAACTACATTCCCCAGGGGGCTTTGTGGTCAGAGAGAAGACAGAACTCCTGGCAAGGTCCGCTGATTGCTCTCCTCTCTCTTCTCTTTCACCTCCCCTCACTGGTGCCTGTCCCAGATGCGCACATCACTTCAGTATTAGTGTGAGGCCTTCAGTTTTTTGGACAAGCTTTCTCTCATTATATTTGATTTATTAGCTTCAATTCTAATTATATTGTATTATAGTGTGTTATCTTGCATTCCAATACCATATTTAATAAATTAGTTTGTTTCTCCTCAGATCGTTGCCATCATTTTTAATTATTTTGGGGTTCCCTGTTACCATTTTTCAAAGGCGTGAATTTTGAAAAATCCCTCTGCCCCACTCATCACGGAACCGGGACTAACCAGCCCATAAACCATTGACATAAAACCAAAAAGCAAACATAAAAGAGGTAGCTTTAAAAGAACTGTGCAATCATAAAAAAGGGAACAATTGGCTTTGACTGGTTATGGCTGCAGAGCAAGAAGGTAAGACAGAGGAAGATGTTGGGCCTTTGTGAGGAAGACTTCTGACTTCATCCCACCACCACCAGATAGAGACCCCTGCTACAGACAGCACATGCACCAGGGGGAGGGACAGTATGTAAATGAATTCCTGGAAAAATAATGAAAATGTAGATGGGTTCCAGGAAATCTGTTGAATATGCATGAGCTTGGCTTATAAATTTGTAATGCTTTTGCTTGGTGGGATTGAAGTTCGGTGGAGTGATTCCCCTTGCACCCAACATTTGTGCGTTCAGTGAAACCTGCTTTATAACCTGGCTTATATAGTCTAATTCTGCATGTCACTGCCCTGCCAGTAAGAAGGCTGGGTGTTCACAGCTTTCTGGATGGACAGCAAAGTCAACTGATTCAGGCCAAAATGTTCTCTCGTAACATACTGTGTCATGTTCAGTAACATAAACTTTGATAAAGAAGGGGAAGAGGGGACAGAAAGGGAGATGTTTGTTCTCCCAAGAAACCATCACACATGATGATCCCTGCTTTTCCTGGTAGTGGTTGAATATCTGGGAAGTAACAAATTATTTGCTTCTTGTGCATATGAATTTTGTTTTACCTAGCAAGTGGTCTTTATCTTAATCCATGTGTTCTCGCACTTCTACCTTTTCAATTCTCTCCTCTGTCACACCCAGGGAGGCTGAAAGAGCAGCTGTGTGGTAATTATCTGCTTGCTGGGATAAATCACAACAATCTTCATTTGGGAAAGGAACTAAATGGCTTTTCAAAAATACAACATTCAAGAACTGAAACTTTTTTTATTTAGAACAATGCAGAAGATTATTAGCCTACAAAGATTTCTGAGCCAGCAGGAAAACCTGTAATATCTGGCTCTATAATGACTAGATAGAGTAGGAAGAAAAGGAGGTGGAAGGAAAAACTCTGATGAATAGTGCTTACCTTTTACAATGAGCATCATTCAGATCAAGCAACATTAATTAAAAAAAATAATAATAATCAAGAGCTACTACAAATACAAGGAAGCTGTGAGAACATTGGGAACTATTAAGAGAGTCTGATGCCTAGAATTGTTTTTTTTTTTAATATATTACAAGCTATTTATAATTTACAAACAATTCTTGACATATCTGAAGCATGACATCCATATAGCAACTTAAAGAAAGTCTACTGATGCTGTAGCTAAAGTAGCATTTGGTTATAATTGTAAAAGCAGAGGACTGGCATTTACTTGTTTGGGATCCACACATTAATACAGCAAAACTGTAAAAACATTTCTATCAAGAACAGAAAGCACCCAGTAGTGTGTACAAAGTTACTGCTAGTAACAGGCCACAGACCTTGTACTAATTGAACTGTATGCTGAATGAGGAATGTTCCAGTGCTGTTGTGTTGCTGTCAACTTATTATGAGAAATGTCTGTATGAGCTAGAACTTGGTAGTGACTGTCTCTTGTTATGATGTACTTGGAGATAACACAAAAGATATTGAAAATTTGGGCACAAGTTGAAAGCAACTCAGTGACAAGAGTTGGTCACTGCAGAAGTGCTACTTGAAGCACAACAATCAAGACCTGTTAAAAGACAGCTTTTGCTTTAAGGATAAGATGAACAACTAAATGAAGGAAAAAAACAGATACTTTATGGGATAAGGTACCAGTGGTAACCTGAGAAAGTAATTCCTAAGAATTTCATAATGTAGTCCAACCATGGAGATCAAGTACTAAAAACTGTAAGTTAAACTTTTAAGAGTGCAAGTCTGAAAATATAGGAGGAAGGAGAAGGAGAATAAAGATTCCTATTTTAGTTGCAGTTTCCCTTGTGAAAGAGCTTTTTATTTATTGGTTTTTTTTTTTTTTTTTTTAAATTTTATTTTTATTTCATTTATTTATTTATTTTACCTCTTTGGCCTCAGCAATTAGTTGCCATTTTAAATTAAAAATGCCCTGTGCAATAACCACACTGCTACTGCTACTGTTTTCTGATGTTTCTTCCCTGGATTGTTTCAGTTTGCATTGCTATATATTTGATGGAAGAAAGACTGAGACAAGGAGCATAAGTAAAGTCAATGTCTAAATTAAGACAGAAAAAGATTCTTCTAGAAGTTTGCTTCTGTTCTGTCTTGTTCTATTTTTCTGAAATTTTGTGACCTTCAACCAAGTGTGGCTTTTATTTTACTAGTAAAATCTCTTATTAATAAAATTCCTATTTCCTCTCAGTACCGTAGGCAGTGTGATGTACCTATTCAGTTAGAATCATAGAATAATTGAATCATTTAGATTAGAAAAGATATTCATAGTCATCAAGTCCAGTCATCAGCCTGAACTATCAAGTCCTGTCACTAAACAGAGTCACTGAATGAAGTTAATCAAGTTGTATAGACATGAGCTTTATGTACTTAAAGGCAGTGCTGTTGCAGAAAAACATTAGTAGATTATGTTACTGGTATGGTCTAGTTTGTAACATGATTAAAGTATAACAGAATTTATAATATTAACATTGGTAACAATTTCAATCTTATTAGCTATGCTGTACACTAAAAATAATAGAAAGAAACAAAAACAATTAGATTTCAGAAACATCTTTAATATCTAATTAGGAATTCTTCTGGGAGAGAATAGGTAACTGATTTTTATTATTATTTTTTATCAATTAATATAAAAATACCAATTAAAAAGCTTTTTAGTTTGCCAGTGCAAACTGACTAACAAAAAATCATCAAGCAATTAACTAATTCCATGTTTTGCTGCAGAGGGATTTCCAGTGCTAAGGTTGAAATATTACTAAGGCTAAAGCTGTCACTAGAGACAAAAAGCGGAATTAACTGAAGATGGATGCTCAAAAGAGTGGATAAATAATGTAAGAATGATCAGAAGGGAAGGGGAAGGGACAGGAAAAGGAAAAAGCTTAAAAATAAAATGTCCAACAAAACACTGAAAGGCCTTCATACACACACCCTAGGCTGGATCACCAAAGAAGTCACTCAAAATCATGTAAGTCTTTTAACTACAGCACAGTTTGCTTGTCTGCTCAAGGAAAATCATTACTTCTATGACTTCTGTGACTTCCACATACCCTTATTATTCCATATTTCCTTCACTTTCTTTGATGTTTCAGACTAAGCTTCTAAACTTTTAAATTTTATATGCTGCCTGCCATCCCAATCTTACTTTTGTACTTTTGTGCCATTCTCAAAATTCATAGTCTCTATTTCTTCCACATATTAATTTCTGAAGCTAGTTGATGCATTTTACAATAATTATGTGTACAGAGAATGTATTTTTAAAGTGTATTTTCACATGAAGGTGAAGACCATTCCCAGTTATTACTTCCACAGTTTTTCAGGTAAAACAAAAACAAAAACAAAAAACAAACAAACAAAAACACTAGAAAGAGTCTCCATTTTCTGATATCTGTGCTTTGTTGATATGCTTGTTTCAGCAGACTAATTTTATTTTCTTCTATTTGCTTTCGACATAAAAATGAAAAAACAAATAAAACAAAACAAAAAACACCATTCCAAACTCCTCAGCTTCTTTGGACACTTACACTGAAGAAAATGTTGTCTGGTAGTAAAAAGGTGGAAGGGAGTTTTTTACAAGTAAAATCACTTTATTCAAATCCTGAAGCTCAAGAAGAAAAGAATCTATTTAGCTTTTATACTTATCACTCGTATCCTCTGTTTCTCTTTCCAAAGAACAATGCAGGTCAGACCAGGAAAAACTAGAAAAGAAATTACCAGCACATGATATATGTGTTAAGAAGGAGTATGGAGGTTTTCCATATTGCATGTTCACAGTGCATTACTATCGACCCATAAAGTTCAGGGAGGACATAATAAATCAATGTTTGTTAACATATGCATAAGTAGGAAAAGGCAATTTCATGGGTCAGACAACATAGTCATGAAATCTCTGTAGTGCAGTGACTCTTGAGAAGGACAAAGTTAGAATGAAAAAATACTTTGACTTTAAAATGCATTTTGATTTTTGTTGTTGTTGTTATAATTTTATCAATATCTCTTAACTTTTTTAGCGATTGTTAGCAACATACTTGTAAAAATTCAGATTGGAGTTCAAAATATTTAAGGTAGATTTTTGGTTTATTTGTTTATTGGTTTTCAAAAACAATTTTATTGGTGGGGAAAAAAAAGAAAAAAGAAAAAAAAGAAAAAACAAAATCAATAGAATTAAATCTGTAATGTAAACTTAAGATGTTGATGGCAGGGGAGGATTAACAAAAAGTATAGAAATAAACCCTGAGAGGTTAAACTTATATATATATAATATATATATATATATATGTGGCAGATAAGATCTACTGTAATCACCAGTCATTGGTTCTTATTCATCCCAATCCAATTCTGCTCCTGAATTTTTTTCTCCTAATGATATAAACCTTACCTATACCAGAGCAAAGACCGTATCTATTCTACAGGACGTTGTGACACGCTACTGTAATTAACATTCTTTTTCTTCTGATAAAGACCAGATAAACAAAATATGTATTAATGTCTATTTATCTAATAGTTGTATAAGGCATTTTATTAGACAGCAAAATTGTTTATAGCTTGCACATTCAGTAATAAAATGTCATCAACATTGCCATTTGTAAAAAAGAAATCATTTCTTGATCAAGGAAATTATATATCTACATTTTTACTTATTCATAAAATACTATATATTATATCAAACACAACACAATGCATCCTAATATATATATAAACATATATACATATACATACATACATACATACATATATATATATATATATATATATATATATATATTCACAGTTCTGCCTCAAAATCTTCACTGGTTTCAGGTGTAGTTCAGTATCAATGTCAGTGGAGGTCTGGACAGACAAAGGGCATCATTTTAACAAAGCTCAGTATGATGAAATTTGAGAAGAAATCTGTTGGAATACATGTGTGCCCCGGTGCCGCACAGTGGTAGAATTGCTGCTTGCAACACCGGAGGCCCGGGTTCAAATCCTCCCTGTGGCGCAAGTGGTAGAAGTGCCGCTCTGCTACACAGAGGGCTCGAATCCCGGGAGTTGGACTCGATGATCTCTAAGGTCCCTTCCAACTCACACGATACTGTGATACTATGATACTATGATGATGACAGAGACTGGAGTACTGTATATGTATTAGTTTCATTAGACACTTTAACAAGAAGTTAAAGAAGTCCTTAAGGACAAAAACAATCTGAAAATATGAACCAGGAGTTCACTCCTGTGAACCAGGAGTTATACAACAAACATCTGCATCTTTAAAACAATCTTTTTTCTTGCTATCTTCACTTTATGTATATTACCCTTGAAAAATTTACAGGATTATATTCCTAGAAAGGCTTATGTAACTATATCTACAATAGAATTCTCTTCAGCTTAAACTATTAAAGGTTTTATTCACCTACATTAGCCTGCACATTACCAAGAAAGGAGAATATGATAGAAGTATGCAGATAGATAGATCTACATCTTTATAGATAGAATATATGTATATATGTATTTAATTAGAAAATAATAATAATAATAATAAAATAGTTACTAATTTAGATCTAGACAGCGGTGTTACAAAGTTGACTTTCTGTGTAATTTAGAAATAATAATATATGATTGATTAAAATACAGAATTAATAAAAATAGTATAAAATAAAAAATAAGAAGGGAAAAAAGACTATGCATATACATTCTCTAAATTAATTCTAATAATTGCCCATTTAAAATTAAATAGATAAATAGTCATATAAATAGACGGATAAATAGATAGGTAGATGGATAAATTGTCCTTCATGTAAAACAAACTAGCTGGTCGACAATTTTATGAGAAATAAATAAATAAAGGTGTGCAATACTTATTATTATTATTATTATTATTATTATTATTATTATTATTATTATTGGCATTTCCCTTTTTATACATGCTTAAAAATCTAACAAACCAATAAATAAATGGCCTGTATCTTTGCTCTCTGTGGATTTTGAACTCTAGATTATTCATGCAGTTCAGACTTTAAAACTTGTATATATCAGACTGGACAATTGACTTTGAAGTCCAATTCATATCAAATTAGTCATCAGCAATAAATAAAAAAATAAAAAATAACAAAAATGTAAATAAAAAAGTCTACATCAGAGATATATATTCCATATTTAATCACCACAGATTTATTGTAGGAACAAAGCAATATATTCACTTTAGGAATGTTAACACATCTTTCCCTGTTATACATTTCTAATTACAGACCTTTAATATTTTTTCCTAATTGTTCTAGAAAGAAATGGATGTTTTCTTGTATATTTTATAAATTAAATTAGAATCAAGTATAGAAATAATACTTTTTTCTATTTTTATTTTTATTATCTTTTATTTTTATTAATCTCATTGTATGTCAGTCAACTTCAAGAATAAGTATTGCTGAAATTAGCTTATTGTATAACTACAGTTCCTGAAATATTAACATTCTGATTTGAAAGGAACATTTCTACATGCACATATCTTATTATAACATATCATGTGTGTAAATTTGTATAAATATATCTCCCAATTTATTCTAAATCCATGCAACGGGTACAGTAAGCAATAATATATATATATATATATACATTTTGAAAATCTCATTATTTATTATTAAGATATTTATAATCATTTTTTACTTGTCAAGAAAATAATTGAATTTATATATAAATATATTTATGTATATATATATATATAATCATAGAATTACCCAGTTTGGAAAAGAACTTGAATGTTTATGTGTGCATATGTGTGAGATGGAAAAAGTACTTAATGTAATATCTAATAGGGCCTTAAGTGTGCATATATATATCTGCATGTATGAAGGACTAAATTCACATTATTTAGTTCTATCAATACAAGCAAAGTGGTTAAAAAAGAGTTCAGAAAACTCAAACACTTTTTAACGTCACAGAACAGAGAAAGAGCTGTCTAGTACTGTTGACTGTAGTCATATACTGGAGAAACTGTTTCTCAACAGAGAAAAATAATAGTTCTAAGGATAGTTCTACTGATAGGAAACTATCTAAACTAAGAGTGTATATGTCTTAGTTTCATAAAATTGTTCAAAATCAGAGTCAGATTTCATTCCACAATAGTATAGAGAAGTGCATTAGCTACTGCTAAAGGGAATGTGAGATTTACTTTAAAAATGTATTTGGATATAAATATTCTAATTCATGAAAATAATTCAAGATTTCATAATACTTTTAAAAAGAGTCTCCTAAATTAGTAACAGATGATTTTGGATCACATATAAGTACTACATATGCTTTTCAGAAAATGCCATTGTCTTCCACAAAAACATGAATAGAGTTGTATTGTAGTATTTAGCATATTTCCTAGAAATGTGTAAGGTAAAGCCAGAAATGCATTAAGTGAGCCTTATTAAACTTAACTTACAATACTTGCTAAACATGTGTCAGCTGAGTTCAAAAATCCCTGAAATCAGAAAACACTCTAGGCTATATATTATCCTAGCACTTTAATATTTAGAATATGTGTTGTAACAAAATAAAAACAAGCCATTGAGAAGTAATAGGTTTTTTTGTTTTTGACATTCTGCTTTTTTCCATTTTAGTGTTATTTAGTAGAAGTAATTAATGTGTTTGATCAATACCTAGATTTTAAGGAGACCTTTTTAAATAAATCACTTTGTACATTTTAAATCTTTTCTTTTATGAAGAGTTTTTTGTCTATTTTGTTTAGTCCACCATTTCTGTGGTATGTTTTATTAGAAATGTTCCATAAACCAAAGAAAGGAACGCTTTCTTCTCTCAGGTAGTCAAAGTTAGGAAGAAATCCATAGAAAGAGAGGAAGACAGCATTTTCTCTGAGAAAAACTGAATAGCTCAAATGGACAGAAAGTAATATGTTTTCTGTAGGCCCAGAAGGAATAACTCTGTTCTACATATAGAGGCTTATTAGAGCTTTTGGTGACCCCAAGTACTCTTAAAAGTTGCCTGAGGGGAGAAAAAAAAAAAAAAAAAAAAAAAAAGAAAAGTCATTCTGTAAGGGTCAATTTATATATATATATATATATTTCTATATCCTTCATATTCACTTATTCTTAGAGCACTAGTGATTTGATTTTGCTTGGTTTTGACTTGGTTTTTGGTTTTTCTTGTAAGAAAAATTATGAAGGATAAGAAAGCTTTTCACTGTTTCTGATGTGCCTGTCTGAGGCAGAACAGGCAGATCCAAATTAAAGATCCCAGATGATTTGCAAACCCATTACAAAACTGTGGTTAACAGTTGTGGTGTGGTTAACTCAATGGTTTTAGTGGATATCATCATCACTGGAGCATGTGTGGTGTGTTCTAGATAGAGTAAAAACAGCTTCAAGCAGCATCCAGAAGATCTGAATATTGTGGAAACATAAAACATCTAACCACATATACCATACAGGAACTGTATTTCTGTAAGTCTAAAAATTTTATATAAGGAAGGTTTTGCTAAATTGCAGTTTCCTTTTTTTTTATTTTTATTTTTATTTTTTGTTTTGCAAGTCATCAATTGATGCTGTAAGTTAAATTAGAGACTAAAGAAAAGAACTTTGTGTGTTTTGCTAATTCATGGCCAGCTGGAAGTCAAAGCAATGTGTGCTTAACTATGTTTTACATGAAGCAGTCTCTGTGTATTTGTTCTGATTTCTCAAGGGGAAATAATTACTGTTTATAAAAGATTGTCCATTATTACCTAATTAAAGAGAAAATACATTGTATACCAGGAAATATCTTGCTTCTATTCTTTATAATAACAGAAATACTTCTGTACTGATATTGTGTTCCAAAAATACTTGTTATATGTTTAAGGTACTATTCTAGTTAAGTAAGACACACACACACAAACAAACAAACAAACAAAAAACCACAACAGCAACAACAAAAAGACCAAAGAAACAAACAAAAAAACCCAAAACAATACAATATTCAACCAAAGTGAATGAAGAAGCGGCAGGAGGTGCACCAGCCATTACTTTCCTGTTCATGCTGGTAACACTGATGGAAGGCAGGATGCCATTGGCCTTCTTGGCCACCTGGACACACTGCTGGCTCGTGTTCAGTTAAGCATCAATCAATACCCCCAGGTCCATTTCCTCTACACAGTCTTCCAGCCACTCTGCCCCAAGCCTGTAGTGTTGCCTGGGGCAGTTGTAGCCAAAGTGCAGGACCCATCATTTGGTCTTGTTGAACCTCATCCAATTGGCTTCAGCCCAGCTATCCAGCCTGTCCAGATCCTTCTGTAGGACCTCATTACCCCCAGGCAGATCAACACTTCCAGCCTACTTGATGTCATCTGCAAACTTACTGAGGGTGTACTCAGTGCCCTCATCCAGGTAACCAATTTACAACACTTACCAGCGTTAAAGCCTCACAGTATGTTGGATCAGTCTCTAGATATTCCAGCTACCTTGCTTAGAAACTTCAGTGTTCACAAAAAAGAGAGCTAAAGTTTAGTTTGAAAGTATTGTTAACTAAAATAAATAAATAAACAAACAAGTAAATAAATAAACAAATAATTTTGAGATTAGTTTACAGTATTAGATGTCTCCTGTAAAATAAACAACTGTGGAGATGATCAAATATCTGCAAGCACATAGAATTAAGTAATTTTTCATAGTTTTTTCTTCAGGGAGAAGATCTAAATGCAAATTTTTAAAAGTGGAAGACTGTGAACAGGGTAGAAACAGAAAACAAATACTAGGAAAAAACAAAAGCCTCAAAAAAAAAAAAAAAATCAAAAATATCACCATGAAGTAGTAAGTACAGGTCATATTCATGGTGCCCCAATGTAATTCCATACATCTTCACAAAGGAAGATATAGATGTTAGTCATGTTCAGCCTATGAAACTGTAGGTCTGCCTATTCTCATTACGCATCTTTTTTACACAGCAGATTTGTAACCTAGATAGCTGAGGAAGGAAGGCAGTAATGTATTTCAGCTTTTTACTGTGAAATACTTATTCCGCTTTTCTGAAAGAATGAGGAATATATTATCCTTTCTGTTCCTTTGGGCTACTTCACTGTTCAGAAGTAGTTATTCAGGGTATATTTCTGTCTTGAGTTCTGTGATCATTTTAGAGCTTACCAGGCTGCATTTCTATAACCAGGCATCTAAATTCTAAGGCTTTTTAATGTATTTGTAAATCAGTCTGCATACTATCCACAAAGAGACATAGGAATAAATGTGACATAGCTACATAAACGGTCTCTTCTCCATTGTAAGAGTTAAGTATTCTTAGGGTATAAGATAATTTTTAGCGTAACGAGCATAATTTTTCAACCTTGTATATCTGCATGCTCACTGTGGTCTTACTGCGTTATGAGCATAAGAAAGGTCTTTTGTTTCAAACTGATGTTTGACATGGAACATTAATGATCCTGTTCATGCTAATAGACCTGCCCATATTTTTCTAAATGTAGGTACACGTGTAAAAACTTACAGAATAAAAATGCTTTCTTCAAATTAAATATTTTGTATTTATTCATGTCAGTTAGTGAGACTACTTAAAGCTGAAGTGGCCTTAATTTTCTTTGTGGTCTTAAACAAGAATTTGTGATAGCTGACAGAAAAAGAAAAGCATTATGGCAATGAGAAAAAAATCAAGCTACCTTAAGAAGACAAAGGGAGAAGAGAGATTCAGATGTGAGGACTATATGAATACCTGAACTCTTCAGGGTCATGAAACCTATTCCAGCACTGGTACATTCTTTGGCTGAAAGCACAGTACATTACTTTAGTATTTCGCTCAGTCTATTAAAGATCCAACTGTGAAAAAAAAAAATAAAAAAAAAAATTAAAAAAGAGAGATGACAAAATGACTTAGATGCCTCATTTGATGTTGCAGTTGTTTCTGCCGTTCAACTATTATTTTCTATCACCTTGGTTTTATGGTCCTTTTTTTTTTTTCTTTTTTTTTTTTTTTTTTTTTTTTTATAACAGTGTAAGAAAATAATAATATCATTATACAAAGCTCGTCCTGTTAACTTGGTGTATGCTGAATGTGATACCTTTTTATGTGTTTTTTAAAGTAATTGGACTAAGAACAGAACAAAATCTCAGTTCTCTGAATTTCAGAAGATTAAAGACTGCTGTAAGTACATTGTGGTTTAACCCAGCAGGCAGCTCAGTGGCACACAGCTGTTGACTCACTCTCAGACTCCCAGTGAGACGAGAAAGAACTGGAAGAAAAGTAAAAGTTGAGATAAAGACAGTTTAACAAAACAGAAAAGGAAAGGAAAATAATAGTAATAATAATGATAAAAGAATATGCAAACAAAAGATACACAAAGCAATTGCAATAGGGAGTAGCATCACGCAAACCCACCCTACTTCTGCTAACTAACCCCAGTTTTATAGTTCATCAAAACACTACATCATATTGAAAATCCCTTTGAGCAGTCTTGGTCAGCTGACCTGTTTTGTTTTTTTTTTCAGCTGGCAGAATGAGTGCCAGCTTATTGTGCACCTCCACATTCCTCATTGGTATGGCCCTATGAGAAGCAAAAAAATTCCTTGAGTTTGTGTAAGTACTGCTCAGCAAAAAAAAAAAAAAAAAATTAAAAAAAAAATAAAAATCTGTGACTTATCAACATTATCCCTATCTTAAACCCACAACACAGCATTCATTCTAGCTACTAGAAAGAAAATTAGCTCTGTTACAAGAAAAGAACAGGACAATTAGCTAAAAGCAAAGCTCAAGAATCATACATCATTAAGAATCCAGACTCCATTTAACTTGCCTCATTTTACAATTCTTGTAGTGTTCATACTGTATACAGTCCCAGTTGCTTATTCTCATAGTTCCTCCAAGGCCACATAATAAGAGTACTGGGTCCTTCCTAATGTCTAGCACTACTGAAGACAAGTCCACAAATACCTCTTTTCACAAATACTGTTTTCAGGTACTGGTTCTCTTCTTCTCTGAGACTGAGTCCACCTCAGATTCTGTTAAGAAATTGTGCAGGCAAATAATTTTAGGAAAGGCAAGAGATTCTTGTTGGTGTAAAGTTTAGGATCCCTTACTGCACAGAGGTAAGGACAGTTATTTTGACTGGCAAGTGCAAAATCTTGCTATTTTGCTGATTATTCTTTTCCCTGGAGGGAAATATATATGATAATCAGATTGACTTTTTGCAGAATGGATTTCTCATTTCCATTTTATTATTACACTAATTGTTCTCAGTGTTTTTCTTATACTTTGTTTTTATCTTGTGCAAGTTTTCTTCATCATCTATAAGCTGAAGCAAAATTGTAAACAGAACTAGAGACAGCTGACATTATGACAGCCATGTTGATTACATTTTTTCCATTTCCACAGACATCTTACACCCTCACAAAGCTAGATTTGCTCCCCATCCATCTTGATGCTGGCCCTGCATCCCTGTATGAGTGTAAAACATCTCAGTTCTCATCTTATCTTGGGTCACTGTGTGTGGCCAGGTCTTCAGGTCAAGTAGACGCAAAGCTCTTTTTATTCGAGGGTTCCAACCTAGACATCAGTTGAGGGGATAAATTAGGTTGGTTTTATATTTGTTTTTATTTGTTTGATTATTTGCTTTATTCTTTCTTTTTTCATGGTTTGATTTTAGTGTTTCAGACATTCCATTATCACTTTTTTTTTTTCTTTCTCCCCCCTTCCCCCCACTTCTGAAGCCATCCTCAGAGACTCCAGAAGAAGAGTGATACAGATTTCTTGATCCTCTTATAACATTGATCTCTTCACATCAATTCAAACAAAAGAATCATAGACATGAGCTGAAAAAGATGCTTCCTTCATACTTATTACTTTGCTCTCATTAGTTTGCTGACAAACTTTGATCTATGGGAAGTGTTTTTTGTTTTGTTTTGTTTTGTTTTTCTTTTTCTTTTTTTCTTTTTCTTTTTCACCAGGACACTAAATTATTCAAACCCTGAGATATCTGTATGCCTTTCTGTCTTATGATACTAACCCAATTTCTGAAATTCAGCTCATGTCAGATGAAGTATGTGTAACCACTCATATAGTAAAAAACAATATTAATAATAATAGTAAGTTTAACTAGTATACAATGCTACCCTCATCTATCTTTGTTTTGATCATGTAGAGTATAGAATTAACTAGACAGTTCATACACTGCATCTTACACTGCTGTGCTTTTTTAACAGTCTAAATTTGTATGGTGTACCGCATATTATGTAGTAGACAGAAGTGTAATGTAACCTCCCTGGCTTAAGACAACACTTTCTGGATACAATATCATTGCAACAAAGCCCACACTTGTCCAAGGCACTGTTTCTTTCTCTTTTGACTTAGGTAATTAATGATTGTCCAATAGAAGGGCATGTATTGCACATTAACACCTTCAGAGGGATTATGATTTAATTTACAATTTGTCCTTGAAGCAAAATAACGTTACTGAGGAAATTCTCCAGTACTAGTACAGCTGTAGTGCAAAGCAAACAGCGCATTCATGAAAGATTAAAAAAAAAAAAACAACAAAAAAAACAAAAAAAAAAAAACACAACAACAACAACAAAAACTTTGCACAACAACAGCAGGAAAGAGGAGTGAGAAAATGGGAGAAAAACAGCCCTACAGACATCAGTGCAGAAGTAGAGCAGGAGATGCTTCAGACATAGAGCAGCAGCTTCCTACAGCCCAGGAGGGGCCCACAGAGAAGTAAGCTGTCCCCCTGCAGCCCATAGGCACCAGATCTCTACATGAAGCCCACCAGGCTGCAGTGAATGAGGCCTGAAGGAGGCATCACCCACGGATACCCCTGCAGAAGCATTCCAGACTGGAGCTGCTGCCTGCTGTGGGGCAGGAGGGTTGGAGGAGCTTCCGTCCCTGGTGACGTGTGGAGCAATGCCTGAGGGGTGTGCCCTCTGGTAGAGAGCCTTGTTGATGTGGTGCCTAGAGAGCTTCAGACTGTGGGAAGCTCACACAAAACATGTTTGAAAAGGATGACATCCCATGGGAGGGACATAACACTGTAGCAGGGCAAGACAGTGAAGATGAATGAACAGCAGATGACAGCGCATTATGGACTGACCAGAGCTCCAGTTCCCCTACTCTGTTTAAGGGGAGGAGGTAAACTAAGGAGATAGAAAGAAGATGGTTTTTGTTTGATTATAGTTTTCACTGTTCTAGTCTGTTATTAACATACAGTAAATTATACAAATCTTCCTGTGCTGTCTGTTCTGCCTTTCATTTTAATTGGTAATCTCAGCCATTGAGCTCTCTTTCATCATATTTTCTCTCCCAATTGCTTTGAGAAGAGACATGAGAGTAGTATAGAGTACACCTAAACAGCAGCGTGAAACCATCGTACTTTCTTAACTTCTTCAGTGCAAGATCAACACTGGGTTGATCTTTAAACTCATTTGCAAATCTTTATTGTAGAAAGAAAATCCTACTGCTGTTTACACAGCCAAACGACATAAAATAATTTTCTTATTAATAAGGATGTATTTTTCTTAATGTTTTGAAGCAGCAACTCACATTACATTCTTACAGCAATGTGTTTACAAACTATGAGTGTTCCACTGCAAGAGCAACGTCAGAAGAATCTGGTATCTGGAATGTGGTCAGAGAACTACAAAATAAAAAATCCTACAGATGTCTTTTAACCAGTCAGATATTTCATATGATAGGGGCCTCTCACATGCTTCGGTCATCTCTATAGATTTGCAGACTTTCATTGGAATTTGTTTTTATTTATTTAACCACCAATTGGAGTCCACTAGCTGGTACTAGCCACATCATCCTTATTTCCTCTACCTGTCAAAACCATGGTTAGCAGAATTCAAAATGGCAAGATGGTGTCCTTTAGGTTTTGTATATTTTGCCTTGTGCTTGAATGAAAGTTTGACAGATTTAATTCTTGTGGAAGATATCTACAACTACAAGAATGAGCAGTAAATGCTACAAGAACCAAAGCCTTTGTGCCTTAACAAATTAGAACTGCTAGAAACAGCATTGTCAACTGCTGTTCCTATGACCAGTAGTTCTTACACTCTGAAAAGGAAAAATATCTTTTATACACAATATTTTTAAAGTACTTAGAAACATTTTCCAGGGGGATTTGTTCCATGACCTCTCATTTGACTTAGTTAGTTGAGGCTGAGCAGTCTATAATTCATTAGATCTTCCTTTTTGTTTTTACTGAAGTTTGGTGTGACATTCTTCTTTCTCCAGTCATTGCCTTACTTAGACATATGTTTCTGAAATTGTCACATCAGCATATATGGTTATCTTCTCAAAAAAGTTCGTAATTATATATGCATCCTTTTTCAAACAAGCATGTGTTTGTTTATTTATTCACTTATTTAATTTTCCTTAGGTATAAGAGCAGTATAATGGATACTATGCAGAAATTTATGCACTAGTAGTTTCAATATATTTTTAATACTGAAGGTATTTGTAATGAGGATTTCTTACTATACATCTCTTCTTCAGAAAAATTAGTAAAGAAAGCAGTAGGTATAAATCATTATTGAAACTATGTGGAGAAAAGAAAAAAAAAAAAGAATTATCATTATGATATTAAAGGAAACAAGGCTTTTATGAACATGAAGAATGTTAGCAGAGTACCATTTTTGTTTTCAAGGACTGGTCATGTTTTATGTTTTTCATCTGTTATCATTATGTAAAATGCAGAGTTATATGCAGCTGATAGAGTTGAAAAGAAAACATCACAGTAAAAGAACAGAATATCACATAGGAAGAAAAAAGATGATATAAATAGGACAATATACAGAACTATGTCACATAGGTGCAACTGTTTCAGAATGATAATGAACATCTGATCTCTAAGTCAGAATCTGACTGCAAGTACCTTAATAAAAGAGATATCACTTGATCACAGAGTATTAAACAGCATGATATGCTGTTTAACAGCTCATATGAAAATGAAAGTATACTGATGAAGTATTTCTGGCAACATTTTACTGCAATAAGTTATAGTTATCAGTACTAAGTACTAAGTTATAAGTTATATATAAAGACCAATAAGTTATAGGTGAAAGCAAAGGAAACGTCAAAGAAGAACAAAATAACAGCACACTATTTCTTCTGTTATGACTAGAAAAATATAGGCTGGTTAATTTCTATTTACAAATATATCAGAAGAGCAAAAGGATTATTTAAGACACATAAACCTCCATTTAAGAAGGTTTTTAAAACAATCTTGATTATCTATGAAAGGATCTTGAGAACTGGAAGAAAGTAAGTATCATACCTGTCTTCCAGGATGTGAAGGAGGGAACTACACATAAATAAGCCTCAGTTCTTCCCTGGAGGGTGATGAACCAAATATCTTTGGAATCTATTTTCAAGCACATGAAGAAGAAAATAGTGATTGGGAGTTGTCAGAGTTAATTACAAAAATCATGCCTGACTAGCCCAATAGCCTTCTGTGATGAGAAGTCTCGCTCTACTGAGGGAGCAGAGGATGTTGTTTTAGACAAGCTGGAGGAAGGATTTCAGGAATATGCTACCAGAGCATCCTCATCTACAAACTGATAAAATATAGGCTAGATAAACTAACAGTGAAGTTGATAATAAATTGTCTGGGCAGCTGGTGTCAAGGGGCAATTATAAGTGTGGCACAAAATTTATCTCGAGGTCATCACTACTTGTATGCTCACAGGATCAATATTGGGGTGAGCACTGTTTAATATCTTCATTTGGAAGCTGGATGCTGGAATAGAGTGCATCCTCAGCAAGTTTATGGATGAAAATAAAATTGATAAGAGTGTTTAGAATTCTTTAAAATTGGTGGTTGATCAGATGGATGTGTTGTCTTTTAAAGGGTCCTCGGTGAGGTATCACATTTAAAAAGTCAGTCTTCATGAGTTCAAGGATTATTTTGCAATGTATTTATTGCTGATGTTTGTTAATATCTTGATTCCATTTTAAGAAACAGTCAATGACCTCTCATCGTAATGTCAACTGAATGGCAACAGAGACAGCCTAACAGTGAGATTAAGCATTCATTTAAGCATGAATTGACTAGCTCCTGCAAATCCAGAGAGGTTTAATGTGTAAAATTGGTGCTTGTAAATAAATTCACTGACAGCTGACTTTTTGTTTTCTAATGATAGGCAACATTAATCTCAATCTAAGGGCTGAACATTACTCGGATAGGAATGCTTTTTATTAAGATGAGGATAACCTAATCTCATTCCTTAATTTGTCTACTAAAATTATACAGTTTATTTTGTTGATAGGTATTGCTGATATCAGTCTCATCATATTAATCACACTAAATAATATATGCAATTACATCTTAGGAATACATTAGATGATAGATACAGTTTGTGAAATCTTCAAATTAAATGTAGCCAGAAAAGGCAAGTGGACAAACTGGAAGTTAACAGTAAACCCTCACTGATGTTATTCAGATTATTTTTGAACCATTAAATATATTTGTCATTCAAACTGTTCTTTGGTAGGGAAAAAAAAAAAAAAAAAAAAGAGAGAGAGAGAGAGAAAGAAAGAGAGAAAGAGAGGAAGAGAGAAAGAGAGAAAGAGAAAGAAAGAAAGGAAGGAAGGAAGGAAGGACGGACGGAAGGAAGGAAGGAAGGAAGGAAGGAAGGAAGGAAGGAAGGAAGGAAAGAAAGAAAGAAAGAAAGAAAGAAAGAAAGAAAGAAAGAAAGAAAGAAAGAAAGAAAGAAAGAAAGAAAGAAAGAAAGAAAGAGAAAGAAAGAACAGAAAAGGGAGGTAAAAAAATAAAAAAATAAAAAGTTGTTTTATGTGCAAATGTTTTTCCATTTCACTGAGACCCAGTATCACTTTGCCCTTTTTTATTCATAATGTACTGTCACCTCATGCATGAAATTACAAAGTTAAAAATACAGAAAACATTTCTATATGTTAAAAATATTCCCTACCTAGCATGAATTTCCGTTAGTGTACTTCTTTTTGTTTTGTTACCAAGTATGAAATTCTGTCACATTTTATACAGTAGAATAACTAGACACTAATGTTACACCCTGACTTCTCTAAAGCACTGTGACTTCACTCAGAATTTAAACAGTTCATACTTCAAGTTAATCAATTTCATTACCTCAAAAAGCCATCATTGTTTCCCAGAGTTGTTATTTCAAAAAGGGAATTAGGTACATTTACGATTTATCACTTGCTTCAAAGCACCACTAAAATGTTATATTTTATACAGCGACTTATTTAAAGAGTTACAACTGTCCAATAACTTTCAGAAGATATGGAGCCTATTTGACTATATTTCACTGCATGTTATTTCTAAGTCCTGAGTTACCTTTGTTCAAGCTACCCTTTATTATCATAAATGCATGAAAACTTGGTAGCTTGTTTTGTTATTATTTCCATGAACAAAATTTGAAGCCCTCATGTCCTGAAATAAATTTTGAGGTATAACTTTGGCTTATATATATACAAGATATATGCATTATATTTATACATATAAAATTACTAATATATATATATGAAATAGTATATAATCAGTTAAAAAATGGCTGAGGTTGGAAGTGATCACAGAAGCATAGAATCATAGAATGGTTTGGGTTTGAAGGGACCTTTAAGTTCACCTAGTTCCAACCCCCCTGCTATAAGCAGGGACAGCTCTACTAGACCAGGCTACTTAAAGTCCCATCCAGGCTGGCTTTGAATGCTGCCAAGGAGGGGGCACTCACAACCTCTCTAGGCAACCTGTTCCAGTGTCTTACCACTAGCCAATAAAGAATTTCAGAATTCACCACTCACCAGTAAAAAAAAATTCTTCCCAATATATAGTCAAATCTATTTTCTTCCAGTTTAAAACCATTTCCCCTTGTCCTTTTTCTATATGGCCCCATAAAAAGTCCTTCCCCAGCTTTCCTGTAGGCCTCCTTCAGGTACCAGAAGGCCACTATAAGGTTTTCCTGGAGCTTTCTCTTCTCCAGGCTGAAGGGCCCCAGCCCTCCCAGCTTGTCTTCATAGGGGAGGTGCTCCAGCCCTCTGATCATCTTCATGGCACTCTTCCAGACCACTCCAACAGCTCAAGTTGCTTCTTGTATTGGGAAGTCCATAACTCGACACAAAACTCCAGGTTAGGTCTCACAACAGCAGAGTAAAGGGGCAGAATCATCTCTCTCGACCTGCTGGTCACACCTCTCTTGATGCAACCCAGGATACGGTTGGCTTTTTGGGCTGCAAGCACACGCTGCCAGTTCATGTTGAATCTTTCATCAACCAGTGCTCCCAAATGCTTCTCCTCAGGGCTGTTCTCAAGCCATTCACCACCCAACTTCTATCTGTGCTTGGAATTGTCCCAACCCAGGTGCAGGACCTTGCACTTGGTCTTCATGAGGGTGGCATGGGCCCACAACTCAAGCTGTCCAGGTCCCTCTGGATGACATCCCTCTAGCTTGTCAACTGTACCACTCAGCTTGGTATTGTCTGCAAACTCGTTAAGTGTGAAGTCCATCCTGCAGTCCATGTTGCCTACAAAGATTTTAAATAACACTGATCCCATCACTGATCCCTGAGGAATGCCACTTGTCACTGGCCTCAACTTGGACACTGGTCTGCTGACTTCAGTTCTCTGAATGTAATCATCCAGACAATTCTTTGTCCAGAAAATGGTCCATTCATCAAATCCATTTATGCTTTTGAAGGTATATAAATGATATGAGAACTTGTAATAAACGATTCAGATCATTCATATTTGAGTCCGTGCATCAGACTCAGCATCTGCTAGCAGCACTTTGCCTGATGCAGTGCAAGATACCTTCAACCTTTTTAGCATCAAGGACACATTGCTTACACGTGCTCAACTTGGTGTCCAACAGGAAACCCGTAGGTTATTTTCTGCATAGCTATTTTCCACCAGTGTCCTCTAGCATGTATTGATGCCTGAGCTTGTTGTCCGGATGTAGGACTTACCATTTCTCCTAGTTGAACTTCATGAAATTCTTATCCATCCCTTCTCTCCAGCATGTTGAGGTCTATCTGCATGGCAGCAAAACAACTTGGCCACTCCCATTGTTTTCTGAGGCAGCTGATGCTCATTTCAGTTGTATGCATAAATAAATAAATACATAAATTAAATAAAAATAAAAATGAAATAATCTGGTACCTTGAAGACCAGAGGAAAGATAGCACTTCAGATTTTTATTTTTATTTTATTGTTATTATTAATTTGCTTTTCTCTTTCTGCTTTTATTTTCTTTTGTTTTCTCTATAGGGACTATTCTGCTACAGACAGAAGACTGTTGCCAAAATTCCACAGGAAACAAGCAACAGTGTAAACTCAGACTGAAGAAAGCAACCTGCTACTGTATTCTAAAGCAGCATTTAGTCATCAATGAGTAATAAATTTAATGTAAAAAAAAAAAAAAAAAATCAGAAAAATCAGAAAAATCAATACGATTTAATTAAAGAAAAGAAGCTGTTTCCTTTGGGTGTACAGAAGGTTTCATCTTCTATGAATGAATCAATAGCAAATAGTGACTAAAAGCTTAATGCACTGTCACTAATATCTAAAAAACCTGGGTTTATGATCCCAGTTGTACGAAAGCTAAAACAGAACAATGTTGTCCATGTTTCACATCTATCAGTTTTCTGGGCAGCAGTGACAAAATTCATGAAAAATATACCAATTACATGACACCAGCATGTGAAAGTATCTATGAAGAAATGAAATTTGTCATCTCTAAAAATAACATTTACTAAAAAACTAAATATGAAATTAAAAAAAGAAAAAGTATTTACTCTATGAGAACTGCAAAAGAAAAAACAAACAAACAAAAACAAACAAACAAACAAACAAACAAAAAAAACACCTATTAATAGATTAATAGATAACTATGAAAAAATAAACTGGAGAATATTCCCAGTTTCCAAGATTCTAAGAATTGCATAAATGTTACAACATTTTTTTAGAGAAGTTCAGGGAAAATAAAGGAAACAAAGTAAAGATAAGGAAAAAAGTTTATGGTCTAAAAGAAAAACAAAGAAAGAAAGATACATCTCATCATATTTGATGCTTAGTGTAATGTCTGGACTAAGATGAAGTCTGGGTCTTACTAAAAACAGCTAATCAGGACCTTCAAGGCCAGCCCTGTAGCTCATTCATAAAGTCAGTATCTAAGTGTTGGGTTAAAGTTATTGCAAAAATTATGGAAAAGAAGTATAGACTCCTTTCTACCCATTTCTATCCTTAAACAGGTTGAAACTTCACTGAAACATTGAGTTGACTCCATGACTCAATGACATCAACTCCTAAACTCTGTGATGAGCAATGAAATTGATCAGCTTTGAAGTGAGAAATTGCCTGTTACTTTATTCCCCTTCTAAGTTCATACCTGGGGGAGATTAGTCCACTTTTAACTTTTTTGGTATATTGAGGTTGTGTGGCTTCTTTATTTATGTTGTTTGTTGTTGTTGCAGTCATTATTATTGTTTTGGTGTATTTTATTTTTATTTTATTTTTTGTTTGTTTGTTTATTTATTTGGCAGCTCTTCAGTGTTCCTCTCCTTTGCCTCTTCTGGAATCTGCTGCATTTGGTACTGGTACTTCTATGGTATGTACATTATATGACATAAATCCACTATTAAGAAGTGTAACCTATGATAAGACTGTTACAGTTTGAAATCACAAATATTTTCAATATCATTGCCAGGTAACTTTCCTCCCCTTTTGTATCTTGACAGATAGTTTTGATAGATTTACAGACAATTCATTTATCCAGCTTTTGTATGTTAAAGAGAATATTTTTATAACAGAATAAGAAAGTAGGAATGACATTCATAGTCAGCGCTTCATGTGCATTTAGTAAGCTACTCCTATCGGACAATAAATGCTACCTGGAGTATCTCAATCTCAACTGAAACTTCTTCCTTTTGTTTTTGTGTTGTTGTTGTTGTCTTGTTACAATTTTGGTACTTCTCAAGATGAAGAATCACAGATAAAACCTGTTATTAGTGATTTCAAGGAAGTACAAGCAATTATCATAACCCATGGCAAATAAATTGATGATAGATCTGAAGTACAGGAGAATATTTCTGTTCTTTTGAATTACAAGATTTAGCCTGCCTGCATTCTTATTGCATTTCAAGATTAACATACCTGTGTGCCATGAGTTAATCTTTATCTTGGACAGAACTGCATATGTGTGAGCTGCAGCATATTCATAAGACTGATTTGTCCAATCAGGATGTTTACCAAAATGATTAATCAGTTCAATTGAAGTGATTTTACAAATCCTTGTAACGAGGTCCAGAGTGACTCACATAATGGACAACAAAAAATTACTGAAATATTTCAGTGATCTCCTTGATAAATAGTTGAGATTATTTTTTTCCTTTGATGGAAAAAATCATCATCACTGAAACATCATTTTCATCGGAATAAATTTGGAGAGCACCTCAAAGCCGGCAAATTAAAAAGTTGTGAAAGATTTATGAGCATATTTTTATAACCTATGCTTGAAGACCTTCCTATAAAATTTAGAGTAAATTGGTCTTTATTTTTTTTTTCACACATCTCCCATGTCAGTCCTTTATATCAGTTTAGAAAATAAAAGTTACCTTTGTTACTACTCATTATCCTGAGGATTTCTGAATTATTTTTTATGCAGTGTTAAAGCTTCTTTAAGAGGAAGGGGAAATTTATACTTCATAACAACTTGCCTTTTAAGGAAGAAAACAACTACTCTGATATCTCTCAAAATGACAGCCACTCAGAGTTAGATGCTAGATTTTTTGTAAATACCTAGCTAGGCAGTGCTTTCCTGAGCCAAGTCTGAATAAATACAGCAATGCTTTTACTCTTTTGATACCTGTTTGATAAGTATAAGCACACCAGATTTTGTGGTTATGAAATAAACTAAGACATAGCTGTCACAGATAATTCAACTGTCAATAAATTTTGTCTGGGGATTGGTGTCCCCCTGTTGCTCTCCAACCTCTCCCTCCACCCCCCCCCACCTCCCACCCCCAAGTAAACAAAACCAAAAATCCCATTTTATAGAGGTCCAGAAAGCATTTTACTACCTTCTGTCTTTCTTCCACTTTTTCATGTGTGACCTTTTCATTCTGGAAGGAAAAGTAGTATCTTTATTCTGTAAAGTAACATAAACTGACTCTGATAAGAAAATCACTGTGTCATCTGAACATCTTCAGGTACAAATACTGTATTACTGAATAATACTTTTATCCATATGTTGCAGGAAAGTTTACTTTTTTACTCTCAAAAGATGTTCTATCGCTTTGTTTCTATCATTATAGAAATATTATTTTGGTCAGCTTCCTAGCACTGCTGACAAGGATAGAAAAGGAGAATTGTTTAGCCTGCCACATAAAGCATCATGTTTTAGCTGACAGCAACTCCTCAAGATCACATCAAACACAACTGACATGGAAGTGTGTTCCTAGCTGAATAATCCAGAAGACTTTTCCCCTCATATTAATATTAATTGGGTATTATGATATGTTATGTGTTGTTGTTTTGTCTCGTGTTTAGTGTCTTGTTTGTTTAATTAACTTTCTTCAAATAAAAATATTTTCCTTTAGCATAAATTTTTCATATCAGATTTTTTTTTACATTGTATTATCTAATATTTTATCATTTTTATTAATATACTGTGAGAATTAGTGTAATGTTAAATTTCTGTCATAAGAAAATTTTGACTGCTTTACGTATATCACAAAAATGATTGTTAATGATTGATAATGTGCAACAATTATTGGCATGGTGATCTTGTGAAAGCAGCAAAGAAGAGGACTGAAGTATACTTTAAACAAACATTTTACATATTCTTCAGTCAATATGGTCAATGTTGTTATAGGCTGGTTTTGTATTAGTAACTGAAAGATGAAAGGCTCTTAATGTAACTGCAGTCTTCCATACTTCATCTATAATTGAGTGGTCTTTACATCTTCAAAAGAAATAAATGTTAATAAAAAAATTAAAATTCCTTTACAGAATGCTTTCTAAATTCTACACAGCTAAGAGACCACAGATATTTGTGTTCACTGTTGTGTTCATACTGTACAAAATAAACGGCTATCGAAATAACTGTTTAGAAGTGAAACTCCTTCAGAGAGGAAATAATGTCAGTGTGTCTCATTTAAAGTACACCCAGACTTCTAGAGTGCGGTTCGTAAGGACCTGCAAAAACTTACAACAACTAGTACATGCAAAATTTGCTTCAGAGTAGAAGAATGAAACACAACAGAGCTAAAAATAACTCTTTGAAGTACATGTACTATATCCTATATTAAAAAGATATGAAGAAATCACTCTAGTAGGAATTATTAAGAAAATTTTCTGCTCATAAATGTGTATTCTATCTGTTTCCCAAGAGTTTTCCTGGCTATAAAAAAAAACCTTCAAGGAAGATTAAGGCATTATTTTCCTAAATGATTTTGGCCCTGCAAGGCTTTGATATTGAGGGAAAAGAAATCGATTCAGAATTTTAATCCAATAAAGGAACTAGAGCCTCAAACATTATGGATTAGAAAATTTCTATCCTGCCTACCTTGGGAAGTGGTATCTGCATTATGGTGGTAAGTGCATTATAACTCCAGAAGAGTGACTGACAACTAGCTGTACTTATTTACAGAAAGCAAGAAGCTCTCAAAATTTGCTTGAAAGAAGATAGTTCAAGGACAATTCTGTTTTGAAATCTCTGAAAGTTATTCAAAGCTAAATCACCTAACTTATAAAGAGCTAGAGTTGTTATTCTCTCCAAAATATTGTACACTTGTTTACTGAGAAAACAGTGTGAAGTTTTTAAATTTAAGATGGATTATGATAATTTTATTTCCTATGGTTGTGCTTACATCCTCTTATCTTTTCTCTTCAAAAAGACAGTAGATTAAATAGCCACTAGTTAAATGTATAAGCAAACACCTCAAAAGAAATTCTGAATCCAATAATCCTTTTTAGTTCTGTGCACAGTGTAATTACAAAGTAAAACATATGTGCTTTCTTTTTCTTGCTTTGTCTCTTGCTTCTTGAAATTTTGTGGGGGTAATTTTCTTTTTTCCTCTCCTCTCCTCTCCTCTCCTCTCCTCTCCTCTCCTCTCCTCTCCTCTCCTCTCCTCTCCTCTCCTCTCCTCTCCTCTCCTCTCCTCTCCTCTCCTCTCCTCTCCTCTCCTCTCCTCTCCTCTAGCCCCCAAGCACAATTCTGTATTGACTAAGTAAGACATCTGTAATCACTTGCTTATCTCAGGAACAAACACTTACAAAGCTGGTTGATTTATTCAGCTGATGTAACTGGTTCATTTGGTGAATGAATATAACCAGTTTAGAAAATGTAGTTACTTACCTAAAATAAGCCATGACAGGTCTGCTTTGTGTTGAAGTTCAGCTTTATTTGCAATAGATCTGATAATGGTGAGTTAACTTCGGTTGGCTGCCTACCCAGTCACTGTTATACTTCCCATTCTCAGCAGAACAGAAAGAAAACAAGATCAGAAAAATCTTGTGGGTCAGATATTTCACTGGAAAGCTTGTGTATCAGGGAGCTAGTTCACAAGTTACCATCAATGGCAAATTAGGTTTGACATGAGGAAGTTCATTTCTGATTAGAAATAGAACAGAGTGATGAGAAGCAATGACAAAACTAAAAACTTATTTTCCTTACCCAGTTCCTGCTTCTTTCCAGGCTCAGCTTCAACCCTTCATTTATGACTCTTATGTTCCCTGTTGTAGTTTAATCCAGTGGGTGGTTCAGCACAATAGTAGTTCCCTCACTCTATTCTCCTCCTTCCTAGTGGGATGGAGGAAAAAATAAATAAATAAATAAATAAATAAATGTTTATATGTATATATATAAATATATATATATACAGTTACACTGCAACTCTTCTGCTCTTTCCTCACCACATTTTAGCCCTGCTCCATAGAGAGGTCACTCCCACAAACTAGTTTTTCAAGAAATCTCTCCTTCCTATGTGGTATAGTCCTTCAGGAATAGATTGGTGCATTGCAGGTACCCCATGTGAGACAGTTTCTACATGGGCTCTCTACAGGCTGCAGCCTTCCTTCAGGCCAAATCCATCTGCTGTGTTGTGGAATCCTCCACAAACTGCAGAATAGATATCTGCTCTGACATGGTATTAGATTGACTGCAGGGGTCAACCAGATTCTCGGTTCTCCTTTCCACAGGCTGCAGGGTTATGTCTGCTCTGGTGCCTTGAGCACATATTTCCCCTTCTTCACTGACCTTGGTGGCGGCATAGGTTTTTCTCTCCTGTTTTTCTCCCCTCATCTCTCACCTAGCTTCAGTACTTCTTTAAAAAAAAAAAAAAAAAAAGAAAACTTTTATATTTTCTTAAATGTATTGTCAGATGGACAGCACCAGCATCACGTTACCTCAACTTTGGCCAGTGGCTTTTGGAGTCAGTTGGAATGAGCTATGTCCAACATCGATTAACTTCTGATCTGTTCTCAGAGAAGCTACCACTGCACCTCTTCTGACCCTGCTCACAAAACCTCCCCATGTAAGCCCAATGCAGCAGTCAATCACTCCCTACAATTTTTCCTGAGTTTCATAAACATGCTTTCCCCATCTGTCTTTCTTTGGAGTTTCCTTCACCTCAGTAAAAATAAGAAAGTGCTGTATTGGAAAATGGTAACTTGGAAGAAAATTTTGAAAGAAAAACAAACAAAAAAAGAAAAAAAAAGCCTTAGGCCAACTATTCTGACATTTCTTCATATATTTTAAACAAAAACACAACAAAAAATATTTTATTTTCCACTGCTTATGATGCTGCTCTCTGGGAAGATACTTGAAATGTCCCAAAATCTACAGATTTCTCCTAGTATGAAAAAGGGAAACATCTGGTCTATAGTGCTCTGACAAGCTTTCTCCAGGGAATTCCAGGTGGGATCACACAATTTATTTCTTCCATTGCATTATATTTTGGGCATTTCTATATATACACAGATATCAATTTAAGTCCTGCATAATACTGCCTTTCTGTTTGCTATTTCCATGTGTACAGGCATGCCAAGAATTCTCAGTGTCTTCAAAAATAAGGAATGAACTTAGTCACTTTGCCTCAAGGAAAATTGTTTGCCATACATATAGCTTTTGACTCCATCATTCTTTCACAGCTGTTACAACATTCAAAAGCCTGGGGTAAAGCAGGAATTTATGTGAC